>NC_056747.1:116348515-116665338 GCF_019279795.1 Protopterus annectens | reverse complement strand
AAAATATATATAGATATATAGATATGTATGCTATCTTTTGGGGTGGCACCTGATATCTGGGGCAAGAAAAACTAAAGAAAATGGTGTCTGCTACTTGTTTTGTGGAATTGACGTCATGGAAGAGGAGACCGTAACCGACGCAGGTCCCAAGACTTTGGAGTTCAGGGCGACTTAGGGCAACCTGCCAGCAGATTACCCAAATGGTAATGACTGCAACAGTGAATACACTCTAACACCTACTTTTATGGTAAGTGTATACAATTGTACTTTCTTTGTGTTTCACTGTTGCAGTAATTACATTTGGGTAATCTGCTGGCCGCTTGCCCTCAGTCGGTCTGTTTGTTAGTCTTGGGTCCTGCATCAGTTGCTGTCCCTTCTTCCATGACGTCAGGTCGTCCTATAAAACATGCAGCTGATGTCATTACATCAGTCTTTCTTGCTGTGCGGTGCCCGAAGCAGAAGCAGCTTGCAAGTGCTGGTTGGCCGACTCCTGAAATTTTCGTTTTCGAGTTTCAGAACCGAAGTCTTCAACTTAAAGCTAAGTACCTCATAGGAGAAACTTTTTCTTGCTCCTTACCAATGTCAAACCTAGAAAAGAAAACTAGCAGGCAATGGAATACAGACCTTACCATGTCAGTAAAAGTTAATAATTGCATTACTTGTGGAAAGCAAATACCTCATATAGATTTTCACTCGTACTGTATTACTTGCCTAGGCCCTGACCTCACTGTACCTTGCTGTCTGTTTAGTGCTTTATTTAATCAGCACACTATCCGTCGTCTGTATATTTTTGTCTCTAAATATTTCGGTTCTCTGTTTAATTATCCAGAGATGTCATCTGTTAGCCATCCGACTACCGGGATTCCGAAAATCGCAAAGATAAAGACAGAGACAGGCCACCTTGGTCCAAAACTGCTGACTATGCTTCTAAGCCAGTCGCCAGTTCGCCGGTACTTAGTGAGGCGCTTTCGCAACCCCTGATTCCCGCTACTACTGATTCGCAGGCCTCTACTGAGACCCATTCGGAGTCTGGTATGCAATGAGATACTTCACCTATGGAACCCCCGGATGTCTCTACCTTGGATGGGTCCGGAGCCGCTGTGCAGGCACCGGCTTTTGAGGGTGCATTCAGGTCTACAGACTCGCATATTAAATCGATACCGCCTTTTTTACCAAGGCCTAAATCTCTATCCATGTCTAAAAAACCGGCACCCAGGCTACATGTTCAAGCCCCTATGCCTAAGAAACAAATGATAAAAATGTCTGAAGATCTAATTATTCTGATCAGAGGTAGTCAACCCCCCCCAAATGCCTAGGGCTGAGTTTGATTATGAATCTTCTGATCAGGATTCTATTTCTTCTGACTCTTCTAATGACCTGTATTTGTCCATACCTACTTATTAGGATTCTGCTGCAGAGAATTCCATTCCCTCTGCTTCCTCTCCTGAGGATTTTTCTTTTGGGGAAGCTTTACATACTTTAAGGGAGCATTTCCACTGGGAAAGCCAGGAATTTTCTGAGAGTCTTAGGGATTTCCTTCTTCCTCAGCATAGGCCTTTGGCTGTGCCTCTTGTATTAGGCATTGTTGATGATGTTTTCAGAATCTAGTTTGGCTCCTGATTCCCTGCCTCCGGCTCCTAGTAAACCTGACAGATACTATAGGAATGTTCTTCGTATTTCACTGTTGCAGTCATTGCATTTGGGTAATCTGGCAAGTTGCCCTCGGTTGGCCTGAATAACAAAGACTTGGGTCCTGCGTCGGTTGCTGTCTCCATGACATCAGCTCGTCAGGGGTATAAAACATGCAGCCGATGCCATTTTTTTTCAGTCTTGCCGTGTGGTGTCTGAAACAGAAGCAGTTCGCAAGTGCCGGTCAGCCGACTCCTGAAATTTTCGTATTCGAGTTTCAGAACCGAAGTCTTCAAACTAAAGCTAAGTACCCCGTTGGGGAAACTTTTTTTTTTCTTGCTCCTTACCAATGTCAGTAATTAACAGTAATGTTAATATTTGCATTACTTGTGGGAAGCAAATACCTCAAGGATTTTCATTTGGATTGTGTTCCTTGCGTAGGCCCTGATTACAACGTGCCTTGCTGTCGGTTTTTGTGCTGGATTTAACCAACGCACTATTAAGCGTCTGTATATTTTTGCTTCTAAATATTTTGGTTCAAGATTTAACTATCCCGAAATGTCGTCTGTTAGTAATCCGACTACCGGAGTTCACAAACACATGGAAAAAGACCGAGGTCCAAAACAGACGACGAAGCTTCTCCTAAGCCTGTCGCCGGTTTGCCAGTACTCAGAGGCGCTTCCACAGCCCCCTGATGCCCTCTGCTTTTGAGTCACAGGCCTCTACCGAGACCCGTTCGGAGTCCGGTATGCCGTGAGATTCTCAGTGTGTTGAACCCGTGGATGTCTCTGCCTTGGATGGGTCCGGAGTCGCTGAGCAGGCACCGGCTTCTGAGGGTGTTTTCAGGCCTCAACATTTTTATGTTAAACAGACGCCAGCAACAAAAACAAGGTCAAAAACAACTTCTATGTGTAAAAAACTGACGCATGAGCCACGTGCTCAGGCCCCTATGCCTAAAAAATAGATTATCAAAATGGCTGAGGATTTAATTACCTTGATCAGGGGTTCGCAATCCCCCCTGCTAAGAGGCCTAGGCAAGGCACTGATTAGAATTTATACTGTTAATAGCAGCAGTCTTCATTTAAAGTGGAACAGCCTTACAAGACTATCTGCAAATATATAGAGCTGAGTATATTTTTCTGTATTATAGAGCTAAATTGTTGCTTAGCTATCTGTTGTCTTACTGTTCTGCAAATATACAGAGATCAGTATATATTTTTTGGGCTTTATAATTTGCACTCTGATTCCTCACATCTCTGTTGAGCCCCCCCCCATTCTGGCAGTAGTTTAAATTTGGTGGCTTTTGCAGTGCCCGCCCCACTGTAGATTTGATCTAGGACACTCCTCCAGTCCCATCTCTTTACCGCATTCTACCTAATAAACCCTTTCTGCACTTGCTTTTAGTCCTTTTAATTTAATTACATTTTTTCAAACTGTGTGTGGACTAATATTGCTACATACACATGAGCCAGCTTGCACTGCATGTGAATTGTTTTTACTACTGTTTTTGCTACTTTTCTGAAAAAAAAAAAAATTGTAAGCCTGTTTCCTACCTTTCCTGTAATTAGTGTTCCAGATACAGATTTGCTGTATCCAGGACTGTTTGTAAGCTTCTGAGCCCCCAAACCTTTCTGTTGGAGGGAAGCCTTCTAGCTTATCAGTGGGAGTGGTAAGCACTAGGTAACCTGTCTACCACATAAGGAGTGGTTCTGGCCCAGAATTTGTAGTTACTGGTAATTTGGGCGGTCTTCCATCTCTCAACTTTCTGATTTGAAGGCCTGCATTTTCACTTGTTTCTGTCCTGTAACTCCTGGGCCCATCTCATTTGCTCACTCAGAAAATCTGCTTTTACTCTATTTGTGTTTCTTCCTACTTTATTTTGCTTTTACGTCATCTTAAAAGTACTCAGTTGTATTTATTACTGCTTGGTGTAACTCATTCTAAGTCTTTTGGATTAAGCACTTGGGCTTCAGACCAGTTGTTTTACATTAGGAAGGTTTGTGGCCTTCACTGTGGTGACAGGACAGGTAGCTTACATCCTTCTAAGTTGGGAACTGCTGATTGAGGGCTCAATGTCTGTTATTCTAAAAGTGTATTAGTTCTGGTTTAAGCACTTGGGCTTCAGGCCAGTTATTTTACATTAAGAAGGTTCGTGGTCTGCACTCTTGTGGGAGGAGAGGCTGGACTCTGCCCTTCTGAGCTGGGAATTTCTGGTTAAAGGCTTATAGTGCCTGCATATTTGAACTGTTTCTTACTGAAATTGGTACACCTTGTTTGCTGTAGCATAGACTAGATCCAGGCCTGCTAAATCTAGCTTTATTTGTATGCTGCTTGTTTGCTTGTTGATGTTCTTCATCTCACATTGCTGCAGTCCTTACATATGGGTAGTCCGCTGTCCTCGGTCGGCCCGAATACCAAAGTATAAGGCTGACGTCGGTCAAGGCGCTCAGAACTGACATCAGAACGTCAGGGTACAAAAGCGCATGACCAACGTCATATCCTCAGTCTTTTTTGCCGCATGGTCCGATGCAGAAGCAGCGTTGCAAGTGCCGTTCGGCGTTCTGAAATTTTTCGAGTTCGGAGTTTCAGACCGAATCAAAGTTGGCTAAGTACCCGTTAGAATATTTTGTTTTTCTTGCCTCAGTGTTTTACCGGATGTCAGAAAAAGTGAATAACTGTATTTCTTGTGGGAAACAGATACCGCATAGGGATTATCATTCTTTTTGTATTCCTTGTTTGGGGCCTGAGCACGACGTTGTTGGGTGTCGCTTTTGTGCTAGATTCAATAAGCGCACTATTAAGCGAAGGTTAGATTGTGCTAGGCTGGTCTTTGGGAAGCGGTGCAATTATAATATGCCGTCGGATTCTCCGCGCCGCTTCAAGAAGCGCAAAGACAAAGCGGTTAAGGCCAGGCAAGAAGAGTCGTCCGTTCCGGACTTCGGTTCTTTAGAGGCGTCAATGGAACCGGTGGTTCCGACGGAGGCTTCTCTGGAGTCCCAGGGGGAGACTTTGATTATTGCAGGATGTGGTCTCTCAGGAGGCAGGTCAGGCTGAAGGGGCTTCCCAGGTTACTGTACTCCCCTCCCTTCCTAGGGTGGTTAGGCCCTCTCCTTCTGTTTCCAAGGCTTCTCCCAGAGGCAGGCCAGGTTTAGCTTCTGTTGGGGTCTCTCCTAGTGCAGCAGGGTCTGTGCCCAAGAAGCACATGCTTAAAATGGTAGAAGATTTGATTACTCTGATTAGAGGTTCTTTGCCCCCTCCTGAGAAGAGGCCTAGGGTGGAGCCAGAGTTGGGGAGTTTTGAGCAGGCTTCGGATGTTTCTGAGTCTTCGGCTGAAGACTTGCAGGAGTACTCTCCTTATTCTGATTCTGATGCAGATGATTCGACTCCTTCTGCTTCTCCTCCAGAGGATTTTTCTTTTTCAGAGACTCTTCATTCCATGAGGGAACATTTTAAGTGGGAAGGTCAGGACTTCTCTGATTCCAGGAAAAGGCTTAGGGAATTTTTGCTTTTGCCCCAGCATAGGCCCTTGGCTATACCTCCTGTTCTGGATGTTGTGGAAGATGTGTTTGCAGAGGCTTCACTTAATCCTGATTCTCTGCCTCCTGCTCCTGTTAAACCGGATAGGTATTACAGGGTGCCTGAGGCTCATAAATATCTTTATAAGAGTCCTAGGGCGGACCCAGAAACTGTTAGTCAGGGACCTAAGGGTGTCAATGCCTCTGTTGTAAAAAAATCCGGTTCCTCCAGATAGAGGCAAGAGCTTTGGATAGATGGGGAAAGAAAGTCTATACATCTTCTACCCTAGCTATGAGGGCTTTGAATTGCCAGTTTCATATGTTGAAATATCAAAACTATCTTCTTTCTCAATTGAAGTCTAAGGTGGATGCTCTGGCGGAAGGCATTGAGTGTAAAGAATTACAAGATTTGGTGCATGTTTCAGAGCAGGTGGGTAAGCATTCTTTACAATGTGGTTTTGATGCTGTACAGGCCTCGTCTAGAGTGGCTGCCACTGGTTCAGTTCTTCGCAGGCACGCATGGCTGCGGGATCAGAATTTATCTGACCATGTTAAGACAAGGATTTTGGATGCTCCTTTACAGTCTGATGTGTTGTTTGGTTCACCTGTGGAGTCAGTCTTGAAGAAAATGGAAGACAAGGCTAAGTCCATGCAGGCTGTTAAAGATTTTTTGCAAGTGCAGCCTCCAAAGTTTAGTAGGAATTGGCCTGCTAAGGGGTGGACGTATCCTTCTTATGATTCTTAGTCTAGGGGTAGATCTAGACGTGGTAGGGGCAGAGCTCAGTTCTTTCAGGCCTAGAACAGGGAGTTCTCCTGCACAATCTTCGGGTGAGGGCAGGGGCCAGTCCTTTCGTAAACAGGCCCAATGACCTACCTTTTCAGCTGCCAGACCCTTCTTGCCTGGCAGCTCCTTTGGGAGGAAGGTTGGCACTCTTCAAGGAAAATTGGAATTTGATTACCCAAGACAAATGGGTATTGGATATCATACACCGAGGTTACAAGTTTTATTTCCATACCTTGCCTCCTTTCAAAGGCATGCCGGACGTTCCTCCTCAGCAAAGACTAGAGGCTCACAAACAAATTTCTCTGCTACTTCAAATAGGGGCCATACAACCGGTCCCTCTGCCAGAAGTGGGCCTAGGATTTTATTCTCGCCTGTTCCTAGTACCAAAAAATGGGAACACGTGGAGACCAATCTTGGATTTATCTATCCTCAACACATATCTGGACATTCCCAAGTTCAAAATGTTGACGTTACAACAGCTTTTACCTCTGCTGGGCAAAGATCACTGGATGGTGACTCTGGATCTCAAGGAGGCTTACCTTCATGTTCCTGTCAGGCTCAATTGCAGAAAGTATCTGTGTTTTCAGGCTGGGACTTCTCATTATCAGTTCTCTGCATTGCCCTTTGGCTTATCTACTGCGCCCAGAGTATTCACGAAGGTTCTGGCTCCAGTGATAGCTTTCTTCAGGCTAAGAGGAATACAGATCTATCCTTATTTGGACGATTGCCTGATTCTGGCCCAAGGAAAGGACGAACTTCTTCATCATTTACAGTATGTGATAGCAGTGCTAAGATGCCTGGGGTATTCTGTGAACGAAATAAAGTCCAGTCTAGTACCCTCTCAGGACATGTGCTTTCTGGGTGTGAGACTGAATACAGCATCCCAGATGGCCTTTTTGACCCCGGACAAACAAAAGAATCTTTCTCTTTACTTCCATCACTTGTCTCCTCAGTCCAGGCTGACTGCAAGGACAGTCCTTCAGGCCTTGGGGTTCATGGCATCTTGTATTCTGGTACTTCCCAATGCCAAACTGCATATGAGGAAGCTACAATGGTATCTCAAAAATGTATGGACACAGCACTGCCAAGATATGGACACTGTCTTTCAGATAATACCTTGCATTTAAAAGGAATTTTTGTGGTGGGCTCAGGAATGTCACCTAAACAAGGGACTCTCTGTGACCCGGCCAGAGGCGAGTCAGATTCTAACGACAGATGCCTCAGATAAAGCTTGGGGAGCTCATCTAAATGGAAAGTGGGTACAAGACACGTGGCCTGCCAGACTTCAACATCTACATATCAACTTGAAGGAGATGTTAGCAGTCCAATTTGCATTAATAGCTTTCAAGGATTTACTTCTTCCAGGGCAGGTGTTGGTTCTAACAGACAACACAACTGTCATGTGGTACATCAACAAGCAAGGGGGAATGCATTCTTATCCTCTATGCAGACAAGCAATGATTTTGTGGGAGACTGCTCTCAGTTTACAGCTAAATCTTCAGGCAAGGTTTCTGCCGAGCACAGAACTCCTTAGCAGATGTGTTGAGCAGACAAATTATGGATCCCCACGAGTGGAAATTGGATCCTCATGTATTTCAGAAATTGACAGTGTTATGGGGAACTCCAGACATAGATCTGTTCGCTTCTCCACTGAACTACCAGCTGCCAAAGTTTTGCACAAAAAGGTTTCTTCCCACAGCTTGGAAAGTGGATGCTCTCTCATTCAATTGGAGCAATCTTCATGTGTATGCCTTTCCACCTCTGCCTCTCCTCCCAAAGGTACTCCTGAAGGTCAGACAGGACAAGCCAAAGATGATTTTAATAGCTCCAGATTGGCCTCGACAGCACTGGTACCCATTACTGAGAAGTCTGGTACAGGAGCCTCCATGGCCTTTGCCTTCGATTCCACACCTGCTGTCTCAGGAGAACAGCCATTTACTCAATGTCAAACTTCACTCTCTACATCTAACAGCCTGGCATATTCTGTTTTAAACCCTGGAGGGTCTCAGCTTCCACAGCAAGTTTTGAATGTTATTTTGGAGGCCAGAAGGCCTAGTACAAGGAAAGTGTACGCAGATAAATGGAGGAGGTTTTTATTTTGGAGTACAGCAAAGGAATTTGATGTTTCTAAGCCTAATTTAAGTGTGGCTCTTCAATATCTTACTGAGTTACTGGACAAAGGTTTGTCCTTCTCCTCTATTAAGGTTCATGCTGCAGCAATTTCTGCTCACTATGACTGTGACCCACCATTGTTTTCTCATCCTTGGTTTAAGCAATTCCTTAGAGGGGCAAAGAATATAAGACCCCCACGTAGAGCTCCTACTCCTGCTTGGGATCTCAATTTTGTGTTGGAGAAACTCACTCTACAACCTTTTGAGCCTGCAGCTACTGCCGAGTTGAAATATTTATCATGGAAGACTGCTTTTTTGGCCATTACCTCTGCGAGAAGGGTTTCTGAATTACAGGCCCTTATGGCGGTTGAGCCTTTCTTAATTTTCCATAAGGATAGGGTATCTTTACTAATCCTTCCTTTATGCCTAAAGTGGTTTCTAGTGTGGCTTTAAACCAGACTATTCATTTGCCTACTTTTTATGCAAACCCCCAAAATAAAGGGGAAAAGATTTTGCACACTTTGGATATACACAGGCAGTTGCGATATTATTTGAGCAGAACTAAAGGGTTCAGGCAGTCTCAGCAGTTGTTTGTTTCATTTGCTTTGGGTTCTCAGGGCAAGCCTGTTTCAAAACAAACTATTTCTAAGTGGATTGGTTTTTGTATTGCTTTCTGTTATTCCCATCATGGTAAGGAGATTCCAGCTGGGATTAGGCCTCATTCCACTAGGGCTACTGCCACTTCTACAGCTTTTTAAGGGGTGGCAACTAAAGATATTTTGGAGGCAGCTACTTGGAGTTCAGTGCATACTTTCTCTAAGCATTACCACCTTCCACTTTACTCTAAATCTAGGGCTGGTTTTGCCACTGCAATTTTACAGGGCATTTTGGCAGCTCCTACTGCTTTATAGTTTTGCCATCCTCCCTTACCTCTGCTTTGGGATTCTACCCATATGTAAGGACTGCAGCAATGTGAGATGAAGAACATAGTACAGTTTTGTACCTACCATAAATGTAGATGTTCGAAGATCTACATTGCTGCAGTCCAATTTACCCTCTTCCTTCCCCTCTGTAGTTAGAGGCGGTTGTGTGGTTTGGATTGTAAATATTGTAAATATTGTAAATAGGATTAGTGCAGGGGTGGTTGGTTTTTTTTTGCTGTCTTTTGGTTTTGGCCTTTCTTTTTAGGGCCTTCTGACATCTGGGGCAAGAAAAGACTGAGGATATGACGTCGGTCATGCGCTTTTGTACCCTGACGTTCTGATGTCAGTTCTGAGCGCCTTGACCGACGTCAGCCTTATACTTTGGTATTCGGGCCGACCGAGGACAGCGGACTACCCATATGTAAGGACTGCAGCAATGTAGATCTTCGAACATCTACATTTATGGTAGGTACAAAACTGTACTTTATCCTGAAACGCTAATTCCACCTAAAATGCGGCTTTTCGGCACTTTTGTGGATCCCTAGTGATATCTGCATTGCTTACTGTATTTATTTCCTTGTTTCACTTGAAAGAAAGTTACTGTTTGTCATTTTTGCTTTTAAGTTACCTGTAACGCATTGCATTTGTTACCTGGCACTTGCTCACTAAAGCAATTATACAAGTCAGCACTAAAATATTAAAAGCACTACACCCTCACAAACTCCCTTTGAGTACCTCGTTCCCCATTGGCCCTTTTTTTTTCAATTATAAAGGAATTCCCAGTACTATTCTATCATGTCCAAAGGTCAGTTGTCAATCTCCTCTCCGGTCCAGCTGGTGAATCTGGGAATCTTGAGGCAATGTTACAACTGCCTCATGTACACAGCCCTCTCCTCCTCCCAACAAATTCCAACACATGAGAGATGCAACCATATAGCCATACTGGAGGCTAAGCTCTCACAACTCAGTACTGGCGAAACCAGTCAGGAGGAGAAGGAAACCACACTCACTACAATTCCAGTCTCACATAGACCTACCACAACAGCAACCCAAACATATAAACACACAAAAACATACTCTGAGGCTCTAAATAAAAATCTGCCTAAGCAGCAGAGACCTCCAAAGCAGACACCCAAGCAACTGCTACCCCAAAACGAAACAACGTGCAACACACAGCTCACAAAGCCAGTGTGCCGGACAGTCACAGCCCTTAAGGCTAAACAACACACCTGATACACTTGTAATAGGTGACTCTATCATCAGGCACACTGACGTCCCGCTCACCAGGCTGAACAAGGAGAAGGTCACGGTGAGCTGCCTGTCGGGCGCTAGGATCCGCCACATAACACAAGCACTCGGGTCACTCCAAGGCAAGTACAAATATGACTCCGTCATTGTCCATGCTGGTGTGAATGACCTGAGACGTACCTCCCTGGACTACATGAAAAGAGACATAGAGGAGCTCTCTGAGCATGTAGCCCAGGCCGGTATGACCCTGACCTTGAGTAGCATCTTACCCTCACCAAGAATGATGCCACAATATGAAGACAAGATGATCAATTTCAACAATTGGCTTAAGTAAGGGGATCCAATGCCTGTCAGCCTGGGGATGACATGCTCGACAAGCCACGATGCTTCGCTAGGGACGGCTTGCACCTGTCACCCTTGGGCTTTCGGATATTGGCAAAGGCTCTTGCTACCCCCATAGTGCCTTTTTTAGGCAAGGCTCAAAAGACAAAGCCACCTCCATAGTTATCACAAGGGATAAGAAACTGAGTAATGCTACTCAATGCCAGAAGTCTAAACCTCAAGATGCACGCACTCAAAACTCTCCTTAGCTCCATTGGAGAACATCGATATCTGTGCAGTAACAGAAACCTGGTTCAAGGCTCCCGAGAGCACCCCAGCACTACCAGGTTATGCCTCATACCATGCTTTTCGGCCCCAAAACTTGGACCGTACCACACAAGGAGGGGGAGTATCAATATTCGTCAAAGATACCCACACCTCTAGGTTGGTGGCACAGCACGAAGCATCAGAGACTATCCATGTGCAACTAACAGTGGGTAAAACTGCCTTCCAGTTTATATCCTGCTACAGACCACCCTCCCAAACCCAGGAACCCCACTCAGCCTTCCTGAGAACACTGGAAAATATGAAGTTCTCTCCAAACACCATTATATTGGGCGACTTCAACTACCCAAACATAGACTGGGAGCATTACTCTAGCTCCAACACCCTAGCCCAAAGGTTCCTAGAATTTATAAACTCAAATGCTATGGAACAACTTGTTACCACTCCCACAAGAGGGGAAAACATACTGGACCTGATCATCACCAACATGGGGACTCTATGCTCCAGACCAGAAGTGTATCCCTCACTGGTAAGATCAGACCATAAACTAATCTCACTGGATATTCACATCCCGACTCCACCCCCTGCCCTGAAAACCACAGTGAAAAACTTCTCTAAAGCAAATTTCACACTCCTCAAAACCGAGGTGGAATCCTTCAAAGCCCCAGGGCCTGTGGAAAATAGGGCCCAGACCGCAGAATCCTTTATAAATGCATTTTTTGAACACCTTCAGGAATGCATGGATCATGCAATCCCAAATAAAACCAAGACCCAGTCCTCCAAAGGCAGACGTCCTGTCTGGTGGACCCCAGCCATAAACTAAATATACAATAGAAGGAGGAAGCTACTACATGCTAGAGCAAAATCCCAAAAAGGGAAGGCATCTCTGATCAGTATTAGCAAAAAACTACGGGCACTCAGAAAATAGTCTAAGGCCAGCTTCGAGAGAAAAATTGCACGGGACACTAAGGATAATCACAAGGCTTTCTTTAGTTATGTTAGGAACCTTGGTTGGAATTCCCAGATATGCTCAGAATTGGTCCAAAATGACAAAAAAATACACCGAACCCACAGACATTGCCAACATCCTAGCTGACAGGTTCAGCGCAACGTCCCCCCACCAAAAGGGCAAATATTTATCCCAGCAGAGTGCTGCCCCCCTGACATCTCAGATGCTCAGGTAAGAGCTGCCCTCTCCAAAGCAAAAAACAGCATCAATGGGACCAGACGGTGTCCCGGGCTGCGTCCTACATGAACTCCAAGGAGAACTAAACCCAAACATAAAACTACTGTTCAATCTCAGCCTTACTGCAGGATATGTACCCAAAAAGTGGCGTACAGCAACAGTGGTCCCTCTCCACAAAGGTGGTGCCTCAACGGATCCTGGAAACTATCGCCCCATATGCCCGACTATCTTGGTCTGCAAAGCTATGGAAAGGATCATCATGGACCTCATAAAGATATTGGGGACCTACAGGCACTGGATCCTACCCAGTTTGGCTTTAAGGGCAGATCCTGCCTCTTAAATCTGGTTGATTTCTTTGACAGTCACCAAGGCCATTGACGAGGGGAAGGTGGTCCACACAGCCTACCTGGACCTTGCAAAAGCTTTCGATACAATACCCCACTCGGGCATTATAGATAAGCTCACCAGCTTAAATATAAACTCCTATGTGACTAGATGGGTTGCAAACTGGCTCAAGGACAGAACCCACATGGTTAGAATTACTGGAGCCATGTCAGACTCCAAACCAGTTACAAGTGGCGTCCCACAAGGCTCAGTCCTGGGACCTCTCTTGTTCAGTATATATTTCTCGGAGGTACAGGCCAACACGGAAGGACTGTGGCTGACCAAGTTCGCAGATGACTGCAAACTGGGTGCCATAATCGACTCTCCAGCCGACACAAGCATCCTCCAAAAGGGCCTCATAGAAACAGACAACTGGTGCCAGAGCCATGGCCTCAAGCTAAACACCAAAAAGTGTATAGTCATCCTCTTTGGCAAAAACAAAGTGCCCACAAATTACCACATAGGTGGTAATCCATTAAGTACAGAAGAAGTAATTGGGGACCTGGGGACCCAAGTTTGGTAGCAATCTCTCATTTGACAACCACTTGGCCAAAGTGGTTAGAAAAACATTTTATATAGCCCACCTAATCATGAAGGGATTCCCATCTAGATCAGGGGATGTCATCGTGCCTCTACTCATCCCTCATCAGGCCCATAATTGAGTACAAATGCCCCTTTTGGGATGTACCCTACCAGACACCTGCAGCAACTGGAAAGATCCCAAAAGTACCTCACCAAGAGGATCATAGGGCTCAAACAGATGCCATATGCTGCCCGGTTAAAGAAACTCCAGCTCTACTCAGTGGCATACCGCCTGCTCAGAGGCGATCTGTGCCTGACGTATAAAGCAATGTCCAACCCGGAATTAATGGACATGCTGCATCTCAGAAAATCCAAATCCCATCGAGTTACGCGCTCGAGAGACTTGAACCTCAGCACTGAAATAAATAGGACATACTGGAGGGATAGATTCATAACCCAGAGGCTCCCTTCACTCTGGGATAAAATCCCAGTCCAGGTTAGGCAGAGTCCCTCATTGACTCTCTTCAAGAGGAATCTTGATGAGTGGATGGGAGATCGTAGGTTTACCCCGGGTATCACTTCTGTGTCACTGTTAGACAGTGGCACAGTATACTAACCTCGAAAAAGGGCATAGCAAAATTATTTTAAAATGCGTGGCGAACGCCAAACACACTGGCTAGGCTTATAAATGCCCTAGGACAGATAGCCTAGTATGAACCTATGAACCTTCAGATCAGGTTTCCTTGTCTTCTGATTCCTCTTCTGATCAGGAATTTTCTATTCCACCCTACGAGGATTCAGATGCAGAGGAATCCATCCCATCTGTATCTCCTCCTGAGGATCTCTCTCTTGGAGAGACTTTGCATACTTTAAGGGAACATTTTCACTGGAAGAGTAAGGACTTCTCTGAATATAAAAAGAGGCTTAAGGATGTCCTCCTACCTCCTCAGCATAGGCGTTTGGCAATACCTCCTGTATTAGACATTGTTGTGTTCTCGCTGTATTAGACACTGTTGTGTTCTCAGAATCAAGCATGGCTCCTGATTCCTTGTCTCCGGCTCCTAGTAAACCAGATAGATATTACAGGGTTCTTGATTCCCACAAATTTCTTTTCAAAATTCCTGCTGCTGATCCTGAGACTATTTATCAGGGTCCCAAGGGTGTTAAGGCTTCTGCAGCCAGAAATCCTACCCCTTCTGATAGAGATTCTGATAGAGATTCCATATGATAGATGGTGTAAGAAGGTTTATATGTCTGCAACCTTGGCAATCAGGGCTTTAAACTGCCAGTTTCATATGCTTAAATATAAACATGTTATGGGCTTACTGAAACAGAAAATGATGATTTCTGATTGTGTGGAAAATAGAATTACAGGATTTATTGCATTCAGCAGAACAGGTTGGAAAGCATACTTTGCAATGTGGTTTTGATTCCTTGGAGGCCTCTTGTAGGGACGCTGTTACTGGATCTGAGATTGGAAGGCGTGCCTGGCTCAAGTAGCAAAATCTGCCTGATCATGTTAAAGCTAAATTGTTGGATGCCCCTTTGCAGTATGGTACTCTGGTAATAAGGCAGAAGAGGTTTTAAAGTAAATGGAAGACAAAGCTAAATCTATGCAAACTGTAAAAGATTTCTTGCAAGTGCTGCTCCCAGGTTCACTAGGCACTGGCCTACTAAAAATTGGTCCTTTCCTGTGTCCAACAGTGCCCATCAGGGCAAACCCAGGCGCTCAAAAGGCTCCAGATGTCAATCACAGGGTTCTTACAGGTCAAAGCAATGGGGTGCCTCCACCTCCAAATCTGGAGAAAACAAAGCACAACCCTACAGTAAGCAGTCTCAATGACTTTCCTCTGCCATCTCCAAGCACATATCTTTTGGCAACCCCCTTGGGGGGAAAACATGCTCAAAACTGGCAATTAATGACACAAGACAAGTGGGTATTAAACATAGTATCCCAGGGGTACAGATTTCATTTCCATCCAGAGTGATGGCCAGATCTGCCACAAAACCAGTCGGCAGAGGCCCAGAAACAAGTCTTGTCCCTCATGGATATGGGGGCTGTTCAGCTGGTACCAGAAAAGCAAAGTACAAGGTTTTTATTCCAAGATTTTTCCTGGTACCCAGAAAAGACAATTCATGGCTTCCAATACTGGACTTAACGATTCTGAACGCGTTCCTGGACATTCCAAACTTCAAAATGCTTACTTTACAACAGCTGCTGCTTATGCTAGGCAAGAATGCTTGGTTAGTAACTCTAGACTTGAGGCATACCTGCATATCCCAATAGGGGAATCATGCAGAAGATACCTCTGCTTCAATGCAGGTTTTTCACTACCAATTCTCCTCACTGCCCTTTGGCTTATCTACTGCGCCCAGGGTCTTTACAAAGTGCCTGGCACCAGTATTTGCATTGTGACCCAAGTCAAATGGGTTCTGAATGTTGTGTCAAGGTTACAGGTTCCTCTTTCACACTTTACCAAGGCTAAAAGGAATGCCAGACCTGCCACAAAGTCTATGGGCAGATGCACAAAAGCAAATTACAGCCCTCCTGGACATAAGAGCTATTCAAAAAGTACCACAGCAGGAACAAGGGCAAGGATTTTACTCGAGACTTTTCCTGGTCCCCAGAAAGGACAAAGCTTGGAGACCCATATTAGACCTTTCTACTCTAAATGCTTACCTGGATGTTCCGAAATTCAAAATGTTGACACTATAGCAGCTACTTCCCATGTTGGGCAAGAAGGCTTGGCTCTTAACATTGGACCTCAAGGAGGCATACCTGCATGTCCCTATCAGACAAAATTGCAGAAGATACCTCAGATTCATAGCTGGTTGAATGCACTACCAATTCTCTGCACTGCCCTTTGGCTTATCTCCTGCACCCAGGGTCTTCACAAAATGCCTGGCACCAGTAATTGCATTTTGTAGACAAAAAGGAATTCCAATATATCCATACCTGGACGACTGCCTGATTCAAGCAGAGAGCAAAGACATTCTTCTAAAGCATCTGGCATTTGTAAAAAGACTGCTAATTTGCCCAGGGTACACAGTAAACGAAAAGAAATCAAAACTCACGCCAGACAAGCAAGGACAACTGACTCAATATTTCCAATTAATGGCAATAAAGACAACTCCCTGCGAGAAATTCTGCAGGCCTTGGGTTACACGACATCTTGCATACTACTAATTCCATATGCAAAACTGCATATGAGGAAACTACAATGGTACCTAAAGTGTCTGGTCTCAACACTGTCACGGTTTGGAAACAGTAATACCACTTATTCCTTGCCTTTAGCAGGAGTTTCGATGGTGGGCTCAAGCCTGTCACCTCAACAAGGGGCAGCCTTTCACTCAACCCACAGCCAGGCAAACACTGACAACAGATGCTTTGGATTACGCCTGGGGAGCACACATGGCAGGAAAATGTATTCAGGGCAAGTGGAACTCGGAACTAAGGCATCTTCACATCAGTCAAAAAAAGATGCTGGCTGTACAAAATGCCCTTTTAGCTTTCAAGGACCTTCTGCATCCAGGACAACTTCTAAGGACAGACAAAACTACAGTTGTGGTACATAAGCAAGAGGGCACTCATTCATATCCCCTCTGCAGACGAGCCGTGACCTTGTGGAACACAGCTATAGCCTATCAAGTTCATTTGCAAGCACAATTCCTGCCAGGAGAGAAAAACACACTGGCAGACGACTTAAGCAGAAACGTCATGGATCCGCACGAGTGGAAATTAAATCCACAAATCTTCAGGATGACAACACAGAAATGGTGGTGCCCGGACATAGATCTGTTCGCATCCCCAATGAATTGCCCGCTACAGAAATTCTGCACAAGGACTTACCACCCACAAGCGTGGAAAGTGGATGCCCTCTCATTCAGCTGGAAAAACCTACAAGTATACGCTTTCCCACCACTGCCTCTCCTTTCAAAGGTACTCATAAAAGCCAGACAAGAAAGGCCAAAGATGTTCCTGATTGCCCCAGACTGGCCACACCAGCACTGGTACCCAATCTTAAAGAACTTAGCACAACGACCACCATGGATTTTGCCTCAAGTCTCACAACTTCTGACTCAGCAAAACAATCAGATACTGCACGGCCAGCTCAAGACTTTAAATCTGGCTACATGACAAATTCCTTAGTAAAGCAAACAATGCCTCTCTCCAAAGATGTTATGGTTGTCATTCTGGAGACCAGAAGGCCTAGTACCAGGAAAGCCTATTTGGATAAATGGAAGAGATTCTGTGCCTCGAACCAGGTTCACAACCTTGACCCTCTTGTCCCAAATATTCCTCCGGTACTACAATACTTAGATGCTGGACAAGGGCCTCTCCTTTTCATCAATTAAGAGCCATGCCTCTGCCATCACTGCTCATTACAACACAGATCCACTATTTTTTTCTCATCCTTTGGTAAAACAGTACTTCAGAGGGGCTGAAAACATAAGACCGCCCCGTAGAGCACCAACTCCAACTTGGGACCTCAACTTTGTCTTGAAATTAACTTTACCTCCTTTTGAGCCAGCTAACTCAACAGACTTAAAATATGTCTCTTGGAAAACTGCTCTGCTCCTGGCAATAACCTCAGCATGAAGAATTTCAGAATTACAGGCACTAATGGCAATGGAACCTTTCATCATGTTCCACCAAGACAGGGTGTCTTTAAGGACAAACCCTACTTTTATGCCAAAGGTGGTATCAAGTGTGGCTCTAAACCAAACTATTCACTTGCCAACTTTTTATCCAAATCCCCAGAATGAAGGGGAGAGACCACTGCATTCCTTGGACATACACAGGCAGTTACGCTTCTACTTGGACAAAACTAAAGCTTTCAGAAAAACTGAGCAATTGTTTGTATCATATGCTGCAGGAACACGGGGATAAGCCATTTCAAAACCGACATTTCAAAATGGATAGGCCATTGCATACGTTTCTGCTATACACAGCATGGGAAAACTGCACCTAACAACATTAGGTCTCATTCCACCAGGGCAACAGCCACTTCAACGGTCTACCTCAGAGGAGTGCCTACCAAGGACATTTTGGAAGCAGCAACTTGGGAGTTCTGTACATACCTTCACCAAGCATTACCATCCGCCTCTTTACTCTAAATCCAGAGCTGGCTTTGCCACTGCAGTTCTGCAGGGCTTTATAGCCACCCGTAATGCCTTATAGAACCAGCCACCCTACCTCTGCTTTGGGATTCTACCCAAGTGTGATGACTGTAGCAGTGTAACACGAACATAGTGCAGTTTTGTACCTACCATAAATGTAGATGTTAGAGTGTATACACTGCTGCAGTCCAGGTTACCTTCCCTCCTTCCCCTCTTACTTGCTGTTACTTACCCTGGTATTCTACCCTTTCTGCCTAAGGGAAGTATTTGCTGGTAACAAAGTACTTGATTGCTTTTCTTATGTATGCTTTATTAGCAATTCACATTGCCTACCTTTTTGGGGGCACCTGACATCTGGGGCAAGAAAAACTGAAGAAAATGGAGTCTGCTGCATCTTATATACCCCTGGCGCACTGACGTCAAGGAAGAAGCGACAGTAACCGATGCCGGACCAAGACTTTGGAACTCTGGCCGACTGCGGGGACTGCCTGACGGCAGGATAACCAAAGTGTGACGACTGCAGCAGTGCATACACTCTAACATCTACATTTATGGTAGGTACAAAACTGTACTTTTCTGCTATTTGCACCATGGTAAACCTGTGCCCAAGGGGATCAGATTACATTCCACCAGGGCTGGCTCTACTTCAGCAGCTTTTCTCAGAGGGGTCCCAACCAAAGACATTCTAGAAGCTGCTACTTGGAGCTCTGTTCATACCATCACAAAGCGTTATTTACCTTTCTTCTGTAAATCCAGGACAGGCTTTGCCACTGCAGTCTTGCAGGGCCTTATAGCCGCTCCTAATGCTGTTTAGTTCCATCCTCCCATCCATAGCTTTGGGATTTTACCAAAATGTAATGACTGCAACAGTGAAACATGAGCATAGTACAATTCTGTACACTTGCCATAAATGTAGATCACCAAAACACAACGCAGGCACGATATCACTTGGCTCCGAGTACACTGATGTTAACTGACGATGAAGTTTATTAGATAATCCAACAAAAAGTGTATCAAATGAATACAAGACTAGAGAGAATCAGGTTAAGCGCTTTCATCCGATAAATTCAGACTTCCTCAGAACCAATGAGGACATTGTGGGAGTTACATTTATACCACAATTTGGCGCCAAAAATGGTTGATTATGCAATAAATACTTTTGAATAAAAATACAAAAATAGTACACAATATGTAAAATATATAAACTATTCACCTATATGTTATCTAATGTATGTAATGTACAAATATTTAAAGACACTTTAAAAATCATTTTAAAAAACTTCTTAAAATCCATACCACAATTGGTTTACTGGTATGATAAATTACTTGTGTATATGTATGTATAAAAAATGCTATGTAGTAATAAATTAATCTAATTTCATTAATAAGAAAGGTTTTAAGCTAATGTATTCATTAATGCCTGGGGGGGTTGTGGCATCTAAAATGATCTGCCACTTATCTCTAATAAGCTAAGATATGTTTTCCAATTGCCTTTATCAAGTGTATTTTCAACTTTATCTATAATTGTGAATGTAAATGTATGATAAGTTGTCAATCTCGCCTTCATTCTTGCTTGATGGGTTCGGAGCCGATCCCTCGGCTCCGACTCGGCACTTGCTAAGCTCGAGAGTCACTTTTACCAGCTCGAGGCAGCCCCATATCCCATGATGCAAGGCGGTAAGTACCCAGATCTCGTTTGCCGCTTCGCTTATGAGGTCCTCCTTTTACCAGCTCCTGGTAAGTGATTTACTACTTTGATATTTTAGCCCCTTTTTACTAAAAACCCTTTAAATTTTAGTTTTAAGTTAATTTTAAAGATTTTCTGACAGAAAATTACCTGTCTCTTCTTATTTTTTTAGTCAACCTTTACCCATCCCACCCCTGTTAGGGTGTGTGTGTGTGTTTTTCTACTTATACCTTTTTGGTATATTTAATTTAATTCTTTGACTGGTGTGTGTTGTGTTACACCATGTCAAAAGAGAGGGTCTCAGGCTTTAAGAAGTGTGACTCGTGCTGTCAGAAGATGTCTCTGACAGACGGTCACACTTCTTGCCTGTATTGCCTGGGGCCTCTTCACCTGCAGGACTCCTGTGCTATATGTCATTCCTTCAGCCAGAGAGTCCTGCAGGAAAGAAGAAACTAATAATTAGGGGCCTTCTTAAGCCGGAGGGCTCTCCGGCTAAGTCGGCTCCATCCAAAACTGCCAAATCTTCCAAGGCCCAGGCTTCTGTGTCAAAGCCTGCGGCATCGGCCCGACTCGTTCTGAGTCGAGATCGCTCGGCTGGAGCCGATTCTGGCTTAAGCCTTCGGCACCGATGGCTATCTGTGCCGATTCTGCATCGACCACTTGGTGTCGGCTCCGATCGGTTCCGACCACCATGTGGCACAGGCATCGTGTCGGCTCCGATCGGCTCCGACACCGCTACTTTGTGGCTGTATCGGCTCCGCTGGAGCCGATGCATCGAGGCTACCTGTCGGCTCCGATAAGTTGTCGGCTCCGACAGGGTCTATAGTTTCATCGGTTCCGATGGCTCCTTCCAGGAAGAGGTCGAGGGCTCCTTCCTTGGAGCCGATACTTCGCCCGGCTTCACCTCTCCTTTCGGAACAGAGCCATCGGAGCCGATCTTCAAGGTCATCCAGGCTTTCTGACCATGACTTAGAGTGGTCAGTAGATTACTTAAGTCACAGGCACTGGCCCAAATGTTACATAGTCCGTCTCAACAGACTACTATTGGTCCACACCCCGTTACAGTTCCTCCTTCAACTCTACCCCAGAGCTTGGAGTTGGAGTCTTTGGGAATGGTTACTGCTACGGCTGGAGGACAGATACCCCCTTCTGTTCCTTCAGCCTCTACTCTTATCTCCTCTTGAGACCTTCCTTAGAGGGATTCGTGGCCGGTCTTCCATGGTCTCCTCCGAGGGTGAGTGGCATCGGACCCTTGTCCAACCCGCTTCCCCTTGGAGCCTCGGCCTTGGTGAGCTCGGCTCCGACATCTGCCTCTGAGACTTCCCTTCGGTGGTCCCTGGAGTTCCTAGTTCTTCGAACGGGTTCTCTCGGACCTGCCTGGGAGGGAGCATTCGAGGTGATGAAGAGTGTGCTGGCCACTGGTATCAGTCAGCAGTCTGTTCCCTTAGCTCCTCCCTCTATTGTGCCTGTTGACATCTCTGCCACTTCTCTTGCTACAGGACCCAGAGATCCTCCGCCTCAGGTTTCCCCATTGGGAATTTCCCCCTCTTCCGAGGATTCTCCTGATGTTTCGGGAGATCCTCCTAGGAAGAGGACTTGTAAGAGGAAACATGTAGACTCCACCGAGTCTATCACTTCAGATACTGACTTTGATGAGTCAGAGGGATCCCCTAGATCCCCTCTGAGGATGTCCCCTACACAGACATCCTAGAACTCCTTAAACAGAGGGATAACTGGCCCACCAACAATCCCTCTGAGGATGAGTCAGTATACCTAGAGGCGTTTGGATCTCGGCCCTCCACCTCCTGGGTGTCTCCGCCTTTCGACCCCCTTATGCAGGTTATTGCCCGAAGGCGTGGGCTGCTCCTGACTCTGTAGAGCCAGTCCCTAGGAGGCCTTCAAAATTTATCACTGCCCCGTGTGACAAGCAATTCCTCACTAAGGGTGTCTCCGCTGATGCCATGGTGGTGGCTGCTGCCACCAAGAAGGAACTTGCAGATCCTTCCGCACCCGCCCATCCTCCTAATAAGGACTCTAGGACCATGGATAGGTACGGTAAGCGGATTTTTTCCTCAGCGACCTTTGCTATGCGTTCGCTGAATTACCTATGTCACTTCACCAGACTCCAGAGGGATATCCTTAAGGAGCTGGGTGAAGTAGTACAGGATCCTACAGCTGCAGGGGCTCAAGAAAAATTGCTTCGCAGCTAGGAACCCTTAATTCCATTGCAAACTCCTCCATGCGGCTAATATCATATGCTGCTGATGGAGCAGTAGAGCCGCAGGTACAGGTGTGGCTCTTAGACGCCAAGCCTGGATGCGGCTATGTGACTTTGCAGATCCCTTTAAGGCCCTTCACAAATTCTCCCTTTGATGGGTCAGCTTTGTTTGGCCCTCAGGTGAAGGAAACTTTGACCAGGTGCGAGCAGGACGGCAAGACTCTTTCTGCTATAGGAGTCCGTTTTCCACCCCTTCTAGACCTTACCCCAAAGGACAGAAAGGTGGCAAAATGTGGTTCCACAAATCCCAAGGAGTCACGCCGGATTCACGTGGTCAGTTTACCCCTAGAGGCAGAGGGGGTAACAACAACAGACGCCGCTCTAGAGGCAGAGGGGTCCAAAAAACCAGGGAAACAGAGAGCCTCTCTCTGACAAGCCCTTTCAGCATCCCTGAGATGTTGCCCGGCTGTCCCTCCTTGGAGGCAGTCGGGGGAAGATTATCACTGTACCCAGAAGCCTGGCATTCCCTCACTCAAGACAGATGGGTACAGTCGATCATATCCAAGGGTTACATAATTCCTTTCGAGGACCTTCCCCTCAAATTCCCTTCCAGATGTACCACCCGGTCTAAGGGAAATTGCAGAGTTAGAAGTCTCAAAACTACTGCAAAAAAGAGCCATTCAGCCAGTTACAACAGACCATTCAGAGCCCGGAATCTACTCAAGGTTCTTTTTGGTCCCCAAAAGACGGGAGACTGGAGACCAATATTGGATCTCAGCAGACTCAACAAGTCTGTGAGGAAGACAAGATTCGAATGGTCACTCTTCAGTCAATTCTGCCCTTCTTACAGAAGGACAACTGGATGTGCTCAATAGATCTTCAGGATGCACTATCACATCAAAATTCACAGACGCTCCAGGAGATTTCTCCGCTTTCGCTGGGGTCCAGTCATTTCCAGTTCAGAGCCCTGCCCTTTGGTCTCACTACAGCCCCCAGAGTGTTCACCAAATGCATGGCACTGGTCACGGCTCACCTGAGACGTCAAGGATTCCAGGTGTTTCCGTATCTCGACGACTGGCTCCTGTCAGCCACCACCAGGCATCAGCTTATACAAGCCAGGGATTACACAATAAATCTTTGTTCTCTTTTGGGCATCTCGATCAACTTCGAAAAGTCATCCTTATCGCCCTGCCAGTCTATTACCTTCATAGGCGCACTGTTCGGATGTCAGCTACCCTTACAGATCAAAGAGTTTCAGACATTCAGAGTCATGTCAGGATCATTCTGGCCAACAAGAAAGTACAGGCCAGAATGGTTCTAAAGGTATTAGGCCTCATGGCTGCGGCCATTACTCTTCCCCTGGCTCGATTCTACATGCGCCTTCTTCAGTGGATGCTGTTCACACAGTGGTCGTACCAACAACTTCCTATGCGTCACCAGATTCTGGTGACACAGACTTGCAAAGATCATCTTGCTTGGTGGATCACATCTCCTCAGGTTCACCAAGGCAGGTACTTTGTACCCCCATCCCCGATAGCCACTGTCACCACGGATGCCTCCCTGATCGGGTGGGGGTCATTATCAGGGCAGGATGGTTCATGGGACGTGGCAGCCGTTCGAGTACCATCTGCACATAAATGTCCTGGAGATGAGAGCAGTGCTTTTAACGTTGCAAGCCCTCAACGACTTTCTTCCCGTAGGGACAATTGCAGTCCACACAGACAACATGTCTGTAGTTTGGTATATCAACAAACAGGGCGGAACCAAGTCCTACCCCTTGTGTCGAGAAGCTCTCAGACTATGACAATGGGCGATCTCCTCTCATCGGTTTCTGGTAGCAACGCATATCCCTGGGAAAACCAACATTGTAGCGGACAGATTGAGCAGAGCTATTCTCATGCCTCACGAGTGGTCTCTCAAGCAATCTATAGCGGAAGAGATATTTCTGGAATGGGGTCGTCCATGTTGCGATCTTTTTGCTACTCCCCAAAACAGCAAATGTCCAGACTTCTTCTGTCTCTTCCTCTACCAGGCCATCCCCCAGAGACGCTCTGACCCAGGATTGGCCCCAGGGACTTCTTTATGCCTTCCTCCATTTCCTCTGATCCCTCAAGTTATCCAGAAAGCTACCGCTTTGAGAGCCAAATTGATTCTCATTGCCCCTTACTGGCCTCGACAAGTTTGGTTCCCGTTCCTCCATCATCACCTTTTGGTGCAGCCGTGGCATCTGGACCCAGTGCCAGATCTTCTGATTCACCAATCGGGTCAGCTGCACCGGTCTATCCCTTCTCTCAACCTCACAGCATGGTTGCTCCACTTCCTTCCTTAGCCAGGCTTCCTTTGATCTCTAACCCAGTTAGAGACATCATAGTAGCTTCTAAAGTCCTCTACCAGGAGGATTTATACAAGCAAATGGAAACGCTTTCTCTTATTGGGCTAAGGCCAAGAATATTGATCCTTTCACTGCCCCTGTTCAGGCGGTCCTGGACTTCTTAGCAGAGATTTTTCATGCAGGCTCCTCTTCTTCCACAGTCAGAGTTCAATTGGCTGCTATCTCCAACTTTCATGTCGGGGTAGCAGATCATAATATTATGTCCCATAGGCTCTGCAGGGCCTTCTTGAAAGGAATTTTCCTACTAAAGCCTCCAATCAGGAATCCTCCTCCTCAGTGGGATCTAAATTTAGTGCTGACATCCTTGATTCTTCCCCTTCGAGCCAGCTGTTTCTTGTTCCCTGAAATTTCTTTCTTGGAAAACTTTATTCCTAGTGGCTATTACATCGGAGGGTGTCTGAACTTCATGCTCTATCGGTTCGACCCCTATTTGGTTTTTCACAAAGACAGAGTATCTTTGAGAACTAATCCGACCTTTTGCCTAAGGTCGCTTCAAAGACCAATTTGAATCAATCCATTGATCTCCTGTATTTTTCCCAAACTATTCAGGCAGAGCTGAACAAAAACTACATTATCTTGATGTCCCCCGTCAACTTAGATATTATTTGGACAGAACAAAAAATTTAGCACACCTGGTCAACTTTTTGTTTCCTATGCCGATAATACAAAAGGCCTTCCTGTTTCTAAAGTGACCTTGTCCAGATGGCTTTCTTCGGTCATCTCTGAAATTTATCTGCTCAGGGGAAAACAGCTGTGCTCAAAACCTAAAGCACATTCAACTAGGAGCTTAGCTACTTCTACAGCCTTTCAAGCTAGACTTCTTTTAGACACTATTTGTGCAGCGGCACTTGGGCCACTCCTCACACTTTTGTTTCCCATTACAAATTGGACTTGGCCTCCAGGGACAGAGCCAGTTTTGGCTCTACAGTCCTCAAGAGTCTGTTCCATTGAGCCACCCAGGATAGAGGTGCTAGGGACGCGGTCCCATCAAGCAAGAATGAAGGCGAGATTGACAACTTAACATTAAGAAGTTATGTACCTACCATAACATTCCATGTTAGTTGTCTTCTCGCCTTCTTTCTTCGACCCTTCCTCCTTTCCCCTGGCCTGGACAGACCTTGTTATAAGAAATTATTATGCTGAAGACCATTCAGACCTGGTCCTTCTTCCATCCTGTAAGTTTTCTTTCTTCCTTTGGGAAGTGTTTTATGCTTGGTGCTATTGCCCTTTGTCATCAAACGAGATCTGGGTACTTACCGCCTTGCATCATGGGATATGGGGCTGCCTCGAGCTGGTAAAAGTGACTCTCGAGCTTAGCAAGTGCCGAGTCGGAGCCGAGGGATCGGCTCCGAACCCATCAAGCAAGAAAGAAGGCGAGAGAAGACAACTAACATGGAACGTTATGGTAGGTACATAACTTCTTATTCTTTCCCCTTGTCAATCGCATGTTTGCTAAGTGCATTTTTCATATCCCCTTTTTTCACTTTATACATGTATTCGTAAATACGAGTTTTTAACTTTCTTTCAGTCTTCCCAACGTAATACGCTGAGCAGCAGATGCAGCAGGCGAGATATACCACCCTCTGGGAATTACAATTTCCTGCTACACATCTGCACTTACTTTTTGTACCATTGTCGAGAAAGACAGTTTTGCTCTCATTTATGTATTTGCAGTATCGGCACAAACCACATTTTTTGGTGCCCTTTTTACTTTTATCTGTGTTCTTAATATGTGAGCCACTTTCCAATATCTTTTTGATATTTTTAGATGTTTTTAATACTACTACTGGATGGTTCCCAACGATTGGACCTAACATCTCTGTATTAGTTAACAATTCCCAATGTTTTCGTAGAATCTCTTTTACAATGTTGGTGTATGCATTGAACATGATGACGCATACCCTATTATTCTCATGTTGATTTATTTCTTTTTTGGGTCTAGCTACCCCTAATAATGGTGGGTATTTAATGCCCCATTGGTTTTTCACATACCCAACTACATCATCAAGCATTCCTTTGGGATATTTCCGATCAACAAACATTTTGTATATAAGGTTCAGTTCGTTGTCCATATCTTCCCTTAAAGATGACATCCGGGCTGCACGAATGCACTGCCCCTTCACAACATTCTTAAAAATATAAGGTGGGTGATTACTCCCAAATTTGATATAATCATTAGAGAATGTAGGCTTCCTATATAATCTGGATGAAAAACCACCTACTTCTTTTCTGATGAAGGTATCTAAATATGGAATCCCTTCATTATTAGTTTGGTGCGTGAATTGCAAAAATTCAGTCGTGTTTAAATATGTGATGAATTGGGGTATAATATCACTAGGTCCGTTCCAAACTATAAATAAATCATCCAAAAACCTGGAGTAGAGAGATAAATATTTGTAAAAATCACTGGTAAATACAAAATTGTGTTCCCACTCTAACATAACCATGTTAGCAAATATGGGTGCACAAGAGGCACCCATAGCATCCCTCTTGTTTGTCGAAAATGTTCTCCTAGGTATTGGATGTAATTGTGATCTAAGATGAGGCTCATCATGTCAACAATTAAGTTTCTTATCCCAAATTAATCCAGAAAATTTCCGCATGCTATTGCAAAAATATTCTAATCCAATGGTATTTGGAATGCATGAATACAGGTCTTTGACATCAGTAGTGATAAATGTCATGTCCTCTCTCCAAATGTAAGGTGTCAACTTACTAAGAAAGTCCCAAGAATCTTTGATCAAATGAGGGACATTACTGTAAATATGCTTAGTCCAATGATCAATAACTACCCCAATATTGAAAGTTTTTGACTGAGATCCAGAAATAATGGGTCTAAATGGGGGTTTATACAAGCTTTTGTGTAACTTAGGTATACCAACAATACAAGCCATCTTTGGATACTCTATTCTAATGAAATTGTATGTATCATTGGTGATGCGATTGTCAATCCTGTGGTGACCAATATTGATTTGATTAATTGACACTTCCTCATAATTACCAGAATGGAATAATATCTCTTGTATATCTTTTTGGTATTGAAGTGTGTCATATATAACAATGCCCCCCCCCCTTATCTGGCTTCATAATACGAATATTCTTATTCATAATAAGACTGTCTAGTGTTTTCCTCTCTTCCTTGGTTAAATTGTCCTGAAACACATCTGGAGGGCTGTTTTTCTTTTCCTTTCTTATACTATAATCAAGTTCGTAAATTTCCCTACGTACCACTTTCTCAAATGCATGCACCATAGGATTAGCAACCGGAACATATGTGCTTTGTTTGACTAATTTCTGTTGTGGAATATGAATATCTTTTATTTTGTCTATCAAATAATTGAATGGCCAGATTGAGGCGTCTACAAAACAACTTGATTTCTTTGATGGTATCAAATAGATTAAAACGTGTACTAGGTATATATTTCATACCTTTACCAAATAATGAATAAAAACTTTCAGTGATTGTATAGTCTGTATAATTGTATACTTTCAATCCATTATACGTATGTATATGTGGTATACTTTCTACTATGTCATTAATCACAACCACTGAAAAATTACTAGTACTATGAGTGATGTCTGGCTGACTCACCATCCGTGTAAGAGTTAATTTGACTGGGTAAATGCTTGACATCATCTATATTCAAATAAACTATTTCCTTCTCTGCGTGGGTTTTGGGGCTGGATAAAACCTTCCCCCTTGAAAATTTGTATCAGTGTTGGATCTATGGTTTCTTCTACTACCATCATAATGGGAGTCGATAACATTCATTTCAACTCTGTTTTGTGGCCACACATATACTCTTCCAGATTTGTAATGTTCTGTATCCCTTTCAAATTTATGTACTTTCCTGTGGAATACACTACTAGCCCTGGTGTTGGCAATATGAAATTGTTTGGTATACAGTTCTTGCCATTGTTTGAGATCTGTATCATGTAATATGTCTTCATTAAGCATTTCCAATTCATTGAATAGCAACATAATTTTCTCATCATTACATTTCATGATTAATATACATGAACCCAAAATTGTCAAACAATTTGTTGAAATCCTGTATTACAGCAGAGTTATAAACAATGCCTAATGGCAACTTAAAAAAACGTAGACCCTTGGGAACTAACTGTGCTTTCAGACATTTGTCTAAATAAGCGTTGTCTATTTTAGCACATTTTAGTTGGATCAGTTTTTTGCCTAATGTATATATTTTGGTTTTAATTCCTTCAGTTGCATGGCTATGGACATTTCTGTTAATATTGCATGAATCCACTTTATCTAAAAAGTCAAATTCGTCAGTAATAAATTCCTGAAACACTTCATTGTATTTAAAAACATTGTCTTTACTACTGCCGGTAGTTTTATGTCCAAAGACTTTTTTAGTGGTATTCAAGTTGACATTGTTAGGACTAGATACAACATTAACAGTACCTTTTGTTTTTTCAATGCCTTTTCCAGTGATATGTGAATAAGTCTTCATGTTGTCACGCTGTTTAGGGCATGCTCCCAAACGTTGGTGTTCCCTCGAATGGTGAAATAGGCTGAAATCAAACGTGAAATCAGCTTCCGACAAACCTAACCCATTAGTTTCCTTCAGATCCGTTTTAGCTGCTTGTGTGTTATCATTACACACGACTTGTCCGTTAGGTATATCGATAGAACTGTTAATGGAAACACGCTCAGCTAAAAACGCTGAGTTCTCCTGCGCCACCTCCACAACGTGAGGTGGTGTTGTAGTTACATTCCTCACGGACTGCACAGATTCCGTGAGTTTGCTAACCAAGTCAAGCAGTCTGTGAACATCTGATTGCAGTGTGGTGTAAATGTAGATGTTAGAGTGTATTCACTGTTGCAGTCAGTTACCCACCCGCCATCCCCCACTCTATACCTTTTCTTCACTATACTCAAAAGCCTTTGTGGTGTATTTGCTTTTAGTTGAATGTAAAGTTTGTTTCTAAAAGTGCATTTATATATTTGCTGTTTATATATTTTTGCTAACCCGCAGTGGTGGTGCTGCTGTGTAGCATTGGCTCACAGTAAGACGTTGTCCAGTTCGATTCTCAGCTAGAGTGTCTTGTGCGAGGAGACCTGCTTGAATGGGCGTACCTTCGTTGAAGCTTGTGCGTTAGGCCTGGCAAGCCTGTACGTAAAAAGCAACTGCCAATCATTAGCGGACTGGAGTTCCACTGTGGCGACCCCTAACCGGGAAAAGCCGAAAGACAAACAACATTTATATATTTTTGCTCCCCATTTGTGGGGCACCTGACATCGGGGGCACGAAAAACTGAATAAAATGGCGTCTGCTGCATGTTTTATACCCCTGACGTCATGGAAGAGGAGACAGCAACCGACGCAGGACCCATGACTTTATTCAGGCCGACTGGCAACTTGCCAGCAGATTACCCAAATGTAATGACTGCAACAGTGAATACACTCTAACATCTACATTTATGGTAAGTGTTCACAACTGTACTGAGTCCCACAAGTTCCTTTTCAAAAATCCTGTTGCAGATCCAGAAACCATTTCTCAGGGCCCCAAGGGCATTAAGGCTTCTACTGCTAAAACTCCTACCCCTTCTGATAGAGACTTCAGGGTGCTGGATAGATGGGGTAAAAAGGTTTATTCTTCGGCAACCTTGGCAGAGCTTTTAACTGCCAATTTCATATGTTAAAATATCAACAGCATGTTATTGGACTGCTTAAACAGAAAATGATGATTCCTGACTGTGGAAAATATAGATTTACAGGATTTAATGCATTCTGCTGAACAATTTGGAAAACCTACTTTGCAGTGTGGTTTTTATTCTTTAGAGGCCTCTTGCAAGGCTGCTGTTACTGGGTCTGTGCTTAGAAGGCATGCTTGGCATAAGGAACAATCTTTGTCTGACCATGTTAAAGCTACGTTGTTGGTGCTGCTTTAAATCAGGACCGCCTGTTTGGCAATGAGGCTGAAGAAGTTCTTAAAAAGATGGAAGATGAAGCTAAATCAATGCAAACTGTTAAATATTTTTTTTACAAGTGCAACCTCCAAGGTTTAGTAGGCACTGGCCTACTAAGAATTGGTCCTTTCCAGCCCCTTCCAGATCTTCTCAAACCAAACCCAGACACAGCAAAAACTCCAGGTTTCAGACCCAGGGGAGACTCAAAACTAAGTAGTGGGGGGGGCCTCCACTTCCAAATCTGGAAATAAGACACCCCCTATGGTAAATGGTTTCAATTACTTCCTTTTAAAATTTCCAAGCATTTATCTTTCAACAGCCCCTTTGAGAGGAAAGATTGCTCTTCATGCAAAGAACTGGGAACTCATAACCCCAGGACAAATGAGTTTTAAATAGTGTCCCAGGGATACAGATTTCATTTCCACATGTTGCCAACACCAAACTGGTGGCCAGACCTGCACCCAAATCAGTGGGCAGAGGCTCAAAAACAAGTAGTTTCCCTCTTAAACATGGGAGCTATTCAGCTGGTACCAGAAGAGGAAAAGGGACAAGGTTTCTATTCCAGGCTTTTTCTGGTACCCAGAAAAGACAAATCATGGCGTCCAATCTTGGACCTGTCTACTCTAAACACTTTTCTGGAGATTCCAAAATTCAAGATGCTGACTCTTCAGTTACTGCTAGGCAAAGATGCCTGGTTGGCAACTCTAGATTTAAAAAAAAGCATACCTGCACATCCCAATTGGGGAATCTTGCAGAAGATGCCTACGCTTCAACGCAGGCTACTTGCATTATCAGTTCTCTGCACTGCCCTTTGGCTTGTCCACTGCGCCCAGGGTATTCACAAAGTGCCTGGCCCCAGTAATTGCATTTTGCAGGCAAAGAAATATTCAATTATATCCATACATGGACGATTGTCTAATTCAGGCAGAAAACCAGGGCATACTTTTAAATCAACTGGCATTTGTAAAAGGGTTCTAACCTGTCTAGGGTACACCATAAACGAAAAGAAATCACAACTGGTACCCTGTCAACAGATTACATTCCTGGGTGCAAGCTTGAATACAACTGCCCAGATGGCTTTCCTCACGCCAGGGAAGCAAATTCATTTGGTAACCTACATCAAGCAAGTAGCCACAAAAACCCTGCTATCTGCAAGACAAATATGCAAGCCTTGGGGTTCATGGCCTCCTGCATTCTTATATGCAAGACTACAATGGTATCTAAAAAGTCTATGGAGTCAACATTGTCACAGCCTGGAAACAATGATTCCTATCATACCTTGCTTACGCCTGGAGTTCCTATGGTGCTCAGAGGCCTGCCACCAAAACAAGGGACTACCATTCACACTACCCCCTGCCGCCCATACCCTAACTACAGATGCATCAGGCTATGCATGTGGGGCTAACCTGGCAGGGATGTGCATTCAGGGCAAATGGAACCCAAATCAAATGCACCTACATATCAAAAAGAAATGTTAGCTGTACAGAATGCTTTGACAGCCTTCAAGGACTACATTCTTCCAGGACAACTAATAGTAAAGATGGACAACACCATGGTTATGCGGTACATAAACAAGTAGGGGGGTACACATTCCTACCCCCTCTGCAGACTAACCATGGCATTGTGGAACACAACCTTGAGCTACCAAGTGCACCTACAAGCTCAATTCCTGCCAGGAAAATTTAATACACTGGCAGACGGACAAAGCAGAAACCTCATGGACCCACACGAATGGAAACTTGAACCAGGGATTTTCAACGTTGACAAGCGAATGGGGGAGCCCAGACATAGATTGGTTTGCCTCCCCCCAGCACAACCAGTTGGACAAGTTTTGCACAAGGACTCCCCACAAACAAGCCTGGGAAGTGGATGCTCTGTCCTTCAGCTGGAAAAACCTATCAGTCTACGCCTTTCCACCTCTGCCCACCCAAAGTTCTACTAAAAGTCACAGGACAAACCAAGGATGATTTTGATTGCTCCAGACTGGCCTCCCCAACACTGGTACCACCTCTTGCTCAAATATCTCCATGGCACCTGCCTCACACCCCTTCCCTGCTGTCTCAGCAGGAGAACCAATTCTGCACCCTCAGCTAAAGACATTGAACCTTGCAGCCTGGCTAATCACTTAAATTCACCCTTATCCCTCAGCAAACCTGTGATGGATGTCATCTTGGAGACTAGACCTAGAACTAGAAAATGTTATGCTGACAAATGGAAAAGCTTCTGTGCCTGGAACCAATCTTTAAGGATGAGCACAGCAGCACCCAGTTTACTTCAGATTTTGCAGTACTTACTGAGATGCTTCACAAGGGCCTGTCTTTTTTCCTCCATTAAAATTCACGCCTCCGCTATTTCGGCTCACTATAACAGAGCCACCCCTCTTCTCTCATTCTCTGCTCAAGCAGTATTTCAGAGGGGAAGAAAACTTAAGACCACCCAGGAGAGCTCCAAACTCTGCCTGGGACCTTAACTTTGTTTTGGAGAAACTCACTCTCCCTCCTTTCGAGCCAGCTGCTGCTGCAGACTTAAAATTTCTCTCCTGGAAAACGGCTTTCCTTTTAGCAGTCACTTCAGCTAGAAGGATTTCCGAATTACAGGCTCTTATGGCAGTGGAGCCTTTCATCATTTTTCATGCGGACAGGGTGTCTTCTCAAGACCAATCCTTCCTTGCCTAAGGTGGTATCCAGTGTGGCTCTTAAGACCATTCATTTGCCAACTTTCTTTCCCAATCCACAGAACAAGGGGGAGCGGATTCTGCATTCATAGAATGTACACAGACAACTTAGATTTTACTTAAACAGGACAAAATCTCAAAGAAAATCTGAACAACTACTGGTGGCATTTGCTGCAGGGCCAGAGAGAAAGGATATTTCAAAGAAGACTATTTCCAAATGGATAAGCCATTGTATTAATTTCTGCTATATGCACCATAGTTAAACTATCCTTCAGGGGATCTGATCTCATTCCACCAGGGCTGCATTTACTTCTACAGCCTTTCTCAGAGGTGTTCCTACCAGAGACATTCTAGAAGCTGCTACCTAGAGCGGAGTTCATGCATTCACCAAACATTACCATTTACATTTCTTCTCTAAATCTAGAGCTGGTTTTGCCACTGCGGTCCTGCAGGGCCTTATAACTGGTCCTAATGCTTTATTATTCCTTCTACCCAACCATAGCTTTGGGAATCTACCCAAATGTAATGACTGCAACAGTGAAACACGAAGAACATAGTACAGTTGTGTACACTTATAAATGTAGATGTTCGAGTGTATTCACTGTTGCAGTCCTGGTTACCCTCCCTCCAGACCCCTATTTTTATCTGACTATACCTCTACTTTCACTATGCTTAAAAGTCCTTTTGGTGTATTTGCTTTTGGGATTGGAGGTATATTTTTTGTGGTTTTAATTTTATTTGCTCCCCATTTGGGGGGCACCTGACATCTGTGGCAAGAAAAACTGATGTAATGGCATCTGCTGCATGTTTTATACCCCTGACGTCAGGGACAGCAACTGACGCAGGACCCAAGACTTTGTTAATCAGGCCAACTGTGGGCAACCTGCCAGCAGATTACCCAAATGTAATGACTGCAACAGTGAATACACATCTACATTTATGGTAAGTGTACACAACTGTACTTTATCTGCAAGGAAGATCCTGCAAGCCCTGGGGTTCATGGCATCTTGTGTACTACTCATTCCATATGCCAGACTGCATATGAGGAATCTTCAGTGGTACCTAAAAACACTTTGGTGTCAGCACTCTCAATACCTGGAAACTCTTATACCTATAATTCCTTGCCTCAAAAGATTTTCTTTGGTGGGCAACAGCATGCTGCCACAACAAGGGACTATCTTTCTCACCACCAAACACCCCCCCCCCCCGCCCAGACCCTCACCACAGATGCATGACTATGCCTGGGGTGCACACCTGGATGGCAGGTGCATACAGGGTCAGTGGAGCCCACAGCAAATCCCTCTGCACATCAACCAAAAAGATGATAGCTGTCCAGCACTCCTTGATAGCTTTCAAGCCCCTTCACTTCCCTGGGCCTCTCCTGATCAAAACAGACCACACCACTGTATGTGGTACATCAACAAGCTGGGAGGGACTCACTCCTACCTTCTATGCAGGCTGGCCATGACCCTTTGGCACACGGCCTCTGCCATGCAACACCACCTATTAGCACAATTCCTACCAGGTTCTCTCAGATCTCTGGTAGACCAATTAAGCAGAAATCTTCTGGACCCATATGAGTGGCAGCTCAACAGCAGAGCCGTCACCCTAATAACTCCGAAATGGGGCACCCCGAATGGCGACCACTTTGCCTCCCACACCAACCATCAGCTCAGAAAATTCTGCAAAACAGCATCACTGCATGGCTTGGAAATTGGATGCTCTGTCCTTCCCCTGGGTCAGTCTATCGGTCTATGCCTTTCCTCCCCTACGTCTCATCCCCAGGGTACTGCTCAAAGTAAAGGAGGAAAAAACAAGGACAATTCTTATAGCTCCAGACTGGCCTCACCAGGACTGGTACCCCTTACTGGGCAGCCCATCCCCACTGCCACAATGGCATCTTCCTCGGATTCCAAATCTCCAGACCCAGAGGGAAGGGGAATTCATGCATCCCCAATTGCAGACTCTCAATTTGGCAGCTTGGCTTATTCCCTAACCCACGAACAATCTGCCAACCTCAGTAAACAGGTTCTAGATGATGTCCTTCATGGATGCATCTGCAGTCATAACAACTGGGTTGTCCTGTCGTCAGGCAGCCCTTCAGTCGGCTGGATTCCAAAGTCCGGGTCCGGCTTCGGCTGATGTCGCACTTCACCCGACGTCATCTCTGTTGGTCTTCGGGTATAAAAGCATCAGCCGACGCCATTTTCCTCCGTCTTTCTTGCCGCGTGGCGCCCGAAGCAGAAGCTGTTCGCAAGTGCCGGTCGGTCGGCTCCAGAGATTACTTCTACCGAATACTACTTCGAAGACTTCTAAAGCCAAGTACCCGTTGGGACTCTTTCTTGCCTCAGCCGATGTCAGAAAAAGTTAATAATTGTTTAACCTGTGGGAAACAAATACCTCATAAAGATTTCCACTCTTATTGTCTGCCTTGTTTAGGCCCAGCCCACGACGTAGCAGCCTGTACGGCCTGTGCTTCTTTCAACCGACGAACGCTTAGGCGACGGCCGGAGTTTGCAGAACAGTTTTTCGGTTCTGATTTTGCGTACATTATGCCGCCGGATCCTCCGACTACCCAATCTGCCAAAAACGCAAAGATAAAGACCGACACTCGGTCCGCGGTTTCGGCCGAAACCATGGTTAAGCAAACGAGTGTCTCTGTTTCGCCGAAACCGAGAAAACTGATCAAAGTACAGCTGAATCTATCTCTACAACTGAGGCCCCTGCTACCACTCTTGAATCGGCCTCAGAAATTTTATCCACTACGGTGGTTGCCACTGACTTATCAGACACCATTCCCTTGGATGTCTCTACCCCAGCACGTGGTGCTGCTAGGCCTCCAGCAGCCATGTCCATTAAGGCCTTCGCCAGGGCTAAAGCAGCCAAGACTTCTAAAACAGTGCCTGTTAAACCCCACAACCAGGCCCTCCTCTAGTTCTCAAATGCTTACTCTGGCAGAAGATTTAATTTCATTAATTAGAGGATCTCAATCTCACCCAGACAGGGCCTCTCAGCCCCCAGAGAAGAGGCCTAGGGGAGAGCCCCGTGAGCCAGTGGCCTGTGATGATTCTGCCGATGAATCAGACATAACTGACCAGCCAGAGGCTCCTTTCTCCAATTTTGAAGACTCTGATGCTGAAGAATCCATTCCAGCTGCTTCCCCACCAGAAGAATTCTCTTTGGGGAAACCTTACATGCCATGCGAGAGCAGTTCCAATGGCAGCAACAGGATTTTTCAGACTCCAGAAAAGACTTAGGACCTTTCTGCACCTTCCACAGCACAGGCCCTTAGCTATACCTCCTGTTCTCTCTGTGGTGGATGATGCTTTCAATGATGTCTGCTCCGCACCAGATTCTTTACCCCAGCCCCTGCCAAACCAGACAGATTTTACAGGGTGCCAGACACTCATCACCACCTTTACAAGGCCCCACTTGCAGACCCAAACTATATCCCAGGGTCCCAAGGCAGTAGCAGCGACCATAGCTAAAAACCCTATTCCTTCTGAAAGGGAAGCAAGGTCATTAGACAGATGGGGCAAAAGGTCTACACTTCAGCTACTCTCTCAGCTAGAGCTTTAAACTGTCAGTTTCACATGATACAATACCAAGAGTTTATGCTTGATCAGTTAACTAAAAAGCTAACCACTGATGAATCTCTTGATAAGAAATATGTATTAGAAATGGTAAATAACATACAACAGGTTAGTAACCATTCCTTAAAATGTGGCTATGATGCACTGGAGGCTTCATTTAGATCAGCCATGACTGGCACAGTGATAAGAAGGCATGCATGGCTAAAGGAGCAAGCTTTACCGGATCATGTTAAAGCTAAGTTGCTAGATGCTCCTATGGATAAGACAAGTTTGTTTGGTACACCTGCCCAGCAGGTTATGAAGAAAATGGAAGAAAAGGCAAAATCTGTTCAAACGGTTAAAGATTTCTTGCAGGTTCAACCCCCAAGGTTTAGCAGGAACTGGCCTGCCAAAAATTGGTCCTTTCCTGACTCCACAAGATCTCAAAGGGGCAGGAATAGACGCTCCAGAGGCAGAAACCAATCCAGAGGAGGTGCCTACAGAGGACGACAGTGGCAAGGTAACAACAGAGGCACAGACACAACCACTGCCACTACATCAACACAACCACAGTGACTTAACCCTCAATCCGCCTACCAGGGAACAAATAGCAGCTCCTCTAGGCGGAAAGTTAACCTTATTTTCAAAGAACTGGCACTATATAACAGAAGACAAGTGGATTTTACAAACCATAGATCAAGGTTACCGGTTCCACTTCCACACTTTACCAGTCAAAAGAGGAATGCCAAATCTACCTCCAAATCAAAAAACAGAGGCTCTACAACAGATAATGCAGTTAGCAAACATGAGAGCTGTGGAAAGAGTGCCAACAGCAGAGCAAGGAAAGGGGTTCTACTCCAGACTATTCCTAGTTCCAAGAAAGCAAACAGTTGCAGACCAATTCTCGACCTGTCCACCTTAAATACATACATCATTGTCCCAAAATTCAAAATGCTGACCCTACAGCAACTTCTTCCCATGCTGGGCAAGGAGTGTTGGCTGGTAACTCTAGATCTCAAGGAGGCATACCTGCACGTCCCCATTCAACCAATCTGCAGAAGATACCTCAGATTTCTTGCAGGATCAGAGCACTATCAATTCTCAGCATTGCCCTTTGGCTTATCTACTGCCCAGAGTATTCACAAAATGCCTGGCATCAGTAATCGCCCATTGCAGACTACAGGGAATTCAAATTTACCCATACCTGGACGACTGCCTGCTACAAGGGGACAACAAAAGCAAGCTGACAACAGATTTACAAAGGGTCATTTACTTGCTACAAGCACTGGGATACACAGTCAATTTACAAAAGTCAAGGCTGATACCATCCCAAACAAGGACATTCTTGGGCTGAATTGGACACAGTAAAACAAATGGCATTCCTAACTACAGAAAACAAAAGAACTCCCTCTTTACTTCTTGGCACTAACAAAACTGAACAAGTTAACAGCAAGAAAAGTACTGCAGGCCTTGGGTTTCATGGCATCATGCATAATCTTGGTCCCACTTGCCAGACTACATATGAGAAAACTACAGTGGTACCTAAAGAATTTATGGTCCCAACACAGACACAGCCTAGAAACAGAAATCCCACTAATTCCATGCTTAAAACAGGAGTTCCTATGGTGGGCTCAGGCATGCCAGTCAAACCCAGGGCTACCCTTTCGCAGATGTCAAGCAAGCCAGACCATCACAACAGACGCTTCAGACCTAGGATGGGGGCCCACATGCTGGACAAATGCGTGCAAGGATTGTGGACACAGGATCAACTTCACCTGCACATCAACCTAAAAGAAATGCTGGCAGTAAAACTGGCAATCCAAAAGTTCAGACCATTTCTCAGAGGGCCAGTTGATGATAAGGACAGACAACACCACAGTCATGTGGTACATCAACAAACAGGGAGGCACTCATTCATACCCCTATGCAGAATGACTTTGGAGCTGTGGACCCTGGCACTCAGCTACAACATCCAGTTACAGGCAATATTTGTACCGGAAAAGAAAATACTCTAGCAGACATATTAAGCAGAACCACATCGGATGCCCACGAATGGAAGCTGCACCCGGACATCTTCAAGACCATCTCAAAGAAATGGGGAATGCCTCAGATAGATCTATTCGCATCACCTCTCAATCACCAGCTCAAAAAATTCTGCACAAGGACATTCCACCCACTAGCATGGAAAGTGGATTCGCTCTCCTTCAGCTGGAAAGGCCTAACAGCATATGCATTCCCACCTCTTCCCTTGATACACAAAGTACTACTGAAAATCAAGGAAGAACATCCAAGGATAATCCTGATAGCTCCAAACTGGCCAAGACAACACTGGTATCCACTGCTGAGGAGCATGTCTCGGAACAATATGTGGCCAATACCCCTGATGCCTTTGATGTTAACTCAGAACAACTACAGCATCATACATCCAAACCTAAAAACGTTGCAACTGACTGCATGGAACATCACATAGCAGCAGCTAATCCAGAACTTTCCCAAAGAGTTAAAGACATTATTCTTGAAGCACGCAGACCTTCAACAAGAAGGAACTATGCTGGAAAATGGAAAAGGTTTGTCATTTGGAGTACTGAAAGAGGAAAAGATGTGTCAAACATAGATATGCCTAACATTCTGGAGTATCTGGCCGAACTTCTTCATTCAGGCCTGTCCTACTCCTCCATCATACATGCATCAGCTATTTCAGCAGAATACAGCTTTGATCCACCTGTTTTTTCGCACCCTTTGCTCTGGCAGTTCCTCAGAGGAATCAAGAATGTAAAACCTCCAAGGAAACCACCATTACCAGCTTGGGACTTAAATTTTGTGCTAGAAAAGTTGACACTATCACCCTTTGAACCAGCAGCAACAGCAGACCTACAACACCTGTCATGGAAAACTGCTTTCCTACTGGCAATTACTTCAGCAAGGAGGGTTTCAGAACTACAGGCCTTAATGGCAGTGCAACCCTTCCTAATCTTCCACCAAGATAGAGTGTCCATGAGGACTAATCCTACATTTATGCCTAAGGTGGTATCCAGAGTGTCTTTAAACCAGGCAATCCACCTACCTACCTTCTTTCCCAACCCACAAAACAGAGGGGAAAGAATACTGCATACCTTGGATGTACACAGACAGCTACGCTACTACTTGGACAGAACAAAAAGTAGCAGAAAGACTGACCAACTTTTTGTAGCCTATGCAACAGGAAGGGAAGGAAAAGCTATTTCCAAACAGACCATCTCCAAATGGATAGGAAATTGCATACGATTCTGTTACTCCTTCCATGGAAAACCAATTCCACAGAACATAAGACCTCATTCTACAAGGGCAACAGCCACTACCACAGCCTTCTTACGAGGAGTGGCAACCAAAGACATTATTGAGGCGGCTACTTGGACCTCCGTGCATACATTTGCCAAGCATTATAATTTGCCTCTATATTCCAGATCCCGAGCAGGGTTTGCCACTGCTGTACTGCAAGGGATCCTAAACACACCATAATCTAGTTTTATCCTCCTCCCTAGTTGGCTATGGTATTCTACCCAGTTGTTATGACTGCAGATGCATCCATGAAGGACATAGTACAGTTTTGTACCTACCATAAATGTAGATGTCCGAACTGGATAGCATCTGCAGTCAGGATTACCCTCCTCCTTCCCTCTGTGGTACTCCTAGGGTGTTTACCCTCCTAATAGCTAGCTGGTGGGGGGGAGTCTTTTATGGTGTATTTGTTTGTATATATGTACATACATGCTTATTTTTGTGTTTACCTCTATCTTTTGGGAAACATTGGCATCTATCCAAATTTTAGCCTTCAAGAGGGCTACTGGCATCTGGGGCAAGAAACACTTAGGAAAATGGCGTCGGCTGATGCTTTTATACCCGAAGACCAACAGAGATGACGTCGGGTGAAGTGCGACATCAGCCGAAGCCGGACCCGGACTTTGGAATCCGGCCGACTGAAGGGCTGCCTGACGACAGGACAAACCCAGTTGTTATGACTGCAGATGCTATCCAGTTCGGACATCTACATTTATGGTAGGTACAAAACTGTACTTTCTGTGAGGCCAGACTCCCTAGCACTAGAAATGCTTATGCTGACAAATAGAAAAGGTTCTGCACCTGGATTCAAGCTAAAGGAGCTAATAAGGCACAGCCCTCCCTCCCTCTCATCCTGGATTAGTTAACTGACCTACTACACAGTGGCCTTTCCTCTATTAAAATTCATGCCTCCGCTATCTCTGCTCATTTTCCCACCGAGCAGCCCCTTTTCTTACACCCCTTGATCAAATCGTACCTAAGAGGGGCTAGCAACTTGAGGCCACCCAGAAAAGGACCAGCCCCAGCTTGGGACATTAACTTTGTGTAGGAAAACCTCACCCAGCCCCCGTTTGAACCAGCTTCTTCTGCAGAGCTACAATTTCTTTCCTGGAAGACCGCATTCCTTCTGGCCATCACTCCAGCCAGAACAGTCTCTTGAGCTGTAAGCACTTATGGCTGTGGAACCCTTTATCTTCCATGCTGACAGGGTATCTCTCAGAACTTAACCCATCCTTCATGCCCAATGTGGTGTCCAGTGTAGCTCTCGGCCAATCAATTCATTTGCCCACCTGTTTTCCTAACCCCCAAAACAGGGGGGGGGGGGATTATTCACTCTCCAGATGTGCACAGACAGCTCAGATTCTATCTGGACAGGACTAAATCATTCAGAAAGTCTGATCAGTTGCTGGTTAGCTTTGCTACAGGGGCAGAAGGCAAACCATCTCCAAACAAACCATTTCCAAATGGACAGCACACTGCATTCATTTCTGCGGCAAATGCAGAAAGAGTCCCCCAAGGGGGTCAGGACTCACTCCACCAGAGCAGCCTCCACCTTTGCAGCTTTCCCCAGAGGAGTCCCCACCAGCTACAATCCCTGGAGGCTGCCTCTGTTCACACTTTTACCAAACATTACCACCTGCCTCTCCCTCCAAATCCAGGGGCAGGGTTTGCCTCTGCAGTCTTGCAGGACATCCTAGCCAGCCCCTAGTTTACTTGACTGCCTCCACCCATTTCCTCAGCTTTGGGAATCAACTCAAATGTGATGACTGCAACAGTGAAACACGAAGAATATAGTACAGTTGTGTACACTTACCATAAATGTAGATGTTCGAGTGTATTCACTTTTGCAGTTCTGGTTTCCCTCTCTCCATCCCCCTTTTTTTCTTCTCTTTCCTTACAAGGGACATATTGGTATTTACTTTCTACTGGTGGGGTTCTTCCACCAGAACCTGGCTCCTACTTGTGGGCTCCTGATAGGTTAGGGAAAGAAAAACTGATGTAATGACGTTGGCTGTCTAACTTTATACTACTGACAGACTGACATCAGTCCTAAAGTGACAGCAACCGACATAGAAATACTAAGCCTCTGGTATTCGGGCAAGCTGTGGGCTACCCTGGCAGGGATAACCTAAATGTGATAACTGCAACAGTGAATACATTTGAACATCTACATTTATGGTAAGTGTACACAACTGTACTTTCTTTTTACTGCTAGTTAGACATGTCTAACAGTTGCTAAGTTGAACATTTAATTTGGCACTGTGTTTTTCCTCCGTATTTCTTCAGCAAGGTGGATAAGGAATCTAGGGACAAGTACTCTGGCTTCCAAAAGTGTCACTAGCTCCGACCACAAGATATTATCCAAGAATTTACTCCATCAAAAGGACTCCAGTTGTGGATACAAATCTTTATTGGCAGTGGGATTATCTTCTTGCTGGAGATGGGCACCCAGACCTTGACAGTGGATGCTTCAGACCTGTCTTTAGAGGGCCCATTCAAGAGAGTTTGCTATTTAGGGAACTTGAGACGGTGCTTTTCATAGAAAAGCCAAACAACCTCTAGGAGATGATGGCAATGTTTGCAGGATGCTGGTCACATCCAAAGCTCAGTATCAACCAGGCACCATTCTCATGAGAACAGTACTACAATGATGTGGAATATCAAACAGACACCCACTTTAATATCCATTGTGGAGGTATGGGAACTAGCACAGGCATACCTCTCTACCTCTAAGAGCAGGAAATCTGGACAAAGCCTTGTTTAATGGGGGGAGACAAGTGTCCAAAATGGGGACAGTTTTAAATATTGCTCTTTAACTTGTTGGTAGAATAACAGATCTTGCATCAGCATGATTTTTCTGAAAAGTATAAAGTTTGAAATTCAAATGTCTGTCATTATTTTCTGACTTAAATCCTCAGTGATTGGACAGAAAACCAAAATGTTTGAGTAACAAAATAAAACATGAGGCAAAATATCTGGACATTGGGAAAATCTAGACATTTGAGAGGTATAAGCATAGGGGCTGGGTCTGAACCTCCTGTCTCCTCAGTATTTGCAAGGTTGGGGAAACAACTTCAGGGATTCTCTTGGAAGGATAAGCCTAGACACTAACAATTGAACGTTGAAGGTGTTTCAGTTTACCCAGAAGTGGGGGTGGGTCAAACTTTTTTTTTTTTTTGCCACACCACAAAACTGGCAACTTAAAAATACTGCATAATGGCACTAGAGGCCTTAAGGGCAAGATGCCTTCTCCCCATGGACCAGTCTGTTTCTGCATCTCCTTATCCCTAGGGTACTACAACAAATCGGGAAGGACAGGCCAGCGGTGATCCTAGTGGCTGCTCTGTGGCCCAGACATCATTGGTTTTCCATACTGCTACATATGGCCAAGGAAGAAAACAGTGGATTTCCTTATCTAGAGTAAGAGATCCACAGTACACCTTTTCTTGAGGGTGCTGAAGCTGGCAGATTGGATGATCTTGTATGTACCCACTCCAGGCAGTTTTTTTATTTTCTTTTTTCCAGAGGAAGTCTTGCGCATCCTAAAGAAAGCCAGGAAACAGAGCACCTGAAAATCTTGCATTTTTTAAATGGTTTGTATTTTCTCATTGGTGTCTTGATGTAGCAGAAAAGCATACTCCTGGTCCTCTTCCTTCCTTAGAGCTCCATAAGAAAGGGCATCATGTGCGTCCATCAAAATTCATGCTTCTACCAGCTCCACTTGCTTACCTCAAGATCCCTCTATCTTTTCTCAGAAGTCTGTGACTGAAGAAAACCAGGATTCCCTTGGGGCCAATGGTTTGTACTAGAAAACCACCCCCCTGCTTTTGAGCCTGTTGCTTCAGCTGTCTTTAAAATGTCAACTGGAAAAAATATTCCTGATAGCACTAATCTCTCTGAAGTGCATTTCAGAACTCCAAGCTTTGATATATGAAGAACCAATCTGATGATGATAATCTTCCCATTCATCACTGATGGGTTTGGTCCCAAGCCCTTGGAACAGAGTCGGCCTAATATCAAGCTCGCGTACACCAAAAACTCTCGAGCTAAGCTGCTACCCACAATGCCCTTCTCCCAGTTACCCCAGATCTCGTTTCCCATGCAGCCATGTAGCAGCGTTTCAAAGCTCTCCAGCTAAGTTTCATATTTTTACAAATTTTGCTGTATTTTGAAACTTTTTTTCTAATCCAACTCATTTTTCTACCTTTCTCAGAGGCCCTTTCTGTGTCAGAGGTCGCAAACCCCTCCAGTAAAGGACAAAAAATGTCCACATTCTGATCCCTCTTCACCGGCTGGTGATAAGGGCAAGTCCCAAAAACACAAGACCCACAAATCTTCTACTGAACACAAAATTGCTTCCTCAGCTCCGATTATTCCTGTTGCTTCTGTCCCGAGCTCCACTCCAATTGCTTCTTTGGACATTACAATAACTTTGTCGGCGCCACCTTTGGCACCGACATCTACGGCAACAGTCATAACCACAGTAACTGCTACGGCTCCGACCTTATTGTCTTCGATGGTCTCTGCACTGACTTCACCTTTCACTGCACCGAAGACTGTTCCAACGAACCCCTTGGAGCTGATAATAACCGTTCCAACGAACCCCTTGGAGCTGATAATAACCTGAACTAAGAGTGCCTCCTCTGCACAGAGTCCTTTTTCGGCACAGTTCCGCTATTGCCAATTTCCAAATTAGTATTTTTGGTGCCAACATTTCAAACACCACGGACCCAGTACTCCCCCTCATTGGACCCGTTCTTAGGCCAGGCCTTTACTCTTTTTCTGGACTGGCCTGACTCCCCTTCGGGAGCGTCTGTAAGGTCCACCAGGAGTTTGTCTGAATTCGATGTGGTGTGCCTGCTGGACCACCTGTTGACAGACAGAGGGATAAACATTCCTAAGACTCGTCCCACTTCGGGTTTTGGGTCTACTGCTCCCAGGACTCCCACTTATACTCCTCACTCGGATCCATCGGTTCCAAGGCCCGTAGCTTCGACGTCCTTGGTGGGAACCCTTTCCTCTGCTCCGAGGCCTCCCCTTTGGGTTTTGATTCCATCTGTACCGCCCCTTCCTCAGTCTCATGGTTGGGGGATGGAACCCACTGTTCTGGGCACGGTTCCAAGTTTTATCGGTTCTGTCCTCTGATCCAGGGGCAACGCCTGCCCTGATCTTGCTTGAGGCTCCATCCCTGGGAGCAGGTCTGACAGAGCAGGGTGTGACCCCAGTTCCAAGATTGTCTTTGTTCTGGGCTCCCATTCCTCTTTGGGCGGGCCTGTTTTCTGGGTGATAGAGAAGGGCGGTCGCTTCTGGAAGCGTTCCTCCTACATTGGATCTTCCCCCTGCTCCCTCTGAGCTACAGCTACCACGGGCCATCTCCCCAGGACACCAAGAGCACAAGCCTCAGGAAACCCCAGTTCAGGGTAATTTTCCTTCAGAGTCTTCTTCAGACATTCCCACTGAAGAACCCCCTTGGAAGAAGGCATGTAAGAAGAAACACCTCGACTCTCCAGAGTCCCTCTAAGAGGATACGGACTACGATGATGGGGAAGGGTCCCCACGGTCACACCCCAACTGTCTCCTTCAGACATCCTGGAAATATTGAAACAGAGGGGTGGCTGGAAGCCCTCAAAGTCTTCCTCAGGGGAGTCTGTCTTACTGCAGGCTTTCTGATCTCTGCCTTCTACTTCTTGGGTGACACCACCTGCTGATGAGTTAGTCCAGCTCATCGTGCAGCATGCGTGGAAGAACCCCGATTCTATTGAGGCCATTCCCCAGAGACCAAACAAGATTCTTTCCCCACCAGAGGAGTATACCCACTGGTCTAGAGGCTTGCCAGTAGACGTTATGGTGGTGGCAGTGGCTACTAAAAAGGACATTGTGGAGGAAAGTCTTACTATCCACCCGCCCAACAGAGTCCCGGGCTGTGGACAGACTAGGGAAGCGTTTTCTTCGCCAACCTTTACAGTCAGGTCTCTGAATTACTTGGCACATTTTGCAAGGCTCCAAAGGGATCTGGTTTCCGAACTTTCTGGAGCCTCGCGGGTCATGTTTCTGACTAGGCACGAGACAAGGTTGCCTCTTGTCACCTTTGAGTCCATCTCCAACTCGTCCATGAGGTTGCTCTCCCACACAACTGAAGGGGTGGCTAGAGCTGCGGGGTGGCTAGAGCTGCGGGTGCAGGCATAGTCATGAGACGTCATGCCTGGATGCGCTTCTGTGACCTTGCGGACTCCAAGTCCTCCTTTTTGAACACCCCTATTGAACCATAGTCCTTGTTTGGTTCTAAAGATAAGGACACACTGGCCAGGTGCAAGCAGGACGGAAAGACCTAGTCTGTCATTGGCCTACGTTTCTCCAAGCCTCAATGTTTCTTTTCCAGGAACCAGAGGAGTGGGAAAATGATACACAAAATCTCAAGGTCCTTTCCGCAATGCACGTGGAGAGGATTCACCTAGAGGCAGAGGGGGGTTCCAGTGGTGGAAGACTCCTTTTTAGGGGCAGATGGGGTCCATGAAATCAAGGCTCCAGGGATTCTTTCTGTGGGCAGTCTTAACACTCCTGAAACGTTGCCCGATTGCGTTCCTCTGGAAGCAGTCTGGGCTTGTTTTTCTCTGCACCAAACTGCCTGGCATTCTATTACAAACAATTGGTGGGTGCAGAGAATAATCTCCAGAGGCTATTACATCCCTTTAACATCACGCCCAAAACCTACAAGAAACCTTCCCGGTGTTCCACCCAGTCAAAGGGAAGAAGCAGCTTTAGAAATAAGAAAGCGGTGTCAAAAAAGTCATCCAACCAGTCCCCCCAGACCAGTGCGGATCTGTTTTTTTACTAAAGATTCTTTTTGGTGCCAAAAAAGACCGGGGATTGGAGACCCATTTCAGATCTCAGCCATCTAAACAAGTCAGTGGTTCAAACCAAATTCTGCATGGTCACTATACAATCTGTTCTCCCTTTTTTTATGGGAGGATGTTTGGATGTGCTTGATAGACCTCTGCGATGCATATTACAACATCAAAATGGACAAATGCTTCAGGAGTCTCCTTCACTTCTGGCTAGGAGCCAGTCATTACCAGTTCAGAGCCCCACCATTCGGTCTCTCGACAGCCCCCAGAGTGTTCACAAAATGCCTAGCAGTGGTTACAGCTCATCTGAGACTTCAGGGATTCCAGGTATTTCCATATTTAGATTATTGGCTCCTCTCCACCCCACCCCCACCAAGCATCTCCTGACCATAGCCCTCCGCTACGCTCTCACTGGCGGAGTCTCTAGGCATCACAGTCCATTGGGAAAAATCCAATCTGCAACCTACCCAACAACTGGAATTTATAGGGGCAGTTTTCAATACTCTAACAAGCCTGGTATCTCTTCCAGCTCAATAAGTAAAAAAATACTGCACTAAGCCTGCAGGCTAGAAACGTACTGTAAACTGTTTATTTAATAAAACAACAAAGATACACACACAGTAAGCGCTTTCACGACATCCAGTCGCTTCATCAGACAACAAGACAGTGCTCATCCTAAATAATCCTCTACAAAGTCAGCTGACTTAATCACATCAATTAAAGTGAACAAAGTGTTTAAAAATGTGTGCATATATAGTACATATATGATATAAAACACATACTCAAAAGCATTTGCATACATTTTAAAAACATTTAAGAACTGTGTAAAAACTATATAAAAACTATATTAAAATCTCCTCTACCAATTCAGAACAGATCGAGGAGCCGGGGGAGAAAGGGAACTTTGCAGCGTCAACCCAGTATGGAACGAATGCAACAAACAGTGAAGAGGCGACGTTATTGAATACAGGTTTGATCTTTAACATCTCTTCCATTACATTAACAGAGGAGCATATTGTTTTGTTGAATAAGGGACTTTCTTGTATTCCAACCAAACGTGCTGGTCATGCAGAGATGTTGAAAGATCTGAGGTTACTAGGTAGAAATCTTACTTTAAAAACACTTTATAATGGAAACAATGTGAATGAAAGAATGTGTTTTAAGAAACCAAGTGCATACATACCGAATGTACATCCAGTGGTACAAACTTTTATAAATGTATGCGAGAATGATTTTAGATATCTTTTTAAAGAAGGTACTAAAGCAAGTTTTTCTAATGTCTAGCCGTGATTACTTGGCCTTAAATGAACTTAAAAATATGCACTCAGTAGAAATAAGGCCAGCTGACAAAGGTGGAGGCATTGTGATTTTAGACAGATTTATACCTGTAACAAATGAGATTGCATGTAAATGATGTATATACCTACCAACACATCTCAAAGGCAGTATTGAACAGCATTGTGGAGAAAGTATCTTTTTTTTCATTTTTGATTTGTTAATGACTAAACTTATTGATGAAGAACTTTTTAAAATAATGTTGCACATCCGTTGATTCCTAGAATTTATGGTTTACCTATAATTCACAAGAACAAATCTGCACCACCTATGAGACCCATAGTGTCTTGTGCAGGTTGGTGTACAGAACCATTATCTGTTTATACTAAGAATAGCCTACATACACTCGTAGATCAATGTGAAACCATTTTGAAGGACACAAACTTTTTTACAGAAACTACATAATCTGTTACAAGGAGTAGATGACTGTTATATTTTCGTCACACTTGATATTCAATCTCTTTTTACTTCTATTACTAATGATTGGGGTGTGGAGACTATTGGAGATTTTCTTACATCCAGGAACTGTTTTTCTCATAAGGTTACACTTATATGTACATTGCCAGAGTTGGTCCTGGAGAATGTTTGTATTTTTGAAGAGGAATTATTTTTACAGAAGGTTGATGTGGCTATGGGCACTGCATGTGCCAATAGCTATGCCAATCTGGGGCTAATTCAATGGGAACTTGCATCTATTTTGTCAAAGTCCAGTCGATATAGTCAGTACATTATGTGGTACGTCCACTTTGTGGACGATATTTTTTTGCTATGGAAAGGAAATGAGAATGCTCTAGAGGATTTCATTAGATTTTTACACACAACTACTTAAAATTTACCTATCATTCTAAACATGAAAGAGTTTTTAGACGTTGCACTAAAGAAATCTGAACTTATGCAAATATCTAGTAGCATTTATGTAAAACCTACCAAGAGGAATGCCCTTTTGCATAAAAGTATGCATCCGCGACATATTCCACGCATTGTACTTAAAGGACAGATACATAGAACTTTAAGACTACATAGTAATGACAGAGATGCGCATACAGCCCTATCACAATTAAAATTAGAGTTTTTAGAGAGGTTACTCAGAAAAAGAAATAGTAAAAGCTATAGAAGAAGCTTGGTTACATAGGGCTGATAGGTGTAAACCATACTTTGACTATACAGCTGAAGAATCAAACGCTAGCAAGATAGAATGGTTACCAATGACAATGTTAGAGTTACTTTTCAATATTCTAGTGATATCAGTGAATTTTGTGACATTATAAAGAATAACTGGAGGCTTCTACTAGATGCACCAGAATTAATTAGTAAAGTTGATACAGCACCATCCTTCTCTTTTAGAAATAATTAATCCATAAAACAACACTTATGCCACAAGAAGAGTGTAAACAAAAACCTGTATGAATCTACTAGGATAGGAACATTTCCGTGTAGAAATTGTACAGCATGCAAATATTTGTATACTAGTTCATTTTACCAACATCCCTCTTTGAGATCCACACTGAGAATGCAGTACTATGCAGACTGTAAAACGGTCAATTTGGTTTATTTTTCTTTCTGAGAGAAATGTCATGCCTTAAAGACAGAGTGTTTGAGCACATCAGGGATGTGAAGAACAAGAAGGAAAATAATGCATTAGCAGTACATGTACTACAAAATGATACTGCACACAGTTTTAGATTTTTTGTTTACAAGTATTAGATGTAGATATTGGGGGGGGGGGGGGACCTGGAGAATCGTACAGAAGCAGCAGAACAGAAATGGATTCTTCTGCTAAATGCTGAAAGATCTCCAGGTCTTAACAGTACTTCATTAAAACCTTTTCTGAAGGCACTCCCTCTTAGGCATAAATAAAGAATGCTGTTTTTATAAAAAAAGATTTTTATGTAGTTTTTACACAGCTCTTAAATGTTTATAAAATGTATGCAAATGCTTTTGAGTATGTGTTTTATATCATATGTTATGTACTATATATGCACACATTTTTAAATACTTTGTTCACTTTAATTGATGTGATTAAGTCAACTGACTTTGTAGAGGATTGTTTAGGATGAGCACAGTCTTTGAATGTTGTCTGATGAAGCGACTGGATGTCGTGAAAGAGCTTACTTTGTGTGTATCTTTGTTGTTTTATTGAATAAATAGTTTACAGTACGTTTCTAGCGTGCAGGCTTAATGCAGTATTTTTTACTTATTTGGCTTTTGTTTTCCTGCACTACTCCGTACCCTGCCTTCATTCGTTTTGTTCTTCTCTTCCAGCTCACAGGCTTCAGAGGTTAAGATTACAAGTACAAGTGATACTCTCTCAAAGAAAGGTGTCAGCAAGAAAAGTTCTCCAGGCTCTGGGGTTTATGGCTCTGGCCATTCCGATTGTTCCTCTGGCAAGATTGCATATGAGACTGTTACAGTGGCTCCTATTGTCCCAGTGGTTGGCAAATCTTCACCCCCTAAACTCACAGATCCTCATCAATTCCTGCAAGCAAGATCATCTTTGGTGGATGAGGACAGACGAAGATCTTTGGTGCTGCCCCTTCCAGATCCTGCAACCCATCCACGGATGCTTCCCTGATAGGCTGGGGTGGGGGTGGGGGGCAATTTTCAGGGAAAGACAGTCCAAGGCAAGTGGTCAGCTTAGACGCCAACTTGCATATCAATGTTCTGGAGTTGAGAGCGGTGCTGTTGACGTTGCAGCCACTACATCCGCTCCTTCCATCGGGATTGATTGCGATTCAATCAGGCAGTATGTCATCAGTCTGGCACATAAACCAGGAAGGACCAAATCCTACCCCCTGTCGAATTTGGCACTGGGCGATGCCTTCCAACCACTTTCCTATAGCAACTCGTATCCCGGGGGAGCTCCAATGTGGTTGTGGACAGGCTGAGCAGATGCATCTTGATCCCACGTGAGTGTTCTCTCAACCCGAATGTAACTGTAGAAATTTTCAGCCGTTGGGGCCAGCCTTGCTGCAGTAAATGCAGCAGCTTCTATGCCCTTTTTCCCCCAGAAGGGGCGTCACCGAGAGATGCTTTGACTCATGCCTGGCCCACTGGTGGTCTCTATGCTTATTCTCCCTGGCCCACTGGTGGTCTCTATGCTTATTCTCCCAATTCCCTTGATACCTCTATTTGAAAAAAGCAATTCTGTTGACATACAAGGTGGTCCTCATTGCCCCATTCTGGCCTCAACAAGTGTGGTTCCTCTTCCTCCGGTCTCACCTGTTACAACCTCCATGGATCCTGGACACTCATCAGGTCCTAATCTCTCACCCCCAAGGGTTGACTCCCTCAAATCTGTCCACTCTCAAGCTGACAGCTTTGTTTCTCCACTTCCGTTAGTCGCCAGGCAGGAAATCCTCTCCTCACCTGTTCACAATGTTGTTCTGGCCTCCCATAAGCTATCCACTAGAAAACTCTACAGAGATAAGTGGAAAAGGTTCGCTCTCTGTTCTAAAGAACAGATGTTGGACCCCATCCCAGCTCCTGCATCTGTTATGCTTCAGTACCTTTTTGAGAATGGAGCATCAGCTTCTACTGTTAGAGTCCACTTGGCAGCTATCTCCAATTTTCATAACTGTCTTGAAGGCGTTCCACTTATCTCCACCCACATTGGCAAGACCTTTCTCAAAGGAGTTTTCCATAGCAGACCCCCCAGTCAGGCGGCCTGTAGAGACATGGAATCTCTCTCTTTACCCCCTTTTGAGCCTGCTGCAAAATGTGACCTTAAATTTCTATCATGGAAATCTCTATTTTTGGTGGCAGTTGCATCAGCTAGACGGATATCTGAATTACAAGCCTTATGCAAAAAGGAGACCATATTTAATCTTTCATAAAGACAGAGCATCTCTTTGTACTAATCCATCTTTTCTCCCCAAAGTGATTTCTGATTTTTCTGTCAACCAGTCCATTGAGCTCCCAGTGTTTTTCCCAAATTATTCCAGTAAAGAATACTGTCTACACTCATTGGTTGTACATAGACAGTTACGTTTTTACTTGGATAGGACTAAATCTTTCCGCAAGTTGGATCACCTTTTCATCATCATCTCTGAACCAAAAATGGGATGTGCCATATCAAGTCACTTTATCAAAATGGCTCAGATTGTATCGCTTTTTCATACTCACAAGCGAATGAACCTAAACCTGTCAATATCAAAGCTCATTCAATGAGAGCCATAGCAGCTTCTGTGTCTTTTCACTCCAGAGCTTCTATGGACGACGTTTGCACAGCAGCCATTTGGGCTAAACCCCATACTTTAATCAATCATTACAAATTGGATATGGTCTCCAGGGGAAGAGTGGCCTTTGGCTCAGTGGTACTCAGGAATGTTCTTCATAAGGGCCACCCAGGATTTCAAGTAGCTTGGGATTCTGTCCCATCAGTGATGAATGGGAAGAAGATTAACATCAGGTAAAGAAGTTATGTCTTACCATAATGTTCCCTTTGTGTTGTTGTTCATCTTTCATCACATCTCAGCCTCCATCCCCCACCAAAGGCTTCTGGTGGATCTTATGGGTCCTTGTGGTGTTTCGGGGTTTCTGTGCAGAAATGGCCTCTGCTTTTACATGTATATGTTGTATGCAAACTCAAGTCTGAGGTAACTGGGAGAAGGGCATTGTGGGTAGCAGCTTGGCTCGAGAGCTTTGTGTATGCGAGATTGGCATTAGGCTGACTCTGTTCTGAGGGCTTGGAACCGAATCCATCCATGATGAATGGAAGATGATCAACAACACAGATGACCGTTATGGTAAGACATAACTTTTTTTCTTTTTACATATTGAAAGAGTAGCCCTGTGTGCCAACTCCTCATTTATTCCTGACGTGGCATCCAAGCTTATCTTGAATCAAACAGTTAACCTCTTTGTTGTCTTCCCATGCCTACCAAAAAAAAAAAAATTACTTTTTTTTTTAAAACCAGGCTGTGTGTTAACATATTTCAGATCTTTCTGGACAAAAAACTAAATCTTGCAGAATATCTGATCAACTGTTTGTTGACTTTGCAAAAGGCAGTTAAGGCCTGTAAACAAGCAGATCATAGCTAAAGTTGCAAATTGCATCTCATTCCATGACTTGAAGCTTTCAGTTTATAAGACCAGGACACTTCACTTGGGCTACTGCTGCTACAACTGTCGGCCTTAGGAGATTTCCCACTCACTGCATCTTGGAGGCAGTCACCTGGACTTCCGTCTACACATTTTTTTTAGCATTTGTAACTTGGGATCTGACATTGTCAATTTTCATCTATTCTTGACTGATGGGTTACGGTTCTGACACTTGGAACTGATCCGGCTGTTGCATAGCTCGTGCCAGCCCAAAAAAATCTCTTGAGCTGCAAGTCTACTCATAATTCCCCACTCCAGGTTACCTCGTATCACGTTTGCTGCTCTTGTGAATCAGACATGTCAGCCAATCATCTCTCTTAGCTATGTATTTTCTAAATTTCTTATAGCTGTTTCTAGCTGTTGCTTCATAGTTCGGTTGTTGAGTGTTTGGTCTACCCTGAGTGTTTTACCATGGTAATTTCTTTCCCCCTACCATTGCTGGTAGTTCTCTATTTCTTACCCCTGTGGTAGCTTTTGTACCATTGTTGGCAGACTTTCCCTCTCTTTCTTTGGTGTATGGTGTGTGTTTCATAGTTTTTATAGTTATGGCAGAAAAGCCAAAATCTTCAACCACAGCATTCAAACAATATACTGACTGCGGCAGAAAAATGCCAAACTCAGTCATGATAAATGCATTTATTGCTCGAGTGTGCCTCAACAGAGTGTGGCTTGTACCATTTGCTAGGCTTTTAGTAATGGAACCCTGGCTGAGAGAAGGAATAAGTTAATCCTCAAAGTGCTCCTTAAGGCCCCTTTCGAGGAAGCCTTGTCCAAGGCCAGCCAGTCTCCTCCAATCTTGGGCTCCAAGTCAAGTCCTCTTGATCGGTGCCATCACCCCCTTTAGCACTAACTGTTGAGCACAAATATGCCTCTGAAGGTTCCTCCTCAGAACCGAAGTCCAAGGTTCCGAAACGGTCGGAATGGTCAAAACTTCAGGCACTGAAGAGTTTGGTTCCTTCTACTGCAGTTACGTCACGATTCAGAGCCTTAGTTCTACTGTTCCAACCATCTCTATGGCTCCAACTTCAGTGCTGGCTGTTTCACCCTTGGTGCAACAAGGCGGTACCTTGGCAAACCATAATTTTGGAGCCCAGGTCTACATACTCGCCTTCATTGGATCCCTTCCTTGGACAGTTGCCAAGTCTGTTCCTAGAGAGACTGGGAGTTTCCTTCAGCCCTTTCAGCACACTCCACCAGAAGTCTTTCGGAACTGGATGTTAGGTTGGTGGACCAGATCTTGGCAGCCTGGGGTCTTTCCTCTGCTGTTCACCCAACTCTCCCTCCCGGAGCAGCCTGTCCTGTCACCCCCCCCCCAGAATGAACCCAATTGCTATCTTCCTCTAACCTAGGTGCAGGTTTTAGAGCCTTTGGCTCCATCCACCCAGGTTCCTATGACTTTGCTGCCAACTGCATCTTTGCCTCTGTGCTAGGTCTGGCTCTGGCCCCTTTTGTGCCATCGGCACCATCTGGTCCCCAGGGCCACATCTTCATCGTTGAGCACAGAGGGTTCATGTCTGTTTCGAGCATTTCTACGGAGCCATCAGTATCCCTTACGGCTACAGCAGAGGTGGACCCATCCTCAGTTCTGGTCTGCCAGGTGGGACGGTTGGAGCTGGGTGCGACCGTTGTTCAGAGTTGTCGTTCTCTGATCATAGTGTTTCACTGTTGCAGTCATTACTCTTGGGTTATCCTGCTGGCATGCTACGCGCAGTCGGCCTGAATTCCAAAGTCTTGGTCCGGCGTCGGTTGCTGTCGCCTCTTCCCTGACATCAAGTGTGGCAGGAGTATAAGCTGCAGCTGACGCCATTTTCTTCAGTCTTTCTTGCCGCGCAGTGCCCAAAGCAAAAGCAGTTTGCAAGTGCCAGTCAGCCGACTCCTGAGATTTTCAAAACGAATTTCAGATCCGAAGTCTTCATTAAAGCTAAGTACCCTATTGGGGAAACTTTTTTCTTGCTCCAGACCGATGTCAGAAAAAGTTAACAATTTTATTTCTTGTGGGAAGCAAATACCTCATAAGGATTTTCATTCTTACTGTATTCCTTGCCTAGGCCCTGATCACGACGTTGCTAGCTGTCGGTTTTGTGCTAGATTTAACCAACGCACTATTAAGCGTCTGTACAATTTTGCCTTTCATTACTTTAGCCGAAGGTTTAATTATATAATGCAGTCGGAACAGCCGACCACCGGAGTTTATAAAAAGCGCAAGGAAAAGGACAGGCATCCGAGGTCCAAAACCGATGAGGCCCCTGCTAGGCCAGTCGCCGGTTCGCCAGTTCTCAGTGAGGTGCTTTCGCAGCCCCTGACGGCCGCTACCTCAGGGCCACAGGCCGCTTCCGACTCCCACATGGAGCTGACAAGGCTCTGGATATTCAAGGTATTGGACTCTCAGAAACTATTCCCTCAGATGGGTCCAGAGCCGCTGAGCAGGCATCGGCTTCTGAGGGTGTTTTCAGACCTACACAGTTGTATGTCAAGCCAACCTCAGCTTCAAAGACTAAAACAGCTCTGAAGACAAAGAAACAAGTACAGCATTCTCCTGGACAGACATGGCCGAAGACCTAATTACTTTGATCAGGGGTTCCCATCCCCCTCCTGATAAGAGGCCTAGGCAAGACACAGAATATGACTCTTCTGATCAGGTTTCAATTTCCTCTGGTTCCTCTTCTGAACAGGGATACTCTCTTCCTCCCTGTGAGGATTCTGATGCTGAAGAATCTATTCCTTCAGCCTCTCCTCCTGAGGATTATTCTTTTGGTGAAACCATGCATACCATGAGGGAGCATTTTCACTGGGAGAGCCAATATTCCTCAGAATCTAAGAAAAGGCTCAGAGACTTTCTTTTAATACCTCAGCACAGACCTCTTGCTATTCCACTTGTTCTAGACATTGTAGAGGATAGACATTGTAGAGGATGTATTTTCAGAGTCCGGCCTGTCTCCTGACTCTTTACCTGCTAAGCCAGACAGATACTACAGGGTTCCAGACTCTCATAAATTTCTATATAAAAACCCTGCTGCTGACCCAGAAACTATATCTCAGGGTCTCAAAGGGGTCAAGGCTTCCACTGCAAAAAAACCCCTGTCCCCTCTGATAGGGATTCTAGGGCACTGGACAGATGAGGGGGGGGGGGGAGTTTACACTTCTGCTACCTTGGCTGTAAGGGCTTTAAATTGTCAGTTTCATATGCTTAAATATCAGCAATACTTAATGTCACTGCTTAAACAGAAAATGTTGACAAATTCTGAATGTTCTGATAACAAGGAAATGCAGGATGTATTGCATGCAGCTGAACAAGTGGGAAAGCATACTTTTGCAATGTGGTTCTGATTCACTGGAGGCCTCTTGCAGGGCCGCTGTTATTGGTTCTGTCATTAGAAGGCATGCTTGGTTAAAGGAACAGAATCTGCCTGATCATGTTAAAGCAAAATTATTGGATGCTCCATTACAGAATGATACTTTGGTGTTAAGGCAGAAGAGGTGTTGAAGAAAATGGAGGATGAAGTGAAATCCATGCAGACATTTAAGGATTTCCTACAGGTACAGCCACCCAGATTTAGCAGGAACTGGCCTACAAAGGATTGGTTCTTTCCAGCGTCAGACAGGCCACAGAGGCAGATACAGACGCCCCAGAGGCAGATCCCAGCCCCAAGGCTCATACAGGCCTAAACAATGGGGTGTTTCTACCTCCAAAAGCGGAGAAGACAAATCACAACCTTGCAGGAAAAAGTCCCAATTACTTTCCTCTGCCCGAACCAAGCACTTATCTTTTGGCAGCCCCTTAGGGGGGAAACTAGCACTTTTTTCACCAAATTGGCACATGATTACCCAGGACAAATGGGTCTTGAACATAGTGTCCCAGGGCTTATAGGTTCCACTTTCACACACTGCCAAGGGCAAAAGGTATGCCAGACCTGCCACACAATCAATTGGCAGAGGCACAAAAGCAAGTTTCATCCCTCATGGACGTGAGGGTCATTCAACAAATACCACAACAAGAGCAGGGACAAGGATTTTACGTGAGACTTTTCTTGCTGCCCAGAAAGGACAAAGCCTGGAGACCAGTACTGGACCTATCTATTCTAAACGCATTTCTGGACGTTCCAAAATTCAAAATGTTGACTCTGCAGCAGCTACTGCCCATGCTGGGCAAGAAGGCTTGGCTCGTAACTTTGGATGTAAAAGAGGCATACATGCATGTCCCAATCAGACAGTCTTGCAGAAGATACCTCAAATTCATAGCTGGCTCAGTGCACTACCAATTGTCTGCACTGCCCTTTGACTTATCTACTGCGCCCAGGGCCTTCACAAAATGCCTGGCACCAGTAATTGCATTTTGCAGACAGAGGAATTCAAATATATCCTTACTTGGACGACTGCCTTATTCAAGCAGAGAACAAAGACATTAATCTAAAACATCTGGTGTTTGTAAAAAGATTACTAATTTGCCTAGGGTACACAGTAAACGAAAAGAAATCAAAGCTAGTACCCTCCCAAGATAATATTCCTGGGTGCAAGCTTAAATACAACTGCCCAGATGGCTTATCTCACGCCAGGCAAAGGCAACTGACTTCTTACTTCAAAATATTAGCAACAAAGACCCAGTTATCTGCAAGAAAAATTCTGCAGGCTTTGGGCTTCATGGCATCCTGCATTCTGCTAATTCCATATGCCAGACTGCATATGAGGAAACTACAATGGTATCTAAAAAGTGTTTGGACTCAACATTGCCACAACCTGGAAACTTTAATTACCCTCATTCCCTGCCTACAACAGGAGTTTCAATGGTGGGCACAGACCTGTCACCACAACAAGGGACAGCCATTCACTTTACCCACAGCCAGGCAGACACTTAACGGATGCATCAGATTATGCCTGGGGGGCCCACATGGCAGGAAAATGTATGCAGCGCACATGGCCCACAAGCCAGATGCATCTTCATATCAATCAAAAAGAGATGCTAGCTGTTCAGAATGCCCTGACAGCTTTCAAGGATCTACTTCATCCAGGACAACTATTGATAGACAGACACAGTCATGTGGTACATAAGCAGGGAGGCGCACATTCCTACCCTCTCTGCAGACAAGCCATGACTTTGTGGGACACGGCATTGACTTATCAAGTTCACCTGCAAGCACAATTCCTGCCAGGAAAAATAAATACTCTGGCAGACGAACTAAGCAGAAACCTCATGGATCCCCACGAGTGGAAACTGGATCCACAAGTCTTCAGCATGATAACAAGGAAATGGGGATGCTCAGACATAGATCTATTTGCCTCCCCTCACAACTGCGAACTATACAGAGATTCTGCACAAGGATTTATCACAAGCAAGCATGGAAAGTGGATGCCCTATCCTTCAGCTGGAAAAGCCTAACAGTATATGCCTTTCCTCCACTCCCTCTCCTCCCCAAGGTACTCTTAAAGGTCAGACAAGAGAAGCCAAAAATGATACTGATTGCCCCAGACTGGCCACGCCAGCACTGGTACCCAATCCTAAAGAACTTCTCAAGGTCCAGCCTGGACATTGCCTCAAACTTCTCACTTACTGACCCAACAAAGCAATCGGATCCTGCACAGCCAACTCAGGACCTTAAATCTGGCAGCATGGCGTATAATGTAGCTGTTCAGAACACTCCTCTTTCCAAAGCTGTAATGGATGTTATCTTGGAGGCCAGGAGGCCCAGTACCAGAAAATCTTGCGCAGAAAAATGGAAGAGATTCTGTGCTTGGAACCAGGAACAAGGAATTGACACGTTTGTACCAAATATTCCTCAGATTTTACAATACTTAACTGAGATGCTGGACAAAGGCTTATCCTTTTCATCAGTTAAGATTCATGCCTCTGCCGTTTCAGCCCATTACAATATGGAACCACCTATCTTTTCTCATCCTTTAATAAGGCCAGAGGGGCCAAAAACATAAGACCTCCAAGGAGAGCACCAATACCTGCATGGGACCTCAATTATGTCTTGGAAAAACTCACACTGCCTCCTTTTGAGCCAGCCTCAACAGCTGATATAAAATTCTTATCTTGGAAAACAGCACTGCTCTTAGCAATAACCTCTGCAAAACGGATCTCTGAGTTACAGGCAGTCATGGTTGTGGAACCTTTTATCATTTACCATCCAGACAGGGTTTCTCTGAGGACGAACCCTACATTTATGCCCAAGGTGGTGTCCAGTGTGGCCCTTAACCAAACCATTCACTTGCCTACCTTTTATCCAAACCCACAGAACAAGGGTGAGATACTTCTGCATTCTTTGGACATACACAGACAGCTACCCTTCTACTTGGACAGAACTAAAGCTTTCAGAAAGACTGAGCAACTTTTAGAGGCATATGCTGCAGGATAACAAGGAAAGGCCATCTCAAAACAGACTATTTCAAAATGGATAGGCCATTGCATTCGTTTCTGCTACTCACAGCATGGCAAATCAGTGCCTGAGGGCATTAGGCCACATTCTACCAGAGCAGCAGCCACTTAAGCAGCCTTCCTCAGAGGAGTACCAACCAAAGACATCTTAGAGGCTGCAACTTGGAGTTCAGTGCACACTTTTACAAAGCACTACCACTTACCTCTCTACTCTAAATCCAGAGCAGGCTTTGCCACTGCAGTTCTGCAGGGCCTCATAGCCTCTCTTAATCCTATTTAGCCCAGCCACCCATTCTCAGCTTTGGGATTCAACCCAAGAGTAATGACTGCAACAGTGAAACACTATGAATATAGTACAGATGTTCATCGTGCTATGCTGCTGCAGTCACACTTGGGTTATCCTGCCGTCAGGTGGTCCCTGCACTCGGCCTGAATTCCAAAGCCTTGGTCCGGCATTGCTTGTCGCTTCTTCCCTGACGTCAGTGCGGCAGGGGTATAAAAGAGGCAGCCAACGCCATTTTCTTCAGTTTTTCTTGCCGCGCGGTGCCTGAAGCAGAAGCAGTTCGCAAGTGCCGTTCGGCCAGCTCCTGAGATTTTCGTACAGAATTTCAGCCGAAGTCTTCTATAAAGCTAAGTACCCCATTGGGGAAACTTTTCTTGCCTCAGACCGATGTCAGACAAAGTTAATAATTGTATTTCTTGTGGGAAGCAAATACCTCATAAGGATTTCCATTCTTATTGTATTCCTTGCCTAGGCCCAGACCACGACGTTTCTGGTTGTCTGTTTTGCGCTAGGTTCAATAAACGCACTATTAAGCGTCTGGCTGATACCGCCCGACATTATTTTGGCAGAAAATTCAACTACATTATGTCATTGGAACCTCCGACAACCGCTATTTTTAAAAAAACGCAAGGACAAAGACAGGCAGCCTAGGCCTAGACCAGATTCCGAGGTCTCGGTTAGGCCTGCCGCCGGATCTTCGGTATTCAGTGAGGCGCCTACGCAGCCCCTGACTACCGCAGAATTAGAAGATGCGACTACCTCTCAGACAGAATCTACTGGGCCACTGGAGCCGGATCCTCCAACTCGCAGACGCCAGCCCTGGCGGCAATCCGGAGACTATGGACAGGCCTTCGGTTTCAGAAGGTGTCTTTAAACTGACTACTCTCTCCGTTAACTCATACGCTAGGTTTCCAAAGGTTAAGAAACCAAGTCCACAGACTCCCACACAAGCCCCTATGCCTAAAAAGCAAATGCTCAAAATGGCTGAAGACCTGATTACCCTTATCGGAGGTTCCCAACCCCCTCCTGACAAAAGGCCTAGACTGGAGGAAGATTTACCTCCTCCTGACCAGGAAACCATTTCCTCAGCAGACTCTGCGGAACAGGATGACCCCTTCCCTCTCTATGAAGACTCAGATGCTGAGGAATCAATTCCCTCTGTTCCCCCCCCTGAAAACTTCTCTCTTGGGGAAACCCTGCACACCATGAGAGAGCATTTCCACTGGGAAGAACAAGATTACTCTGACTCCAAGAAAAGACTCCGTGAGTTTCTTCTACCTCAGCATAGACCCTTAGCCATTCCTCCTGTTTTAGACATTCTTGATGATGTCTACACCGAATCCAGTCTATATCCAGATTCCTTACCTCCAGCTCCACCTAAACCAGACAGAGATACTACCGAGTCCCTGACTCTCAAGTTTTTATATAAAAGCCCTGCTGCAGACCCAGAAACCATTTCCCAGGGTCCCAAAGGGGTTAAGGCCTCCACTGCTAAAAATCCACTACCTGCGGTAAGAGATTCCAGGGCATTAGGAAGATGGGGGGGGGGGGGGGAGTGTATACCTCTGCCACTTTGGCCATGAGGGCATTAAACTACCAATTCCACATGATTAAATAAATACCAGCAGTACTTACTCAGTTAAAACAGAAAATGATCCCTCAGACAGATCAACTAGATTTGAAAGGGATGCAGGATTTGTTGCATGCAGCAGAACAAGTGGGAAAACATACCTTGCAGTGTGGTTTTGATTCTTTGGAGGCCTCATGTAGAGCAATGGTCACAGGGTCTGTAATACGTAGACAAGCTTGGCTAAAAGAGCAGGCCCTACCAGAACATGTCAAAGCAAAGTTACTGGATGCTCCACTGCAAAAGGATGCATTATTTGGTGTCACAGCAGAGGAAGTTTTAAAGAAAATGGAAGAAAAGGCAAAATCTATGCAAACAGTTAAAGATTTTTTTTACAGGTGCAACCGCCTCACTTCAGCAGAAACTGGCCATCAAAAAACTGGTCCTTTCCTGCTTCAGACAGACCCCAAAGAGGCAGGTACAGACGCCCTAGGGGAAGAGGCCAGGCACAAAGGTACCTTCAGGCCTAGACAATGGCAAACAACAACTCAGAGGGGGAGACAACAGATCTCAATCCTTCAGAAAACAAACTCAATGACTTTCTCTGCACCTGCCAAGCAAATTTGCCCAGGCAGCATCTCTAGGAGGAAAACTGGCTCTTTTTCCACAAAAAATTGGCACATCATAACAAAGGGCAAATGGGTTCTGGACATTATTACCCGAGGCTACAGACTTCATTTTCACACTTTACCACGGATGAGAGGCATGCCAAATAAGCCAACAAACCAATGGGCAGAGGCACAAAAGCAAATTTCAGCTCTCATGAACATGAAGGCAATTCAAAAGGTACCTGCAAAAAAGCAAGGGCCTAGGATTTTACTCAAGACTGTTTCTAGTACCAAGAAAGGACAAAGCCTGGAGACCCATCTTAGACCTTTTCAATTCTAAACACATAACTGGACATTCCCAAATTCAAAATGCTTAACTACAGCAGCTTCTTCCCATGCTGGGCAAGGAGTCTTGGCTGGTAGCGGTGGACCTCCAAGAGGCATACCTGCATGTCCCTATCAGACAAGATTGCAGAAGATACCTCAGATTTTTGGCAGGCACAACACATTATCAATTCTCTGCATTGCCCTTTGGCTTAACTACTGTGCCCAGAGTATTCACGAAATGCCTGGCATCAGTAATTGCATACTGCAAACAACGAGGAATACAAATTTATCCATATGTGGACGACTGCCTGATCCAAGCAGACAGCAAAGACATCCTACTACAGCATCTGACATTTGTAACAAAGATACTAAGTTGCCTAGGGTACACAGTAAACAAAAAGAAATCAAAACTAATACCCTCACAAGAAATAATTTTCCTGGGTGCCAGCTTGAATACAACGGCCCAGATGGCTTACCTCACGCCAGACAAGCAAAAACAACTGGCTCAGTACTTCAAAAAGATTGCAACTTCTACCCAGCTCACTGCAAGGAAAATTCCTGCAGGCATTGGGGTACATGGCATCCTGCATTCAACTAATTGCATATGCAAGACTGCATATGAGAAAACTACAATGGTACCTAAAAAGTGTATGGTCCCAACACAGACACAGCCTCGAAGCAAGTATAACTCTCAATGTTAAGTTGTCAATCTCGCCTTCATTCTTGCTTGATGGGTTCGGAGCCGATCCCCGACTCGGCTACTGCTAAGCTCGAGAGTCACTTTTACCAGCTCGAGGCAGCCCCATATCCCATGATGCAAGGCGGTAAGTACCCAGATCTCGCTTTGCCGCTTAGGAGGTCTTCTTTTTACCAGCTCCTGGTAAGTTGTTCACTTTTGTGATATTTAAGCCCCTTTTTAGTCAAAAATCTTTTATTGATAGTTTTTAAGTTTAATTTATACCTTTTCTGACAGAAATTCCCTGTCTCCTTTAATTTTTTGTTAGTCAATCTTTTCCCTATCCCATCCCCGCCCTGTTAGGGTGTGTGTGTTGGTTTATAGAATACCTTTTGGTATTTTATTTAACTTTATTGACTGGTGTGTGTGTTTTTTCAGCACCATGTCAAAGGAGAGGGTCTCAGATTTTAAGAAGTGTGACTCGTGCTGTCAGAAGATGTCTCTGACAGACGGTCACACTTCTTGCCTGTATTGTCTGGGCCCTCTTCACCTGCAGGACTCCTGTGCTATTTGTCACTCCTTCAGCCAGAGAGTCCTGCAGGAGAGACGGAATAAACTGATTCTTAGGGGCCCTTAAGCGGAGGGCTCTCCGCTAAGTCGGCTCCACCAAAATCAGTAAAACCTGCCAAGACCCAGGCTTCTGTATCTAAGCCAGCGGCCTCGGCCCGACTAGTACTGAGTCGAGATCGGGCTGGAGCCGATTCTAGCTGACAAAGCCTTCGCACCGACGGTGCCGAATCTGTATTGACCACTTCGATGTCGATCGGCTCTGCCACCCATGTGGCACAGGCATCGGTGTCGGCTCCGACACCGTTACTTTGGTGGCTGTATCGTCGCTGGAGCCGATACATCGAGCTTCCTGTCGGCTCCGACAGGATCTATTGTATCGGCTACGATGGCTCATTCCAGGAAGAGGTCGAGGTCTCCTTCCTTGGAGCCGACGTTCACCTCTTTTATCGGAACGGAGCCATCGGAGCCGATCTTCAAGGTCATCCAGGTTGTCAGATCATGACCTAGAGAGAGTGGTCAGTAGATTACTCAAGTCACAGGTACTGGCCCAAATGTTACACAGTCCGTCTCAACAGACGACTGTTGGTCCACACCCGTTACAGTTCCTCCTTCAACTCTACCCCAGAGCTTGGAGTTGGAGTCTTCGAATGGTTACTGCTACGGCTGGAGGACGGATACCCCTTCTGTTCCTTCAGCCTCTACTCTTATCTCCTCTTGAGACCTTCCTTAGAGGGATTCGGTGGTCGGGCTTCCATGGTCTCCTCCGAGGGTGAGTGGCATCGGACCCTTGTCCGAACCTTCTTCCCTTGGAGCCTCGGCCTTGGTGAGCTCGGCCCGACATCTGCCTCTGAGACTTCCCTTTCGTGGTCCCTGGAGTTCCTAGCTCTTGGAGCGGGTTCTCTCGGACCTGCCTGGGAGGGAGCATTCGAGGTGATGAAGAGTGTACTGGCCACTGGTATCAGTCAGCAGTCTGTTCCCGTAGCTCCTCCCTCTATAGTACCTGTTGACATCTCTGCCACTTCTCTTGCTACAGGACCCAGAGATCCTCCGCCTCAGGTTTCCCATTGGGAATTTCCCCTCTTCCGAGGATTCTCCTGATGTTTCGGGAGATCCTCCTAGGAAGAGGACTTGTAAGAGGAAGCATGTAGACTCCCAGTCTGTCACTGGATACTGACTTTGATGAGTCAGAGGGATCCCCTAGATCCTCTCTGAGGATGTCTCCTTCTCAGACATCCTAGAACTTCTGAAACAGAGGGAAACTGGCCCACCAACAATCCCTCTGAGGATGAGTCAGTATACCTAGAGGCGTTTGGATCTCGGCCCTCCACCTCCTGGGTATCTCCGCCTTCGACCCCTTATGCAGGTGATTGCACCAGAAGGCGGCAGCTCCTGACTCTGTAGAGCCAGTCCCTAGGAGGCCTTCAAAATTTATCACTGCCCGGCGACAAACAATTCCTTACTAAGGGTGTCCCCGCTGATGCCATGGTGGTGGCTGCGCCACCAAAAGGAACTTGCAGATCCTTCCGTGCCCGTCCATCCTCCTAATAAGGACTCTAGGACCATGGATAGGTACGTAAGCGGATGTTTTCCTCAGTGACCTTTGCTATGCTCGCTGAATTACCTATGTCACTTCACCCGACTCCAAAGGGATATCCTGAAGGAGCTGGGAGAAGTAGTTCAGGATCCTACAGCTGCAGGGGCTCAAGAAAAATTGCTTCTCAGCTAGGAACCCTCAATTCCATTGCAAACTCCTCCATGCGGCTAATATCTTATGCTGCGGATGGAGTAGAGCCGCAGGCACAGGTGTGGCTCTTAGACGCCAAGCCTGTATGCGGCTATGTGATTTTGCGGATCCCTTTAAGGCGTCCTTCACAAATTCTCCCTTTGATGGGTCAGCTTTGTTTGGCCCTCAGGTGAAGGAAACCTTGACCAGGTGCGAGCAGGACGGCAAGACTCTTTCTGCTGTTGGAGTCCGTTTTTCCACCCCTTCTAGGCCTTATCCCAAAGGACAGAAGGGTGGGAAGATGTGGTTCCGTAAATCCCAAGGAGTCACGCCTGATTCACGTGGTCAGTTTACCCCTAGAGGCAGAGGGGTAACAATAACAGACGCCTAGAGGCAGAGGGGGTCCAAGAACCAGGGAAACAGGAGCCTCTCTGACAAGCCCTTTCAGCATCCCTGAGGTGTTGCCGGCTGTCCCTCCTTGGAGGCAGTCGGGAAGATTATCACTGTACCCAGAAGCCTGGCATTCCCTCACTCAAGACAGATGGGTACAGTCGATCATATCCAAGGGTTACATAATTCCTTCGAGGAAAGTCCTTTCCCTCAAATTCCCTTCCAGATGTACCACCCGGTCTAAGGGACATTGCAGAGTTAGAAATCAAAAACTACTGCAAAAAGAGCCATTCAGCCAGTTACAATAGACCATTCAGAGCCGGAATCTACTCGAGGTTCTTTTGGTCCCCAAAAGACGGGAGACTGGAGACCAATATTGATCTCTGCAGACTCAACAAGTCTGTCAGGAAGACAAGATTCGAATGGTCACTCTTCAGTCAATTCTGCCCTTCTTACAGAAGGACAACTGGATGTGCTCAATAGATCTTCAGGATGCGTACTATCACATCAAAATTCACAGACGCCCAGGAGATTTCTCCGCTTCGGCTGGGGTCCAGTCATTTCCAGTTCAGAGCCCTGCCCTTTGGTCTCACTACAGCCCCCAGAGTGTTCACCAAATGCATGGCAGTGGTCACGCTCACCTGAGACGTCAAGGATTCCAGGTGTTTCCAGATCTCGACTGGCTCCTGTCAGCCACCACCAGGCATCAGCTTATACAAGCCAGCGATTACACAATAGACCTTTGGTCTCATTTGGGCATCTCAATCAACTTCAAAAGTCATCCTTATCGCCCTGCCAGTCTATTACCTTCATAGGGCAAATTTAAACACTGTTCGGATGTCAGCTACCCTTACAGAACAAAGAGTTTCAGACATTCAGACTCATGTCAGGATCATTCTGGCCAGCAAGAAAATACAGGCCAGAATGGTTCTAAAGGTATTAGGTCTCATGGCTGCGGCCATTACTCTTCTTCCCTGGCTCGATTCTACATGCCTTCTTCAGTGGATGCTGTTCACACAGTGGTCATACCAGCAACTTCAATGCGTCACCAGATTCTGGTGACACAGACATGCAAAGAGCATCTTGCTTGGTGGATCACATCCTCAGGTTCACCAAGGCAGATGCTTTGTACCTCCGTCCCGATAGCCACTGTCACCACGGATGCCTCCCTGATCGGGTGGGGGTCATTATCAGGGCAGGATGGTTCATGGGACGTGGCAACCGCTCGAGTACCATCTGCACATAAATGTCCTGGAGATGAGAGCAGTGCTTTTAACGCTGCAAGCCCTCAACGACTTTCTTCCGTAGGGACAATTGCAGTCCACACAGACAACATGTCTGTAGTTTGGTATATCAACAAACAGGGCGGAACCAAGTCCTACCCCTTGTGTCGAGCGCTCAGACTTTGGCAATGGGCGATGTCCTCTCATCGGTTTCTGGTAGCAACGCATATCCCTGGGAAAACCAACATTATAGCGGACAGATTGAGCAGAGCTATCCTCATGCCTCACGAGTGGTCTCTCAAGCAATCTATAGCGGAAGAGATTTTTCTGGAATGGGGTCGTCCATGTTGCGATCTTTTGCTACTCCCCAAAACAGCAAATGTCCAGACTTCTTCAGCCTCTTCCCTCTATCAGGCCATCCCCAGAGACGCTCTGACCCAGGATTGGCCCCAGGGACTTCTTTATGCCTTCCTCCATTTCCTCTGATCCCTCAGGTGATCCAGAAAGCTACCGCTTTGAGAGCCAAATTGATTCTCATTGCCCTTACTGGCCTCGACAAGTTTGGTTCCGTTCCTCCATCACCTTTTGGTGCAGCCGTGGCATCTGGACCCAGCCAGATCTACTGATTCACCAATCTGGTCAGCTGCACCGGTCAATCCCTTCTCTCAACCTCACAGCATGGTTGCTCCACTTCCTTCCTTAGCCAGGCTTCCTTTGATCTCTAACCCAGTTAGAGACATCATAGTAGCTTCACTAAAATCCTCTACCAGGAGGATTTACACAAGCAAATGGAAACGTTTCTCTTATTGGGCTAAGGCCCAAAATATTGATCCTTTTACTGCCCCTGTTCAGGCAGTTCTGGACTTCTTAGCAGAGATTTTTCATGCAGGCTCATCTTCTTCCACAGTCAGGGTTCAATTGGCTGCTATTTCCAATTTTCATGTCGGGATAGCAGATCATAATATTATGTCCCATAGGCTCTGCAGGGCCTTCTTCCTACTAAAACCTCCAATCAGGAATCCTCCTCCTCAGTGGGATCTAAATTTAGTGCTGACATCCTTGATTCTTCCCCCCTTCGAGCCAGCTGTTTCTTGTTCCCTGAAATATCTTTCTTGGAAAACGTTATTTCTAGTGGCTATTACATCTGCCAGGAGGGTGTCTGAACTTCATGCTCTTTCGGTTCGACCCCCCTATTTGGTTTTTCACAAAGACAGAGTATCTTTGAGAACTAACCCAACCTTTTTACCTAAGGTCGCTTCAAAGAACAATTTGAATCAATCCATTGATCTCCGGTATTTTTCCTAACTATTCAGACAGAGCTGAACAAAAGCTACATTATCTTGATGTCCATCCAACTTAGATATTTGGACAGAACAAAAAATTTAGAAAATCTGATCAACTTTTTGTTTCCTATGGATAATAAAAAGGCCTTCCTGTTTCTAAAGTGACTTTGTCCAGATGGCTTTCTTCGGTCATCACTGAAATTTATACGCTCAGGGGAAAACAGCTGTGCTCAAAACCTAAAGCACATTCAACTAGGAGTTTAGCTACTTCTACAGCTTTTCAAGCTAGACTTCCTTTGGACACTATTTGTGCAGCCACTTGGGCTACTCCTCACACTTTTGTTTCCCATTACAAATTGGACTTGGCCTCCAGGGACAGAGCCAGTTTTGGCTCTACAGTCCTCAAGAGTTTGTTCCATTGAGCCACCCAGGATAGAGGTGCTAGGGGCCGTCCCATCAAGCAAGAATGAAGGCGAGATTGACAACTTAACATTAAGAAGTTATGTACCTACCATAACGTTCCATGTTAGTTGTCTTCTCTGCTTCTTTCTTATGACCCTCCCTCCTTCCCCTGGCCTGGGCAGACCTTGTATAAGAAACTATTGTGCTAAAGACCATTCAGACCTGGTCCTTTTTCCATCTGTAAGTTTCTTCTTCCTTTGGGAAGTATTTTATGCTTGGTGTTATTGCCCTTTGTCAACAAACGAGATCTGGGTACTTACCGCCTTGCATCATGGGATATGGGGCTGCCTCGAGCTGGTAAAAGTGACTCTTGAGCTTAGCAGTCGGAGCCGAGGGATCGGCTCCGAACCCATCAAGCAAGAAAGAAGGCGAGAGAAGACAACTAACATGGAACGTTATGGTAGGTACATAACTTCTTATTCCCTGCCTTCAAAAGGAGTTTCTATGGTGGGCTCAAGCATGCCAAGCAAACAAGGGCCTTCCTTTTGTCTCACCTCCAGCAAACCAAACCCTGACAACAGATTCATCAGACTACGCCTGGGGTGCACACATGGCAGGACAATGCATACAGGGCAAAGTCTGCAAACCAAAGGCAACTACACATCAATCAAAAGGAGTTGCTAGCTGTAAAAAAAAATGCACTAACAGCCTTCAAGGACCTCTTGCATCCAGGACAACTAATAAGGGCGGACAACACCACAGTTATGTGGTACATAAACAAGGAGGAACGCACTCCTACCCACTATGCAGACAGGCAATGGACTTGTGGAACACAGTATTAACTTACCAAGTACAGCTGCAAGCACAATTCCTGCCAGGAAAGGAGAACACATTGGCAGACGAATTAAGCAGAAATTTGACAGACCCTCACGAATGGAGACTACACCCGCAAGTATTCTCAATGATAACTCAAAGGTGGGGACCACCAGACATAGATCCATTTGCCTTAACCAACAACTGCCAGCTACAAAAATTTTGCACAAGGACTTATCCCCTGGTCTGGAAAGTGGATGCCCTATCATTCAGTTGGACAGCATTGTCAGTCTACGCCTTCCCTCCTCTGCCTCTACTGACCCAGGTACTACTGAAAGCCAGATCAGAGAGACCACAGATGATCCTCATTGCTCCGGACTGGCCACGTCAACACTGGTACCCACTACTACAGAACTTGGCTCGCAGCCCTCCATGGATCTTACCTCAATTCCGTCTGCTGTTAACCCAACAAAACTCTCAGATCCTTCACAGTCAACTAAGGACCTTAAATCTAGCTGCATGGTAAATACCTTAAATTATCAAACAACACTTCTCTCAAAGGACGTCCAAAATGTCATTTTGGAGGCCAGGAGGCCCAGCACCAGAAAAACTTACTCAGACAAATGGAAAAGATTTTGTGTATGGAGCCAGGCCAGAAACCTAAATCTTGGCATCCCAAACATTCCACACATACTCCTGAGATGCTACACAAAGCCCTTTCCTTCTCATCCATAAAGATCCATGCTTCAGCCTTTTCAGCTCATTATGATACGGTTCCTCCCATTTTCTATCATCCTTTGCTAAGGCAGTTTCTCAGAGGGGCAAAAAATATAAGACCCCCCAGAAAACCACCAACTCCAACTTGGGATCTAAATTTTGTGCTGGAAAAATTAACACTTCCTCCTTTCGAACCAGCCTTTTCAGCAGAGCTTCAATTTTTGTCATGGAAAACTATCACCTCAGCACGCAGAGTCTCAGAACTACAGGCTCTTATGGCAGTGGAACCTTTCATCATTTTCCATCGGGACAGAGTCTCTTTACGCACCAATCCTTCCTTCATGCCAAAGGTAGTATCCAGTGTGGCTCTCAATCAGACCATACACTTGCCCACCTTTTATCCAAACCCACAGAATAAAGGAGAGACTCCTTCACTCTTTGGACATTCACAGACAGTTACGTTACTATTTGGACAGGACTAAGGCCTTCAGAAAATCTGACCAACTCCTTGTGTCCTATGCACCAGGCTCAGAAGGAAAGGCCATTTCAAAAACAGACCATCTCCAAATGGATAGCACATTGCATCTGGTTTTGCTACTCACACCATGGGAAAGCAGTGCCTGTTAGTATTAGGTCTCTCTACCAGGGCTACAGCAACCTCAGCAGCCTTCCTCCGTGGGGTCCCAACCAAGGACATTCTGGAGGCAGCTACCTGCAGCTCGATGCACACCTTCACCAAGCATTACCACCTTCCTCTGTACTCAAAAACCAGAGCTGGGTTTGCCACTGCAGTCCTGCAGGGCATCCTAGCTGCACCTAACCCAGTTTAGTTCCTACCACCCAACCATAGCTTTGGGACTCTACCCAAGTGTGATGACTGCAGCAGCATAGCACGATGAACATAGTACAGTTTTGTACCTACCATAAATGTAGATGTTCGAGTGGTTATGCTGCTGCAGTCCAGGTTACCCTCCCTCCATCCCCTCTACCTAACAAGGCTTTTATTATACCTCCATGTACATCTACCTTTGGGATGCATGTCTATATGGTGTATTTGCTTACAACTACTACTATTGTTTTACACTAAGGTATGTTTTGCAAGTTTCTTATTTTGCTTTCTTAGTTTGGGACACCTGACATCTGGGGCAAGAAAAACTGAAGAAAATGGCGTCGGCTGCCTCTCTTATACCCCCTGCCGCAGTGACGTCAGGGAAGAAGCGAAAACAACAGATGCTGGACCAAGGCTTTGGAATTCAGGCCGACTGCAGGGACCGCCTGACGGCAGGATAACCCAAGTGTGATGACTGCAGCAGCATAACCGCTCGAACATCTACATTTATGGTAGGTACAAAACTGTACTTTGTGTACCTACCATAAATGTAGATGTTAGTGTATACACTGTTGCAGTCCAGGTTACCCTCCCACCATCCCTCTCTCATTTGCTGGGTCTTATCTGTACTTCTCTATTCTATACAACCTATGTGGTGTATTTGCTTGTAGATGAAGGAAATGTTTACTTTAGTGCATGCATGTTTATTGGCATAATCTATTTAGCCTACCCTTTTGGGGGTACCTGACATATGGGGCAAGAAAAACTGAAGAAAATGGCGCCTGCTGCATCTTTTATATCCCTGGTGCACTGACGTCAGGTAAGAGGCGACCGCAACCGACGCCGGACCAAGACTTTGGAATTCAGGCTGACTGCGGGTAGCCTGCCAGCAAGATAACCCAAGAGTAATGACTGCAACCGTGAATACACTCTAACATCTACTGTGCTTTCTGGGCTCCCATCCCTCCTCAGGGGGCTGGCTTTCAGGCTATGGAAAAGGCTTTGGCCTCTGCTGCTTCTCATGTGGCTCCAAAGTTACTGGGAGTCCCCAGGCTCTTCAGTTCATGCACCGTTTACCTCAGGACAGCGCACATAACTATCGGAGGACTTGCCGTCTAAGGGTACCCCCCTCCTCAAGAGTCCTTTTCAGATGTTCCCACTGAGAAGTCCCCTCTGAAGATAATGTGCAAGAGGAAGTGCATCAGTTCTTTGAAGAATCTGTCACAAAGGACATGGATTTTGACGAAGGAGAGGGTTCCCCCACGATCCTTCAGAGGCATTCTGGAGATGCTGAAGTAGAGGGATGGTTGGAAACCCAAAGACCCATCCTCTGAGGAATCTGTGTACTTGCAGGCCATTGGCGCACGCCCATCTACTCCTGGTGGCCCAGCCCACAGACAATTTAAGCTAATTGTTCAGCGGGTTTGGAAGGCTCCTGATGCTGTGGAAACAGTCCCCAGGAAACCTGATAGGATGCTTACTGCTCCAGAGGACCAACCCCACTGGGCTAAGGGTTGGGTAGTAAATGCTGTGGTGGTTGCAGAGGAAAATTCTACTGTCCACCCCTGAATCGAGAGTCCTGAAAGATGGACAGCTTTGGGAAGCGGGTCTATGCATTGACCTTCTCCATCAGGTCCTTGAACAACTTCTTGGCACATTTTCCTAGACTCTAAAGGGATCTGACCAAGGGGGCTGTCTGATACCCTGGTGGGAGCTGTGGTTGAGAGAGTCCAAGAAAACGCAGCCTCCCAACTAGCTACCCTGGAGTCTGTCAAATTCGTCCATGAGACTCATTGCACATGCAGCTTAAGGGGTGACCCGGTCAGCAGCTTCAGAGATTGCAATATGGAGACACGCTTGGATGCACCTGTGTGAATTTGGAACCATTCAATCTTCCTTTGAGTCCTCCTTGTTTGGTCCCAAAGTTAAGGAAACTCTGTCCAGGTGTGAGAAGGATGGAAAGAATTTGCCTGCTGTGGATGTACGTTTTTCCATTCCTCAATGATCCTATTCCAGGAGTCAGAGGAGTGGTAAAATGTGGCTCAAGAATTCCCAGAAGCCTTTCCAGGACGCACATGGCTTTGACTCCACTTGGGGTAGAAGGGGGAGTTAGTGTAAGATGCCATCCCAGAGGGGCAGGATTGGTCCGCACAATCAAGGTTCCAGAGACTCCTTCGGTCAACCTTATCAGCGCTCCTGAAGGGAGGCCTGAATGCTTACCTCTGGAGGCAGTCAGGGGAAGATTTTCCCTGCATCCAAACGCCTGACTATGCACAACCGCCAATGCTTGGATGCTAAGGATAATTACCAGAGGTTATCCAATTCCATTCACCCTTTATCTGAGAACTCCTCCAAGACTGTTGACATTCCACCTAGTCAGAGTTCAAGCAGCAATAGAAGTACAAAAGCTGCTCGAAAGAGTCATCCAAGGAAGTCCCACCAGACCAGTTTAGGATCAGTTTTTTTCTTCAAGATTCTTTAGTGCCAAAGAAAACGGGACTGGAGACTTTATGGATTTCAGTATTCTAAACAAGTTTGTCCAACAAGCAAAATTCCGGATGCTTACGGTTCAGTCTATTCTCCCTTTCTTGGAGGACGACTATTGATGTGTTTTATCGACTTTCAAGATGTGTATTACCACATAAGTGGATAAACGCTCCAGAAAGTTCCTCCGCTTCCGAATAGGAGCCAGTCATTTCCAGTTCAGGGCACTGCTCTTTGGTCTCACCACAGCTCCCAAGGTGTACAAATGCATGGCAGTAGTCACAGCCCACTTGAGGCTGCACAGATTCATAGCGTTTCCTTACCTAGATGCTTGGAGGAACCGGAGAGGAGCCGATCTACTGCAACAGACTACGGACTTCAAACTAGACCTGTCCCGCCAATTGAGCATAACGATAAATGCTGCGGAATCCCAGTTAACTCCCACCCAATAAATGGAATTCTTGAGTTCCTCTCAACACTTGCATTGTGTTGCTTCCCTGTCACAGGTTGCAAAAGATAGATGCAGGTTCATTCTGTACTGCGCTCAAGCAAGATACCTGCTTAGCTGATTTTACAAGCCCTGGGCTCCATGGCAGCTGCTGTCACATTAGTCCCACAAACAAGATTTCACATGAGACTTCTCCAGTGACTATTGGCAAACCAGTGGTCAATTCTAACTCCTTCCATGGACCACGCAAGAACAATCTGACCTGGTTTGATGGCATTCAAAGGAGATTCTTCAAGGTCATCCCTTTGTCTTCCCCCAGCCCAAGGCCATAGTGACCATGGATGCTTCCCAGATGGAGTGGGGGACATTATCTAGAGAAAACAGTCCAAGGCACTTGGTCCCCTTCTGAGGCCAGTGTGCATATCAGTGTACTGGAACTAAGGGCAGTGCTTCTGGCATTGCAAGTGTTTTCATTCTGCCTTATCTGTAGGGATGATAGCTATACAGACATGTCAGTCTGGTAAATCAACATACATGGGGGAGCAAAGTCTTACCCACTGCGTCGAAACCCTTAGCATGTGCAGTGGGCTATGACTTAACGTAATTGCGGAAAAATTGAGAAGAAACATCCTCCTGCCTCACAAGGTCTACTCTTAAGCCCCCCCATTCTTCTGATCCCATTATTTCTCAAGAGAGCATCTCGGAGTGGCAGTGTGATCCTCATTGCTGCGTGTTTGCCTCAAAAGATAGGTTTCCCTTCCTTTGGCCCCACCTGCTTTGCCACCCATGGATTCTGGACCCAGTTCCGGATCTCCTGTCCCATCCCCAGGGCCCAGTTCCGGATCTCCTGTCCCATCCCCAGGGGCCAGTACGTCCCAGTCTTCAGACTCTCAAGCTGCCAGCTTGATTTCTTCACTCATACTATATCTTCTCCTGTGCGGCATATTTTGTTGGCATCTCATAAATAATCCACCAGAACTCTCTACCTAAGTAGATGGAAGAGATTTTCTGTTTGGGCTTCTGAAAATGGAGTTAGACCCTTTTTCATCGCCAGTAGAGAACATTTTGGAATTTTTAGCTGCTATTTTTAATAAATGAGCCTTTGCTTCTACAGTCAGTGTAATTTTAGCAGCATTTTTGAATTTTCATATCTGATTTGAAGACCGACCTTTGATTTCCCTCAGACTTTGCAAGGTTTTTCTGAAAGGTACTGTATGCTTAAAGCCCCCCTTTTTAAAGATCCTCTCACAGCTTGGGATCTGACTCTAGTACTGCAGTCACGGAACTACCATTTGAGCCAGGAGCTTCCTGTGATTTAAAGTTCCTTTCCTGGAAAACGTTACTTCTTGTATCTGTCACTTCCACGAGACGAGTCTCCAAATTACAAGCTCTATGATGATCTTCGTGTTTCACTGTTGCAGTCATCACATTTGTGTTATCTGCGTGCAGTAGCCCTCAGTCGGCCTGACTAACAAAGTCTTGGGTCCTGCGTTGGTTGCTGTCTCTCCTTCCGTGATGTCAGGTTGTCAGGGGTATAAAACATGCAGCTGATGCCATTACATCAGTCTTTCTTGCTGTGCGGTGTTCGAAGCAGAAGCAGTTCGCAAGTGCCGGTTGGCCAACTCCTGAAATCAATAAATAATGAACGAACACCAACCAAATAAAAATCTGGACGCCGACACTGAAGAATCACTGCTCGTCCTGGTGATGAAATATGTTAGTTTATTGTAACTCCACACGATACAAAAGACAGGGTTTAGCGCTTTCAACTGTTGTACACAGTCTTCATCAGAACAACATACTGCTAGTATTCTACTGCTTAAATACTCTACTTTTTTGAACTTAATTGAATGATTGCTCTAGTTGCCGCCAAAAACTTTAAAGACATACTAGTCACAATAGTTGATCAAGGATATCTACAATTTACCCTTTACTATGTATAGGTAACACATACATTGACTACTAATACAAAATATCATAGGTTGTAAATTACCTACTCTAATACATCCTGCCGTTTATCATAGATCTCATAATATAAATACTGTTTAATAAAATAATCCCCCTACTGTATTTAATATATGTCCATCTAAAACTATCAAACTATTGCATATATATATATATATATATATATATATATATATATATTGAATACTAAAATACTATTGTAAAAATCATAAAATAAAAGTTGATATTAAAATATCATATACAGTTACTAAACATAAAAGCAGAATGTTTCACTACCACCTTATACATATCCACAGCATGCATATCTTCAGAATTATTTAGTTGCATGTGATCAAATATACTAATAAGAGTCACATCATCTTGTCTAAAACCCATTATGTAAATGTGCATAACTACATCTACGCATCCCTTAATACGTAGTGATTGTTTATTGTACACAAAATACAAGATACCTGATGCAAGATACATAATGTCAGGTGCTGTAGATGTATCAAACCTATACCTTTTCAAACTCACTTATAATAAGGCTAAAAATGGTTTTATACTGACAAAATCATTAAGACCAGGTTTTGGTGGAATCTGTCAGGATCTGCCATCTACTTTCTCTTGCTGCCAACTCCATTTTCCAATTCCCTCCAAGTGGTGTAATGGAAACCTGATCAATGATAGCAAATGTAAAACCATGTTCTGTCCCTTGCTCCATAATGTGCCTATATAATGCATTCTTACTATCGATTTTCTGTATCCAGTATAGGTGTTCATATACACGCTTCTTCAATTGTCTTTCCGTTTTACCGATATAGTGGGCATTGCACTGTGTGCAATTGGCTATATACACTACCCCTTTTGAACAGCAATTCCCGGTTTTACATCTAATAAACGTTCGATTGATATCATCTAACCTGATGGTGTTGGCTGTGTTAATATATTTGCATTGTTTGCACCTTCCACATTTTTTGGTTCCCTTATGTGTATCTACTTCATCCTTTCTATGGCTAGCCCTCTCCAACAGTCGTTTAATATTGGGCGCCGTTTTATATACACATTTAGGTAATTTATCCCATCTTTTTTCTTTGTCCATGGAAACTAATATTGCCCAATGTTTCTATATACAGATATACAGAGGTGAAGGTTAACCATGAAATGGGGTCACTTTTGAGTAAGGGTATGAAGTATATACCAGCTACCGGGCTGCAATTAGTGGACAATATCAAGGAGATCAAAATGTTTTGCAGAAGACTAAATTTGGCAGCACATTTTGACAATAACAGAAATAATGAGAAGGGACCGATAGGTATAGCAGGAACTGACCTTAGGAAGAAAAGTACCTTCATTCCTGATAACAACCAGCAAGTGTTGAATTATGAGAAACTGGTATGCAATGATATATACTGGATGTATAAAAATGTAAAGAGAACAAAAAATAACCTTACAGATAATCTCCCAGCATTGGAGAGAAGCATTATCTGCACTGATGGGTATGAATGACATTAGAATCATGAAGCCCGACAAGGCGGTGGAGCAGTAATATACTACACTAGAGAATATAATGAGGCTTTACACAGTATTTTTACGAATCAGGAAATTATGAGAACATCTCTATTAACCAAATCAACATTGGGTATAAAAGAATAGATTTGGTTATAGAAGAATATTTGATTGATAACAGGATATGTAATGATACCTATTCATTTCTTAAGGTCGATTATCCAGTTCTGGCCAAGATGGTGGGTATACCAAAATACATAAGTGTTTGAAGAATCCCCCATTTCGCCCCATAGTTTCAGGCTCTCGTTCTAAAACCTTTAACATAGGGAAACTCATAGACGGATGGCTCAAAAATGTTTATAAATCCATCCCTCATATCATGAAAGACTCCTGGAGATTTTTGGGTGATTTAACCAGAGACAAATGGCATTCAGATACAATTTATCTTACCATAGACGTCCAGGATTTATTTTCCAGCATACCTAAAGATGAGGGCCTGGAATTTTTTGCTAACAGCTTAAGGAAACACTCAGGTCTCACATGGAATAAGATTTCTTTAATTTGTGATATGATGGGGCTTGTACTATAGATAGCACCCCAAAAAGGCAACCCCCCATTTCTCGGTCACTCACGTCCCCCGGAATCTCTTTTAAAGTTTTTTTGTCTAGTCCTTCTAGCATGCGAGGTCGTGGATCAGTGGCTAGTGTCCTCCTGCTCAGCTGGTGAACCTGGGAATATTGAGGCAATGTTACAATTGCCTCATGTACAGACACCCTCCTCCCACAAAACACAAATACAGCGAGATGCCAAACTGGAGGCTGAGCTCTCTCAACATAGGACTGGCAAGACTGGCAGTCAGGAGGAGAAGGTTACCACACACACACATATAGACCCAGTCTCACAGTCTCACATCATAACACCCTCAACATACACATAAACAAACACAAAGAAATACTCGGCTCTGATCAAAAATCTACCAAAACAGCAGAGGCCACCAAAGCAGACACCCAAACAACCACCACCTCAGAACACAACACCTGCCAACACATAGACCTCACAGTCAGAGTGTCAAACAGTCACAGCCCTTAAGGCCAAACACAATGCCAGACACACTAGTCATTGGTGACTCCATAGTCAGACACACTGACGTCCCACTCACCAGACTGAGTAAGGAGAAGGTCACAGTAAGCTGCCTGTCTGGCGCTAGAATCCACCACATAACGCAAGCACTCAGGTCTCTCAACAGCAGGTACAAATATGACTCAGTCATTGTCCACGCTGGTGTAAACGACCTGAGACGTACCTCCTTGGACTACATGAAAAGAGACATTGAGGAGCTCTCTGATTATGTAGCCCAGGCAGGTATGACCCTGACCTTGAGCAGTATCCTACCTTCACCAAGAATGATGCCACAATACAGAGATAAGATGATCAGCTTTAACAATTGGCTTAAACTCTGGTGTCATTCAAAGGGGATCAATGTCTGTCTGCCTGGGATGACATGCTGGACAAGCCACGCTGCTTCATGAGGGCGGCTTGCACCTGTCACCCTGGGATTCCGGATATTGGCAAAGGCTCTTGCCACCCCATAGTGCCTTTTTAGGCAAGGCTCAAATTCTAAACCTACCACCCTAGAACACAAAAAGGAAAAAACTAAGGGTAATGCTGCTCAATGCCAGAAGTCTAAATCTCAAAATGCACGCACTCGAGGCCCTTCTCAGTATGGAGAACATCGATGTCTGTGCAGTGACAGAAACCTGGTTCAAGGCTCCTGAGAGCACCCCAGCACTATCAGGTTTTACCTCTTATCATGCGTTCCGCCCCAAAATCCGGACAATACCAAGAAAGGAGGGGGTATCCATATTCATCAAAGACACCCACACCTCAAGACTGGTGGCAACGACGATGCATCGGAGACCATCCAGGTGCAATTAACCATAGGCAAGACTGCTCTGCAAATTGTAGCATGTTACAGGCCACCCTCACAAACTCAGGAACCTCACATGGCCTTCCTGAAAACACTAGAGGGATAAATGTATCACCAAACACCATCATACTAGGTGACTTCAATTACCCTAATATAGACTGGGAACACTACTCAAGCCCAAACACCCTAGCCCAAAAGTTCCTTGAATTCATAAACTCAAATGCCATGGAACAACTAGTCACCATCCCCACAAGAGGAGAAAACATACTTGATCTCATCATCACGAACATGGGAGCACAATGTTCAACACCGAAGTATACCCTCACTGGTGAGATCAGATCACAAACTAATCTCGCTGGAGGTCCTCATCCCACCCCCACCTGAAATAAAAAGACCACAGTAAAGAACTTCTCGAAGCCGACTTCACACTTCTAAAGACTAGTGTGGTCTCCTTTAAGGCCCCGAGCGGAAAACAGTACTCAAGCCGCTGAATCACTTACAAATGCCTTCTACCAGCACCTGCAGGACTGCATGGATAAGGCAATCCCAAGCAAAACAAAGACTCTTTGTACCAAAGGCAGCGTCCACTCTGGTGGACCCCAGCCATAAACAAACTCTACAACAAAAGGAGGAAGCTACTACAAGATAGAGCAAAATCCTTAAAAGGTAAGACACCCTTGATCACTATAAGTAAAAACTAAGAGCTCTCATAAAATCATCCAAAGCAAATTTTGAGAGAAAAATAGCTAAAGACTCAAAAGACAATCATAAGGCCTTCTTTAGCTATGTTAGAAACCTGGGAGGAAACTCCCAGATATGCTCAGAACTAGTTCAAAATGATGTGAAGATTACTGATCCTACAGACATTGCCAACATACTGGCTGACAGGTTCAGTGCAAACTTCTCCCCTCCCCAAAGGAGAGATCTATACCAAGCGATTGCAGCCCCCAAACATCTCCAACGCCCAAGTGAGAACTGCTCTCTCCAAAGCAAAAACACAGCATCCATGGGACCTGATGGTGTCCCCGGCTGTGTGCTCCTGAACTCGAGGAATTAAACCCACAGCTAGGACAGCTGTTTAATCATAGTCTTACCTCTGGATCGCACTCCAGGAGTGGCGCACTGCAACTGTGGTCCCACTTCACAAAGGCGGTGCCTCCACCGACCCTGGAAATTACCGGCCCATTAGCTTGACAAGCCTTATCTGCAAAGCCATGGAGAGGATCATAATGGACCTCATAAATAAAGACATAGGGAATTTGCAGACTTTGGATCCATCCCAGTTTGGCTTTGTCAAAGGCAGATCATGCCTTCAAAACTTGGTTGACTTTTTCGAAACAGTCACCAAAGCCATTGATGAGGGAAAGGCAGTCCATACAGCCTACCTCGATCTGGCGAAGGCCTTTGATACAATACCCCACTCGGGTATCATTGAAAAACTCATCAGCTTAAATGTTAACCCATACATCACAAGATGGGTTGCAAACTGGCTGAGTGACAGAACCCACAGGGTCAGAGTTGCTGGCGCCATGTCAGACTCAAAGCCTGTCACAAGTGGTGTACCACAGGGCTCAGTCCTGGGCCCACTCTTGTTTGGCATCTACTTTTCCAAGTACAAGCAAACACAGGAGGGTTATGGCTGACAAAGTTTGCAGATGACTGCAAACTGGGCCATAGTAGAAAACACATCTGACACAGATATCCTTCAGAAGGGTCTCACAGAAGCGGATAACTGGTGCCAGAGCCATGGCCTAAAGTTAAATGCCAAAAATGCATAGTCATACCCTTCGGGAAAAACAAGGTTACCCCTAGCTACCAAATAGGTGGCAATCCACTGAGTACAGAAGAAGTTATCAGGGACCTGGGGACCCAGGTTGATAGTAGTCTGTCATTCGACACCCATGTAGCTAAAGTAGTTAGGAAGACCTTCTACATTGCCCACCTTATCATGAAGGGATTCTCATCTAGATCAAGGGAGGTCATAGTCTCCCTATACTCATCACTCATCAGACCAATGATTGAGTACAATGCCCCATTCGAATGTATCTGACCCGACACTTGCAGCAGCTGGAGAGGCCACAAAGTTCCTCACCAAAAGGATAAAGGGTCTCAAACATCTGTCCTATGCTGCCCGACTGAAAGAACTCCAGCTCTATTCAGTCGCACCGCTTGCTCAGAGGTGACCTTTGCCTAACATACAAGGCCATGTCAAACCCAGATTTGATGAATATGCTTCACCTCAAAAATCTAGATCCGTCAGAGCCACAAGGGCGGAGACTTAAACCTCACACGGCTATTAATAGGACGTGCTGGAGGGATAGATTCATCACCCAAAGACTCCCTATGCTGTGGAATAAAATCCCGGTATATGTGAGGCAGAGCACCTCGCTGGCCTTGTTCAAGAGAAATCTTGACCAATGGATGGGAGATCGCAGATATACCCCAGGGATTACCTCAGTGTCACTGCTCAACAGAGGCACAGCAAAATAATGGGTATAGTTCCCCATACTAAAGGGGTGGTGTAAGCCACAAAACTATGGGCTAGGCTTGTAAATGCCCTCGGGCAGATAGCCTAGTATGAACCTATGAACCTATGAACCTATAACTATATAGCATTCCAGGGTGAATTTTTTACACAGATTAAGGGTGTGGCCATGGGAGCAGCGTGTGCTCCCATTTTTGCAAATTTGGTCATGCTCGAATGGGAGTTAGAACATGTATTTAACAGCACATTTTTTTCTAACATCTCTTACTATGCAAGGTACCTGGATGATATTTTTATCTTGTGGAATGGTCCAGTGGAAAAAATTGAGGAATTTATGATATACATAAACAATACTACTAGCTTTTTAAAATTCACACATAGTTACAGTAACACTGAAATAGCATTTTTGGATGTATTAATTAGTCATGATGATGTGGGTTTTATTTCCAAGTTATACCGTAAGCCCACATTCTCGAATGACTACATACATTTCAGTAGTAGCCACCCTCCACATGTGTTCAGAAATATAGTGAAAGGACAATGTATTCGGGATGTCCTCCACAAGGACCATAATGGTGGCAGAACTTAACTATATTAGAGAATTATTTTAGATCGATCGTGCCTATCCAAAGAAAATGGTTAATGAAGTTATCAAATATGTAGAAGGTGAATGGGGACAAAGATATCCACCATTATTAGGATGTTATAGAATGAATGACAAAACAGAAGGACCAAAGCGAACTCCAGGGAAGAGTGTGCGCTTACATATACACCTTACACACATTTGGTCAAAGAAATTTTAGAGAAACATTGGGCAATATTAGTTTCCATGGACAAAGAAAAAGATGGGATAAATTACCTAAATGTGTATATAAACGGCCCAATATTAAACGACTGTTGGAGAGGGCTAGCCATAGAAAGGATGAAGTAGATACACATAAGGGAACCAAAAATGTGGAAGGTGCAAACAATGCAAATATATTAACACAGCCAACACCATCAGGTTAGATGATATCAATCGAACGTTTATTAGATGTAAAACCGGGAATTGCTGTTCAAAAGGGGTAGTGTATATAGCCAATTGCACACAGTGCAATGCCGACTATATCGGTAAAACGGAAAGACAATTGAAGAAGCGTGTATGAACACCTATACCGGATACAGAAAAGCGATAGTAAGAATGCATTATATAGGCACATTATGGAGCAAGGGACAGATTTACATTTGCTATCATTGATCAGGTTTCCATTACACCACTTGGAGGGAATTGGAAAATGGAGTTGGCAGCAAGAGAAAGTAGATGGCAGATCCTGACAGATTCCACCATAAACCTGGTCTTAATGATTTTGTCAGTATAAAACCATTTTTAGCCTTATTATAAGTGAGTTTGAAAAGGTATAGGTTTGATACATCTACAGCACCTGACATTATGTATCTTGCATCAGGTATCTTGTATTTTGTGTACAATAAACAATCACTACGTATTAAGGGATGCGTAGATGTAGTTATGCACATTTACATAATGGGTTTTAGACAAGATGATGTGACTCTGTTATTAGTATATTTGATCACATGCAACTAAATAATTCTGAAGATATGCATGTTGTGGATATGTATAAGGTGGTAGTGAAACATTTTGCTTTTATGTTTAGTAACTGTATATGATATTTTAATATCAACTTTTATTTTATGATTTTTACAATAGTATTTTAGTATTCAATATATATATATATATATATATATATATATATATATATATATATATATATATATATATATATGCAATAGTTTGATAGTTTTAGATGGACATATATTAAATATAGTAGGGGGATTATTTTATTAAACAGTATTTATATTATGAGATCTATGATAAACGGCAGGATGTATTAGAGTAGGTAATTTACAACCTATGATATTTTGTATTAGTAGTCAATGTATGTGTTACCTATACATAGTAAAGGGTAAATTGTAGATATCCTTGATCAACTATTGTGACTAGTATGTCTTTAAAGTTTTTGGCGGCAACTAGAGCAATCATTCAATTAAGTTCAAAAAAGTAGAGTATTTAAGCAGTAGAATACTAGCAGTATGTTCTGATGAAGACTGTGTACAACAGTTGAAAGCGCTAAACCCTGTCTTTTGTATCGTGTGGAGTTACAATAAACTAACATATTTCAACTCCTGAAATTTTCGTTTTCGAGTTTCAGAACCGAAGTCTTCAACTAAAAGCCAAGTACCCCGTTGGGGAAACTTTTTCTTGCTCTTAACTGATGTCAGTAAAAGTAAATAATTGCATTACTTGTGGAAAGCAAATACCTCACAAAGATTTACATTCGTACTGTATTTCTTGCCTAGGCCCTGACCATGACATACCTCGCTGTCGGTTTTGTGCCTTATTTAAACTGTGAACTATCCATCGTCTGTATATTTATGCTTCTAAATATTTTGGTGCTTTGTTCAATTATCCTGATATGTCTTCGATCCTGATAGGTCTTCGGTCAGCCATCCGACTACCGACATTCCGAAAAAATGCAAAGATAAAGACAGGCCACCTAGGTCCAAGGCTGCCGACGATGCTTCTCCTAAGGCAGTTGTCAGTTCGCCGGTACTCAGTGAGGTGCTTTCGCAGCCCCTGATACCCACTACGTCTGATTCGCAGGCCTCTGAGACCCATTCGAGTCCGGTATGACGCGCGCGATGCTTCAACTGTGGAACCTGCGAATGTCTCTACCTTGCATGGGACCGGAGCCGCTGTGCAGGCACCGGCTTCTGCGGGTGTATTTAGGCCTACTGACTTGTGTATTAAACCAACACCATCTTTTTCTTCAAGACCTAAATCTCTAACCATACCTAGAAAACTGACACACAGACCGCATGGTCCGGCCTCTATGCCTAAAAAAAACAAATAAGAATGGCTGAAGACCATTAGTTTAATCAGGGTAAGCCAGCCTTCCCCCTCTGAGACCTAGGACTGAGTTTGATGCTTCTGACCAGGATTCTGAATTTTCTGTTTCCTTTGATGACCAGGATTTACCCTTATCTACCTATGAGGATTGGATTCTGATGCTAAGGACTCTAGTCCCTCTGTCCCCCCAAGAGGATTTCTCTTTTGGTGAAACTTTGCATACTCTCAGGGATCATTTTCGTTGGGAAAGTCAGGATTTCTCTTGATTCTAAAAAGAGGCTTAGGGATTTCTTACTCCTGCCCCAGCACAGGCCATTAGCCATTCCTCCTGTACTAGACATAGTTGATGCATTTGCAGAATCTAGCTTGGCTACTGACTCTTTACCTCCTGCTCCCAGAAAACATGATAGATATTACAGGGTCCCGGACTCTCAAGTTCCTTTTTAAGAATCCTACTGCGGATCCTGAGACCATTTCACAGGGGCCCAAGGGTATTAAGACTTCTACTACCAAAAATCCTACCCCCTCTGATAGAGACTACAGGGCGCTGGGTAGATGGGATAAGAAGGTATACACTTCTGCAGCTCTGGCCATTATGGCCTCAAACTGCCTGTTTCATATGTTAAAGTATCAGCAGCATATTATTAGATTGCTTAAACAGAAAATGATGTTGATTCTTGAGTGTGCTGAAAGTAAGGATTTACAGGATTTATTGCATTCAGCTGAACAAGTTGGAGAACATAATTTGCAATGTGGTTTTGATTCTCTGGGGGCATCTTGCAGGACTGCTGTAACTGGGTCTGTACTTAGACGGCATGCTTGGCTTAAGGAGCAATCCCTACCAGATTATACTGGATGCTCCCTTAAACCAGGACCGCCTGTTTGGCAACAAGGCAGAAGTACTTAAAAAGATGGAAGAAAAAGCTAAATCTATGCAAACTGTTTAAAGATTTTTTGCAAGTACAACCTCCAAGATTTAGTAGGCATTGTCCTTCCAAGAATTGGTCCTTTCCTGCCTCTTCCAGACCCTCTCAGTCCAAACCCAAATCCAGCAGAGTTCCCAGGCTGCAGTCCCATGGTACGCACAAGACTAAGCAGTGGGGGGCCTCCACTTCCAAATCTAGGAGTAATAACCAAATCTAGGAGTAATAACCCCCCCCCCATGGTAAACTGCATCAATTACTTCAATTACTTATTTTTAAAACTTCCAAGCACTTCTCAACTGACTGCCCCTTTTGGGGGGGGGGGGGGATTGCTCTTTATGCAAAGAACTGGAAACTCGTTACCCAGGAAAAACGGGTTTTAAATAGTGTCCCAGGGTTACAGATTTCACTTCCACACATTGCCACCACCAAACAGGTGGCCAGATCTACCCTCAAATCAGTGGGCAGAGGCCAAAAGCAAGTACTTTCTCTCGAGCATGGGGGCTACCAAAACAAAGGACTACCTTTCACACTACCCTCCTGCCGCCCAAACCCTAACAGACACGTCAGACTATGCATGGTGGGGCTCACCTGGCAGGGAAGTGCATTCAGGGCAAATGGAGCTGAAGTCAAATGCACCTGCATGTTAATCAAAAAGAAATGTTAGCTGTACAGAATGCTCTGACAGCCTTCAAAGGACCACATTCTTCCAGGGCAACTAATGATAGACGGACAACACCACTGATGTCCTTCAAGGATGCATCTGCAGTCCTTGCATATGGGTTGTCCTGCCTCGGGCAGCCCTTCAGTCGGCCGGATTCCCAAGTCTGGGCCCGGCGTCAGCTGATGTCGCCCTCTCCCCGACGTCAGAGCGCCTGGGGTATAAAAGTGTCAGCCGACGCCATCTTCCTCAGTCTTTCTTGCCGCGTGGTGCCCGAAGCAGAAGCAGTTCGCAAGTGCCGGTCGGCCAGCTCCTGTAACTTCAGCTACCGAAGACTTCAAAAGCTAAGTACCCCGTTGGGGACTCTTTCTTGCCTCAGCCGATGTCAGATCAAACGCTTAAAGTCAATAATTGCTTAACTTGTGGGAAACAAATACCTCATAAGGATTTCCATTCTTACTGCCTCCCCTGCCTAGGCCCAGACCACGACGTCTCTGCCTGTACAGCCTGTGCCTCCTTCAACCTACGCACTCTTAGGCGTCGGGCGGAGTTTGCAGAGGAATTTTTTGGGGCTAGTTACTGTTACAATATGCTGTCAGAGACTCCGACTTCTCATTTAACCAAAAAACGGAAGGACAAGGACCGACACGCGGACCGTGGTTTCGGCTGAAACAACGCCTAGGCCTACCGCGAGTGTCTCGGTCTCTGCTGAAACAGAGTCCTTGGTACTTCCGACCGTCGAAACCGCACAACCGACAACCTCGGCCCCGGAGGCCTCTTCTGAGTCTGTTATAGAATTTCCCTCAGAAACCGGTGTTTCTGAAACATCAGACACCATTTCCCTAGACAAAACTACACCAGCACTTGGAGCAGCCAGGACTCCTGCATCCATGTCCGTAAAGGCATTCACAAGGGCTAAAGCTGCAAAACAGCCAAAATCTGACTACCAAGGCTATTCCTCAGGGATCCACTACAGGTTCACAGATTTTAAGTTTAGCTGAGGACCTTATTTCCTTAATTAGGGGCTCTCAGCCACATCCGGACAGGGGCTCTCAACCTCCTCTAGACAAAAGGCCCAGGGTTGAGCCCACTGATCTCCAGTCCACTGATGAGGCCTTAGATGGCTCTGCTCTTTCAGACTACCAGGAGGATGCCTTTACGGCCTACGAGGATTCTGATGCAGAGGAATCTATTCCCTCTGCCTCCCCTCCTGAAGAGCTGTCCTTTGGGGAGACCCTTCACTCCATGAGAGAGCATTTCAAATGGCAGGGCCAGGAATTTTCTGATTCCAGGAAGAGATTAAGGACTTTTTTGCATTTACCTCAACATAGACCTTTGGCTATTCCCCTGTTTTGAATGTCATTGATGTGTACACAAGCAGGGGGGTACACATTCTTACCCCCTGTACAGACTAGCCATGGTATTGTGCAACGCATCCTTGAGCTACCAGGTGCATCTACAAGCTCAGTTCCTGCCAGGGAAATTAAATACGCTGGCAGACGGACTAAGCAGAAACCTCATCGACCCACACGAGTGGAAACTGGAACCAAGGATTTTCAACATGTTAAGCAAATGGGGGAGCCCAGATATAGACCTGTTTGCCTCCCCCCAGAATTATCAGTTGGACAAATTTTGCACAAGGACTTCCCACAAACAAGCTTGGAAAGTGGATGCTCTGTCCTTCAGCTGGAAAAACCTATCGGTTTATGCCTTCCCTCCTCTGCCCTCCAAAGTACTACTAAAGATCAAACAGGACAAACAAAGGACAATTTTGATTGCACCAGACTGGCCACGCCAACACTGGTACTCCCTCTTGCGCAATGTGTCATGGTTGGCCCCATGGCACCTGCCTCAGACTCCATCCCTTTTGTCTCAGCAGGAGAGCCAAATTCCGCTCCCACAGCTTCAAACACTGAACCTAGCAGCCTGGCTGATTACCTAATCTCTCCTTTACCATTCCTCAGTAAACCAGTGATGGATGTCATTTTAGAGGCAAGAAGGCCTAGTACTAAAAAATCCTATGCTGAAAAATGGAAAAGATTCTGTACCTGGAGCCAATCTCAAGGGATGAGCACAGCAGCACCCAATTTACCTCAGATTTTACAATACTTAACTGAGAAGCTTCACAAGGGCCTTTTTCCTGCCATCAAAATTCATGCTTCAGCCATTTCAGCTCATAACACAGAACCGCCCCTCTTCTCTCATCCACTACTCAAGCAGTTTCTCAGAGGGGCCAAAAAATTAAGACCACCCAGGAGAGCTCCAACCCCAGCCTGGGACCTTAACTTTTTGTTGGAGGAACTCACTTTTCCTCCTTTCGAGCCAGCTGCTACTGCAGATTTAAAGATTGTTTTCTTGGAAAACAGCTTTCTTTTTAGCAATCACTTCAGCAAGAAGGGTATCTGTATTACAGGCCCTTATGGCAGTGGAGCCTTTCAATGTCTTTTATGCAGACAGGGTGTCCCTCAGAACCAATCCATCCTTCATGCCCAAGGTGGTATCCAGTGTGGCTCTTAATCAGTCCATTCATTTGCCAACCTTCTTTCCTAATCCACAGAACAGAGGGGAACGAGTACTGCACTCCTTGGATGTGCACAGACAACTTAGATTCTACTTGGACAGGACTGAACCTCAAAGGAAATCTGAACTACTGGTGGCATTTACTGCAGCCTTTCTCAGAGGCGTCCCTACCAGGGACATCCTAGAAGCTGCTACCTGGAGTTTTGTACATACTTTCACCAAGCATTATCTGCCAGTTTTCTCTAAATCCATAGCTGGCTTTGCCACTGCAGTCTTGCAGGGCCTTCTAGCTTGTCCTATTGCTATCTAATTTCCTCCTCCCAACCTTAGCTTTGGGAATCTACCCAAATGTGATGACTGCAGCAGTGAAACATGAAGAACATAGTACAGTTGTGTACACTTACCATAAATGTAGATGTTCGAGTGTATTCACTGTTGCAGTCCTGGTTGCCCTCCCTCCAGCACCCTGACTTCTTTTGGCTATACCTCTACTTTCTTTTCCATGCTTAAAAGCTTTTTGGTGTATTTGCTTTTTTGTTAAGGTATATCCTTGTATTGTTATATATTTAATTGTTTCCCATTGGGGGGGCACCTGTCATCTGGGGCAAGAAAAACTGATGTAATGGCGTCAGCTGCATGTTTTATACCCCTGACGACGTGACGTCATGGAAGAGGAGGCAGCAACCGACGTAGGACCCAAGACTTTGTTAATCAGGCTGACTGAGGGCTACTGCAAGCAAATAACATGTGATGACTGCAACAGTGAATACACTCTAACATCTACATTTATGGTAAGTTTACACAACTGTACTGTCTCCAGGGGGAGACCATCTTTTGGTTTCTATAGTGCTCAGGAATATCCTCCCATAAGGCTTCCCAGGATGCAAGGTAGCTGAGAAATGTTCATCTATTCTTCTGTCCCTCCCGCCTTCCCCCTCCCTTTAGTTTTAATGGTGGAACGATGCCCGGTCCTGGGTTCTTATTGTTTTGGGCACCTTGGACAAGGCTTCTAACTTTTGTACTATTCTGTCTTTTGCAAACTCAATGAGGTAATCTGAAGAGGGTGATTATGGGAAAACTTGGAGCTTGAGTGATTTGTGGCTAGTGTAAGCATTGCAATGGCTGGATCGGTTCCAGGGATCGGAACCGTAACCCATCAGTCAAGAATAGATTGACAACACAGATGGAAAATTATGATGTAATTTCTTTTTATGCATCCAGGACAAGACCAGCATTTGTTTCAGCCATCCTGCAGGGGACGGTTTCTACCAGTTCAGCCACTGACTAATCTACTGGGAAGATACCTGGTACTAAAAGGAGTTAGGAGTGCAACAGTGAACTAAGAGGAGTGTAACACAGTTGTGTTGGGTACTTTTGTTAGATGTTTAAGAAGCTTCCCTGTTGCAGTATCAAACCCCATCCTCCTGCTTCTTTATTCTCCCTGGGTTTCAAGTGGATACCCTTTCTTACCTGTCCTCATCCCGCCTCCATTTATGCTCTCCTCTCTACTCTCAGTATTGTGGTGTGGGGAGTAAATTGTGCAGGTTGTACTCATAGCTGTCCCGTTGAGAGAGGGCATCTCCAGACAGTAGCAAGAAGGACCTGAAAGTAGCTCCAGCTGTGGTGCTCTGACTGATGGAAGGGCATCTGCCAGACTGATTTCATAGTTTCATAGTATAGTACTAGGCTATCTGCCCTGGGGCATTTGTAAGCCTAGGCATAGTGATGTGGCTTTTGCCACCCTATGAAATGGTACAAAAATGTACAGAATAAATTTAGAATACTGTGCCTCTGTCTAGTAGTGACACAGTGAAGGTCCCTGTATATAATAGAATTAGTTTACTGTGCCCCTGTCTAGCAGTGACACAGATGTGACCCCTGGGGTAAACTTACGATCTCCCATCCACTCATCAAGATTTCTCTTGAAGAGAGTCAGTGAGGGGCTCTGCCTAATACGAACTGGGATCTTGTTCCAAAGCATGGGAAGCCTCTGGGTCATGAATCTATCCCTCCAGCATGTCCTATTCATATTTGTGCCAAGGTTCAAGTCTTTAGCTCTCGTGGTCCTGATGGATTTGGATTTTTTGAGGTGGAGCATGTCCATCAGATCCTGATTGGACATGGCCTTGTACGTCAGGGAGAGATCACCTCTGAGCAGGCGGTATGCTACTGAATAGAGCTGAAGTTTCTTTAGTCTGGCGAATAAGGCATATGTTGGAGACCCTTGATCCTCTTGGTGAGGTACTTTTGTGGTCTCTCCAGCTGTTGCAAATGCTGGGTGAGGTACATACCAAATGGGGCATTGTACTCAATCATGGGTCTGATGAGGGAGGAATATAGGGGTACAATGACATCCTTGGATCTGGATGTGAATCCCTTCATGATGAGGTGTGCAAGGTAGAATGTTTTTCTAATCACTTTGGCAACGTGGGTGTCAAATGAGAGGTCGCTGTCGACTTGGGTCCCTAGGTCTCTGATTACTTTTCCCATACTCAGTGGGTTGCTGTCTGTGATAATTTGTGGGTACTTTGTTTTTCCCAAAGGGGATGACTGTACATTTTTTGGCATTTAGTTTAGGGCCGTGACTCCGGCACCAGTTGTTCGTTTCTGTGAGGCCTTTTTGTAGGATGTATGTGACTGCTGGTGTATCGACTATGGCGCCTAGTTTGCAGTCATCTGCGAACTTTGTCAGCCACAGCCCTCCCATGTTTGCTTTAACATCTGAGAAATAAATGCCGAACAAGAGGGGTCCCAGGACAGATCCCTGTGGGACACCACTTGTGACTGGCTTTGAGTCCGACATCTCCAGCGATTTTAACTTTATGGGTTCTGTCCTTTAGCCAGTTTGCAACCCATCTAGTGACATAAGGGTTTACTTTTAAGCTGTTGAGCTTATCTATGATGCCTGAGTGGGGTATTGTGTCGAAAGCCTTAGCCAAGTCCAGGTATGATGGACAAGTCCAGGATTGCTTTGCCCTCATCAGTGGCTCTAGTGACTGTTTCGAAAAAGTCAGCCAGGTTTAAAAGGCAGGATCTGCCCTTTACAAAGCCGAACTGGGTGGGGTGAAGTGTCTGTAGGTCCCCTATGTCTCTGTTTGAGTTCCATAATGATTCTTTCCATAGCTTTGCAGACCAGGCTGGTTAAGCGTATGGGGCGGTAGTTTCCAGGGTCTGTAGAGGCACCCCCCTTGTGGAGTGGGACCACTGTTGCTGTACGCCAGTGTTCAGGTACATATCCCAAAGTAAGGCTAAGGTTAAATAGCATTTTTATGTGTGGGTTTAGCTCCTCTTGGAGTTCACTTAACACGCAACCCAGGACACCGTCTGGTCCCATTGATGCTGTGTTTTTTGCTTTGTTTAGGGCGGTTCTCACTTGGACATCTGAGATGACGGGGAGATTACATTCAGCTGGGCTAAGTATTTCTTCTTTTGGGGGTGAGGGAGGGGAGAAATTTGCACTGAACCTGTCAGCCAGAATTTTGGCAATATCTGTGGGTTCAGTGTATTTTTTGTTGTTGTGAACCAACTCTGAGCATATCTGAGGGTTTCCGCCCAGGTTTCTAACATAGCCGAAGAAGGCTTTGTGGTTATCTTTAGTGTCCTTCGCGATTTTTCTCTCAAAGTTGGCCTGTGGAGGTTGTTATGGGTCATTTATTCCTCTATCTGCCTGCTTGGATTGCCATCACACAATAGTGTCATCTGAGGGATACTATCCTGAGGCCACCCTGTTCCTGTACCCACCCATTCTGAAGAGGCTGCCCCTAGACTAACCATCCCCGGTAACAAGTGGTTGTCCTTGAAAGCCATTGAAGAGGTCCCACTGGACCAGAGGGGGCAGGTTGTTCCAGGTTTTTTTTTTAGTTTCTGAAGAAAAACAAGGACCTCTGGTCGGTATTCCACATAAGTGAGCTCAACTTGTATGTGAAAAACCTGCTTCAGGATGGTCACAATGTACGCAATGTTACTGTCTAAAGGCAAATGATTCAGTGAGTGCAATCAACTTAAAAGCTGCATACCTTTGCATCAAGATTGCAAGAGCATCCAGAAGGTTTCTACACATTAAATCTGGAAGTCAATCCCTTTCGCTCTGGTCTAACTACAGTCCCACTTGCAATAGATAATAGATTTGCATTGCTTTGATAGTAGTGCACATTCCCAGGAAGGCCAGCTGTCTTGTCAGCAGATCTGTTGTCTTGCCTCGAGTGGCTTCAAAACAGAGGTGGTACATAGTCTTTCACCACTGGGTCTGTCTTTGCAATTATCTTTGTCTCCCCAAAGAACACCAAGAGACACTGGTCATACAGTAGCCAACTGGGTTTCTTAACCCCCCAAACCCCCTTTCCCCTGATGTCCAGATTCACCCAGAAAGCAGTCTAATATAGAGCTTTGGTGATCTGCTTCTTACTGGGCCAGGAAAAGCTGGTTTCCTCTTACCAGACCTCACGTCAGGGAGCCCTCTGGCAGATGGATACCAAAAGGATCTTTTGTTTCTCACTCCTCTGAATTGCCTCGTTGGGATCTTCAGTCTGACTCTGCAGATGTTCGTGTTTCACTGTTGTAGTCATCACATTTAGGTTATCCCTGTTAGGATAGCCCTCATTCAGCCCGAATACCAGAGGCTTAGTATTTCTGCATTGGTTGCCATTGCTCCAGGACTGATGTCAAGTTGTCAGTAGTATAAAGTATGGCAGCCGATGCCATTGAATCACTCTTTCTTGCCAAGGAGCCCGAAACAGAAGCAGTTCGCACGCGTGCCGGTCGGCCACTATCTAAGTTTCGTTTTCCGAATTGAAGTTGAAGTCTTCTAAAGCTAACTACCCCATTGGGGATCCTTTTTTCTTGCTCTAACAGATGTCAGAAAAAGTTAACAATTCTCGCCTGTGGAAAGCAAATACCACACTGAGACTTTTATTCTTTCTGCGTCATTTGCTTAGGCCCAGACCATGACGTCCCCTGCTGTTTTTGTGCTCTGTTCAACGCCAGAACTATATGTCATCTGGCCCTTATTGTAGCTAGCTATTTTTGCTCAGTCCTCTAATTCCGATATGGCTTCGGTAAGCCATCCGACAACAGGTCTTCCAAAAAAAACGCAAGGATAAATACAGGGACCGCACAGGTCCAAACCTACAGATGACGCTTCCGTTAAGCTAGTCAGTTCTCCGTCAGTTCTCTGTTCCTCAGTGAGGTGATTTTGCAGCCCGATGCTCACATCTGCGGATTCGCAGGCCACTACTGAGACCTTTTCAGACTCCGGTATGCTGCAAAATTCTTCTTCGACTAAGGATCCTGTGGTCGTCTCTACCTTGGATGGATCTGGGGCCGATGAGCAGGCACCGGCTTCTGAAGAAGTGCTTCACACTACCAATTCTCGTCACAAACCGAAGTCTTTCGCGACTACCATGCTTTCAAAAACCACAGTTTCTAAGCCCCAGGGTGCGAACCACACCCAAGAAACCAACCCAGTCTCGGGCGCCTGCTTCTTTGCCTCATCTCAAATGCTTAAAATGGCAGAAGAACTTAACATGCTGATTACGGGAAGCCAAGCTACTCCCTCCAAAAGATTACGGGAAGCCAAGCTACTCCCTCCAAAAGGAAGAGATCTGTCCTTTGTAGTTTTGTCTGAACAAGAGTCTGATGACTCTGATTCATCTGAATATGAAGACATGCAACCCCTCTCTACTTATGAGGATTCTCATGCAGAGGATTCCATTCCTTCAACCTCTCCCCCCCAGAGGATTTTTCCTTTTGGGAAACCCTGCATGCCTTAAAGGAGCATTTCCAGTGGGAGAGTCGAGACTACCCTCAGTCTAAAAAGAGACTCTGGGGAATTCCTAGATCTTCGGCAGCACAGACTCTTGGCCATTCCCCCCCAGTCCTGGATGTTGTGCAGGATGTTTTCCTGGAATCCACCTGTACTCCCTCCTGCACCCAGAAAACCAGACGCTTACTGTAGAGTCTCTGACTCTCTCAGCTTTCTTTTAAAAAATTCTACTGCTGATCCTGAGGTAATTTCTCAAGGGCCTAAAGGGGTTAAAGCAACCTCTGCTAAAAATTCCACCTCCTAAGATAGGGATTCCCGAGCACTAGACAAATGGGGTAAAAAAGTAAACACCTCAGCTGCTCTTACTATCAGGGCACTAAATTGTCAGTTCCATAAAATTTCAGCAACATACCCTGGAAGTCCTCAAACAAAAAATGTCTTCCTTTCCTGCTTGGGCAGAATCTAAAGAATTACAAGAGTTAATGCATTCTGCAAGTCGGGTAACTAAACACACCCTTGAACTGTGGTTTTCACTCCATAGAAGCTTTTTGCAGGGCAACAGTCACAGGATCTGTCATTAGAAGACATGCATGGCTTAAGGAACGGCCCCTGCCATACCATGTCAAATCTGAATTGTTGGATGCCCCCTTGCACAAAACTTATTTGGCACTAAGGCAGAAGAAGTCTTAAAGATGGAAGAAAAAGCAAACTCTATGCAAACAGTTAAGGATTTCTTGCAGGTCCAGCCACCCAGGTTCAACAGGCATTGTCCCACCAAAATCTGGTCCTCTCCTGCTCCCACTAAGCCAGTCCAACCTAGGCCTTGGGGAACCAGACCCCCCCCCCTCTTCAGGCAGCAGCCACAGGGAATGCAGTGATCTAAGCAATGGACTACCTCCATTTCAAAACCAGGAAATTCTAAGCCACCCCCTTATGGTAAGAAGTCTCTGATTCACCCCCCACCCCCTCCCTCTGCCCACCTTTACTTACCCCCCTAGGAGGAAAACTCTCCTTAATTCAAGCACCTGGGCCACCATTACCAACAACCACTGGGTTCTGAACATAGTGTCTCAGGGATACAAATGTTCTTTTCGCACCCTTCCAATCCCAAAAAGTTTCTGAAATCTACCACTGAACCACTGGGCAGAGAGGGCAGTAGAGTACGTTCCTGCAGAACAGAGGCCAAGGTTTCTACTCCAAACTTTTTCTGGTGCCCAGAAAAGAGGGCACCTGGCGCCCCATCCTATCTATCCATTCTAAACGCCTTTGTGGTGATCCCAAAATAAGTGCTCACCCTCCAGCCGCTGCTCTCCAAGGACACTTGGCTAGACACCCAAGAACTGAGAGGCCTACTTCCACATTCCTGTCAGGGAATCATGCAGGAAATATCTCAGTTTCAGGGCAGGATCTCAACAATTTCATTCTACGCTTCCCTTTGGCTTATCTACTGCTCCCAGACTTTTCACAAAATGTGTGGCTCTGGCCATTGCCTTGCCAACAAATATCCAGATTTACATACTTAGATGACTGCCTTATTCAGGCAGACAGCCAGGAAAAGCTGCTCAAGCACCTGGCTTGTGTAAAGACCCTACTAGCCTCCCTAGGGTACACAGTCAACGAAAAGAAATCCAAACTGGTGCCCACCCAAAGGATTATCTTCCTGGGAGCAAGCCTGGACACAGCATCCCAGATGGGCATGCCTTACACCTGAGAAACAAATTTTCCTGATAGCCTACATGTTCATCATGTTTCACTGTTGCAGTCATGACTGTAGGGTTCCCCCCTGCAGGCAGGCAGCCCTCGGTCGGCCAGAATCCCAAAGTCTGGGTCCGGCGTCGGCTGTTCATCCATGCTCCCTGACGTCAGAGCTCCAGGAGTACAAAGCTGACAGCAGACGCCATCTTCTCCAGTCTTTCTTGCCGTGTGGTGATAGCAGTTCGCAAGTGCCAGTCGGCTGACTCCTGACGAATTTTTATGATATTCTTCGGTCCGAAGACTTTCTTCTCCACTCAAAGCTAAGTACCCCGTTGGGGAAACTTTTTTCTTGCTGCACTCCGATGTCAGAAAAAGTTAATAATTGCATTTCGTGTGGGAAGCAAATACCTCATAAGGATTTTCATTCTTGCTGTATTCCTTGCTTGGGCCCTGACCACGACGTAGCTAGTTGTTGGTTTTGTGCTAGATTCAATCAACGTACAATTAAGCGAAGGTACGATTTTGCTTTTCGTTACTTTAGTAGGCGCTTTAACTACAAAATGTCGTCTGATACGGTCCCAGCTACCGGTGTTCACAAACGTCGCAAGGATAAAGACAGGCCTCCGAGCTCCAAATCTGATGATAGCACACAAGCGGAGCCAGCTTCAAGTTCGGCCGTCGTCAGTGAGGCGCTTTTGCAGCCCCTGTCGTTGGCCATTTCAGAACCGACGGCCGAAACGGACTCTCATGAGGAGCCAACCAGGCCTTTAAATATTTCTGTTGCTGGACCTTCAGACAATGCTCCTTCGGATGGGTCCGGAGCCGCTGTGCAGGTACCGGCTTCCTAAGGGGTTTTCAGGCCTACTCAGCTACTAGTAAAGGCAAAGACTCCTTCTAAATCGAAGATTTCAACACAGGCATCTTCTGAACCGGCTCCCAAGTCACAGAAACAGTTACTCAAAATGGCGGAGGATTTACTTACTATGATTAGGGGTTCTCACCCCCCTCCAGACAAAAGGCCAAGGCAGGATGTTTATTATGATTCCTCTGATCAGACTTCTGTTTCCTCAGTTTCTTCTTCTGATCAGGAATATTCTTTCCCTCCTTATGAGGATTCTGATGCTGAAGAATCCATTCCTTCAGCTTCTCCCCCTGAGGATTTCTCTTTTGGGGAAACTTTGCATGAAATGAGGGAACAATTTCCACTGGGAAGGACAGGAGTATTCGGAATCCAAGAAAAGACTGAGGGATTTTCTTCTTCTTCCCCAACATAGACCCCTGACTATTCCTCCTGTTTTGGATATTGTGGATGATGCCTTTTCTGAGGCTAACTTAACCCGTGACTCTTTTCCTCCTGCTCTTGTTAAGCCTGATAGATATTACAGGGTTCCTGATTCCCATCAGTTTTTATATAAGAACCCTTCTGCTGACCCTGAAACCATTTCTCAGGGTCCTAAGGGAGTTAAGGCCGCTTCTGCTAAAAATCCCATTCCTACTGAAAAGGATTCTCAATCCTTAGAAAGATGGGGCAAAAAGGTGTACACTTCTGCTACTTTGTCCATTAGGGCTTTAAACTGTCAGTTTCATATGTTTAAATACCAGCAGTTTCTCTTGTCTGTCTTAAAACAAAAGCTTACTTCCATTTCTGCCTGTGCAGATAAGGAATTACATGACTTATTGCATGCCACTGAACAGGTTGGGAAGCATGATTTGCACTGTGGATTTGATGCCTTGGAGGCTTCTTGTAGGGCTGCGGCCTCTGGCACAGTCATTAGAAGGCATGCATGGCTAAAGGAACAAAATTTACCTGAACAAGTAAAGGCTAAATTATTGGATGCTCCTGTTCGGCATAATGTTTTGTTTGGATCAAAAGCTGAAGAGGTGATTAAAAAGATGGAGGATAAGGCGAAATCCATGCAAACAGTTAAAGATTTCTTACAAGTACAGCCACCTAGATTTAGCAGGAATTGGCCTTCAAAAAATTGGTCCTTTCCCACTTCAGACAGGCCTCAGAGGGGTAGATATAGACGCTCCAGAGGGAGGCCTCAGACACAAGCTGCTTATAGATCAAGACAGTGGACTGCTTCCACCCCTAGGGGAGAGGACAGATCACAATCTCAAAGGAAACAAACTCAATGACTCCCTCTGTTGGGTTACAGGAAATTCTTGCCTGGAAGCCCCTATCGGAGGAGAAAACTCTTTTTTTTATCAAAATTGGACTCAAATAACCCAAGACAAGTGGGTTTTGGATGTGGTTTTAAGAGGTTACAAATTCCATTTTCATATCTTGCAAAGGCCAAACGGATGGCCAGACCTTCCAAAACATCAATGGACGGAGGCCTTGAACCAGGTGGAAGCTCTTTTGGCTATGAATGCCATAGAGCTGGTTCCTCTTTCAGAGATGGGAAAAGGTTTTTACTCAAGGCTCTTTCTAGTCCCAAGGAAGCAAAACTCATGGAGACCCATTCTGGATCTGTCTTTCTTGAACACCTTTCTAGAGATTCCAAAATTCAAGATGCTTACTGTACAGCAGCTACTTCCAATGCTGTCCAAAGATGCATAGATGGTAACTTTGGATTTAAAGGAGGCATATTTACACATTCCCATCAGGCAGGATCACAGAAAATACCTCAGGTTCAAGGCCGGATCGAGGCACTTTCAATTCTCTGCGCTGCCCTTTGGATTGTCTACTGCACCCAGGGTCTTTACCAAATGCCTGGCTCCAGTAGTAGCTTACTGCAGACTCGAGCGAATTCAAATTTACCCTTATCTGGACGATTGTCTAATTCAGGCAGACAGCAAGGATGTCTTACTCCAGCATCTAGAATTTGTACAGAACCTCCTCAAGTTCCTGGGATTCTCTGTAAACATAAAGTCAAATTTGACACCAACACAACAGATAACTTTTCTGGGTGCACTTCTAAAACACCACAACCCAGATGGCATTTCTGACATCCGAAAAACAATTACAGCTGGCTTCAACTTTCATAACATTGGCAACTCTAACTCAACTATCTGCAAGGAAATTCCTGCAGGCTTTGGGTTACATGGCCTCCTGCATCCTTCTCATACCATATGCAAGACTACACATGAGGAAAATACTATGGTACCTAAAAAGTGTATGGTCTCAGCATTGCCACAGTTTAGACATACTGATCTCCGTCCTTCCTTGCCTTCAAAAGGAATTTCTTTGGTGGTCCAGGGCATGTGCTCTAAACAAAGGGAAACCCTTCCGTCTGCCTCCTGCCACTCATTCTAACCACGGATGCCTCTGATTATGCTTGGGGAGCCCATTTTCAGGGCAATTGTTTGCAGGGCCTTTGGACAAAGGATCAGAAGCACCTGCATATCAATTTAAAGGAAATGTTAGCCGTTCAGAAAGCTCTATTGGCCTTCAGGAATCATTTACAACCAGGACAACTGCTAATACGGACAGACAACACCACAGTTGTGGTACATAAACAAGCAAGGGGGATCTCATTCCTACCCCCTTTGCAGACTAGCCATGGATCTATGGAACACAGCTCTAGCTTGCAATCTGGATCTTCAAGCTCAGTTTCTACCAGGGAAACAAAACTTCCTGGCACACAGTCTGAGCAGAAATTCGGATCCACAAGAGTGGATGCTGGACACCAAAATATTCAGGATGATAACAGCAGTCTGGGGATGTCCTCACATAGACCTCTTTGCATCCCATCTCAATCATCAACTACAGAATTTTTGCACCAGGACTTTCCACAGAGAAGCTTGGAAAGTGGACGCCCTGTCATTCAGTTGGAGGAACCTCTCTGGATATGCCTTTCCGCCTCTTCCTCTTCTTCCACGGGTTTTACTGAAGATAAGACAGGACAAGCCCAAGATGATAATCTTGCTGGCTCCAAATTGGCCTCGGCAGTTTTGGTATCCAACTCTAAAAAAAACCTATCCCTGAGCCCCCTTGGGTTTTACCTCAGTCTCCGAACCTTCTGTCCCAACATCAGGGTCAGGTTCTACACTCATGTCAGAACTCCCCAGCCTGGCGGCCTGGTTAATCCAGGGCCTTTGATTTCTTCTTTACTGCCCAAGCAGGTTATGGATGTCATTTTAGAAGCCAGACGTCCTAGCACTAGAAAATCTTATGCAGGAAAATGGAAAAGATTTTGTTCCTGGATGCAGGCTCAGGATTCTGATCCTCCTCTTCCTAATATTACTTTAATTTTACTTTACTTGACAGATCTCTTACATAAGGGTCTCTCTCTCTCTTCCATTAAGATACATGCCTGTGCTATTTCTGCTCATTATAATACAGACCCTCCCATCTTTTCCCACCAGCTCATGAGACAGTTTCTCAGAGGAGCTAAGAACTTACGACCTCCTAGATCTCCTCCCATTCCTGCTTGGGATCTCAACTATGTTTTGGAAAAACTAACCTTGCCTCCTTTTGAGCCTGCTGCCTCTTCTGACTCCAAGTTTTTATCTTGGAAGACAGCTATCCTGTTAACCTTAACCTCTGCCAGGAGAGTTTGAGTTACAAGCTCTTATGGCTGTGGAACCTTGTATTATTTTTCATCAAGACAGGGTATCTTTGAGGACTAATCCTACCTTCATGCCTAAGGTGATTTCCAAAGTGGCTTTAAATCAAACTATCCACTTGCCAACCTTTTTCCCCACTCCTCAAAATAAAGGGGAAAGGATCTTACACTCCTTGGATGTACACAGACAACTACGTTTTTACCTGAGCAGAACCAAGGGCATCAGAAAATCAGAACAATTGTTTGTTTCTTATGCTTCAATTTCCCAAGGTAAAGCCATTTCAAAACAGACCATTTCTAAATGGATTGCTCATGGAATCAGATTTTGTTATTCTCACCATGGAAAGCAAATCCCAGGGAGTATACGGACTCATTCCACCAGAGCTGCTGCCACTTCTGCGGCCTTGCTCAGGGGAGTTCCTACCAAGGACATTTTGGAAGCTGCAACTTGGAGTTCAGTGCATACTTTTTCGAAACACTACAATCTACCTCTCTACTCTAAGTCTAGTGCAGGCTTTGCCTCTGCAGTCTTGCAGGGCCTTTTAGCCGCCCCTTCCTCTTTATGACCACCTCCCTTTCTTTCAGCTTTGGGATTCTACCCTACAGTCATGACTGCAACATTGAAACACGATGAACATAGTACAGTTGTGTACACCTACCATAAATGTAGATGTTCGAGTGTCTTCACTGTTGCAGTCTGGGTTTCCCTCCCTCCTGTCCCCTCTTATTTTTTACTTTTGTGTATTTCCTTTTTTCACCATTCTTCTGAGGTGTATTTGCAAATGTTATGGGACCTTTTTCATTCTGGGACTCCTGACATCTGGGGCAAGAAAAACTGGAGAAGATGGCATCTGCTGTCAACTTTGTACTCCTGGCGTGCTCACGTCAGGGAGCATGGATGAACAGCCGACGCCGGACCCAGACTTTGGGATTCTGGCCGACCGAGGGCTGCCTGCCGGCAGGGGAGAACCCTACAGTCATGACTGCAACAGTGAAGACACTCTAACATCTACATTTATGGTAGGTGTACACAACTGTACTTTCTCTCAACTAGCCACCAGGTCCCAGTTATCTGCAAGGAAGATCCTGTCAAGCTCTAGGGTTCATGGCATCTTGCATACTACTTATTCCGTATGCTAGACTGCATATGAGGATACTTCAGTGGTACCTAAAAAGCCTATGGTGTCAACACTGTCAAGACCTCTGCTTTGCCAGAGATGATTATCATGTTTCACTGTAGCAGTCATTACATTTGGGTTATCTGCTTGCAGATGGCCCTCAGTCGGCCTGATTATCAAAGTCTTGGGTCCTGCGTCGGTTGCGGTCTCTTCTTCCATGATGTCAGGGGTATAAAGCATGCAGCCGATGCCATTACATTAGTCTTTCTTGCCGTGCGATGTCAGAAGCAGTTAGCAAGTGCTGGTCAGCCGACTTATGAAATTTTCGTTTTCGAGTTTCAGAACCGAAGTCTTCAAAAAAGCTAAGTACCCCGTTGGGGATCCTTTTTCTTTCTCTAAACCGATGTCAGTAAAAGTTAACTATTGTATTACTTGTGGAAAGCAAATACCTCAAAGATTTTCATTCGTACTGCATTCCTTGCTTAGGCCCAGACCACGACGTCCCTTGCTGTTGGTTTTGTGCCTTATTCAATCTTCGAACTATTTGTCATCTGTTCTTTTTTGCATCAAACTATTTCAGTTCTCTGTTTAATTACCCAAAAATGGCTTCGGTAAGCCATCAGACTACCGACATTCCAAAAAAAGTAAAGATAAAGACAGAGGCTGCATAGGTCCAAAGTTGCCGACTACGCTTCCTTTAAGCTAGTCACCAGTACTCAGTGAGGTGCTTTCGCAGCCCCTGATACCTGCTACTTCAGATTTGCAGGTCTCTACTGAAACCCATTCGGAGTCCGGTATGCCGCGAGATGCTTCTTTGACTATGGAACCTGCGGATGTCTCTACCTTTGGAAGGGTCTGGAGCCGCTGTGCAGGCACTGGCTTCTGAGAGTGTATTCAGGCCTACTGACTTGCATAGCAAACTGATGCTGTCTTCAAGGCCTAAAACTTGATCCACTCCTAGAAAACTGACGTCCAAACCACATGGTCAGGCCCATATGCCTAAACAAGAATGGCTGAAAACCTTATTACTCTAATTAGGGGAAGCCAGCCTTCTCCCTGTAAGAGACCTGGAACTTATTTTCCTTCTGATCAGGATTCTGAAATTTCTGTTTCTTATGATGACCAGGATTTGCCCTTATCTACCTATGAGGATTCTAATGCAGAGGACTCCATACCCTCTGCTTCCCCTCCAGAAGATTTCTCTTTTGATGAAACTTTGCACACTCTTAGGGAGCATTTCCGCTGGGAAAGCCAGGAGGACTCCAAAAAGAGGCTTGGAGAATTCTTACTCCTACCTCAACACAGGCCTGTAGCTATCCCTCCTGTACTGGACTTTGTAGATGATGCCCTTCTTGAAATCTAGCCTGGCCCCAGACACTTTACCTCCGGATCCCAGGAAACCTGACCGGTATTACAGCGTACCTGACTCTAAGAATCCTAATGCGAACCCAGAGACCATTTCACAGGGACCCAAAGGCATTAAGGCTACTACTACCAAAAACCCTACCCCCTCTGATAGAGATTCCAGGGCCCTGGACAGGGTGGGTAAGAAGGTACACACTTCTTCTACTTTGGCCATTAGGGCCTTAAACTGCCAGTTTCATACGTTATCAGCAGCATATTATTGGATTACTTAAACAGAAAATTATGTTGATTCCGGACTGTGCTGAAAATAAAGAATTGCAGGATTTAATGCATTCTGCTGAACAAGTTGGTAAATGTACTTTGCAATGTGATTTTGACTCCTTAGAGGCATCTTGCAGGGCTGCTGTCACTGGGTCTGTTCTTAGAGGGCATGCTTGGCTTAAGGAGCAAACTGTGCCAGATCATGTTAAAGCTAAATTACTGGATGCTCCCTTAAACCAAGACCGCCTGTTTGGCACCAAAGCAGGAGGAGATCTTAAAAAGATGGAGGAAAAAGCTAAATCTAGGTAAACTGTTAAAGATTTCTTGTAAGTACAGCCTCCCAGATTTAGTAGGCATTGGCCTTCTAAGAATTGGTCCTTTCCTGTCTCTTCCAGGCTTTCTCAGTCCAAACCCAAGAACAGCAAACCACCTAGGCTACAGTCTCAAGGTACTCGCAGGCCTAAGTAGTGGGGGGCTCCCACTTCCAAAGCTGGAAGTAGTAAGACACCCCCCTATGGTAAACTGTCACAATGACTAAACCTTAAACCTTCCAAGCCCTGCTCAACTGACTGCTCCTTTAGGGGGAAAGATCTCCCTGTATGCAAAAAACTGGGAACTCCTTACCCGAGACAAATGGGTTTTAAATATAGTTTCCCAAGGATACAGATTCCACTTCCACACCTTACCAACCCCAAACGGTTGGCCAGACCTACCCCCAAATCAGTGGACAGAGGCTCAACAGCAGGGTCTCTCTCTTCTAAGTATCGGGGCTATTGAACCTGTCCCAGCAAAGAAATGTGGACAAGGTTTTTACTAAAGTCTTTTCTGGTACCCAGAAAAGACAACTGGCGCGGTATCCTGGACCTGCCTATCCTAAACACCGTTTTGGTAATTCCAAAACTCAAAATGCTAACTCTTCATCAGCTACTTCCCATGTTATGGAAAAACACCTGGTTGGCAACACTGGACTTAAAGAAGCCTACCTGCACATCCCAATAAGGGAATCTTGCAGAAAATATCTACGCTTCAGAGCAGGCTACATGCACAATCAGTTCTCTGCATTGCCCTTTGTGAATACCCTGGGCACAGTAGATAAGCCAAAGTGCCTAGCTCCAGTCATTGCATGCTGCAGGCAAAGAAATATTCAAATATACCCATCCCTGGACGATTGTCTAATTCAGGCAGAAAGCCAGGATAATGCTATTAACTCATCTGGCATTTTGTAAAGAAACTGCTAACCCCACTGGGATGCACCATAAACGAAATGAAATCTCACCTGGTGTACCCTGCCAACAAATTGTATTCCTGGGAGCAAGCTTGAACACAGCTTCCCAGATGGCCTACCTCACGCCAGAGAAACATGTTTATTTGGTAGACTATGTCAAACTACTGGCCACAAAGACCCAGCTATCTGCAAGGAAAATACTGCAAACCTGGTGTACATGGCCTCTTGCATCTTGCTAATTCCATATGCAAGACTGCATATGAGGAAACTACAGTGGTATCTAAAAAGCCTATGGTGTCAACATTCTCAGGACCTGGAGTCAATGATGCCTATCATTCCTTGTATAAAGACAGAGTTCCTTTGGTGGGCAGAGGCCTGATACCACAATAAGGGAATGCCATTCACTCTACCCCCTGCAGCCCAAACCCTAACAGACTCATCAGACTATGCATGGGGTGGGGGTGGGGCTCACTTGGCAGGGCAGTGCATTCAGGGCAAACGGAACCAGAGTCAAATGCACCTGCATATCAATCAAAAAGAAATGTTAGCTGTACAGAATTCTGACAGCCTTCAAGGACCACATTCTTCCAGGACAATTATTGGTAAGGACAGACACCACTACTGTTGTGTGGTACATAAACAAGCAGGGGGAACCCACTCATACCCTCTCTGCAGACTAGCCATGGCTCTGTGGAACACAGCCTTGAGCCACCAAGTGCACCTACAAGCTCAGTTCTTGCCAGGCAAGCTCAGTTCACTGGCAGATGACCTAAGCAGAAATTTCATGGACCCGCACGAGTGGAAACTGGAACCAAAGATATTCAACATGTTGAGAAACAAATGGGGGAGTCCAGAGATATATACCTGTTTGTCTCCCCTCAGGACTACCAGTTGGGCAAATTCTGCACAAGGACTCATCTCAGACAAGCTTGGAAAGTGCATTTCCCCTGTCTTTCACCTAGGAAAGCCTCTCAGTTTATGCATTCCCCCCCCGCCTCTCCTCTCAAAAGTTCTACTAAAGATTATACTAAAGATTAACAGGACAAATCAAGGACAATACTCATTGCACCAGACGAGCCATGCCAACACTGGTATCCCCTCTTGCGCAATATGTCACTGCTGGAATCATGGCACCTGCCTCAGACCCCTTCCCTACTGCCCCAGCAGGAGGGCCAGTTTCTGCACCCCCTCAGCTTCAAACCCTGAACCTTGCAGCTTGGCTAATTACCTGAGCTCTCCAATACCATCCCCTCAGTAAGCAAGTGTGGGATGTTATTCTGGAGCCAAGGAGGCCTAGTAATAGAAAATCCTATGTTGGAAAGTAAAAAAGATACTGTTCCTGGTAAGTAAAAAAGATACTGTTCCTGGAGTTAAACTCAGCGGATGGGCACATCAGAGCCCAGCTTACTGCATAGTCTTCAATACTTAACAGAGATGATTCACAAGGACCTTTCCTTCTCTTCTATTAAAATTCATGCCTCAGCCATTTCACTGCATTATAATACTGAGCCACCCCTCTTCTCTCACCCCCTGCTGAAACAATTCTTCAGAGGGGCCAAAAATTTAAGACCTTCCAGGAGAGCTCCTACTCCAGCCTGGGACCTTAACTTTGTATTGGCAGAGCTCACTCTACCTCCTTTTGAGCCAGCTGCAACTGCAGAGTTGAAATTCCTTTCTTGTAAAACAGCCTTCCTTCTAGCCATTACTTCAGCAAGAAGTGTCTGAATTACAGGCCCTCATGGCAATGGAGCCCTTCATCCATCTTCCATGCGGGCAGGGTGTCCATCAGGACCACTCCTTCCTTTATGCCCGAGGTGGTATCCAGGGTAGCCCTTAATCAGTCCATTCATTTGCCAACCTTCTTTTCTAATCCACAGAACAAAGGAGAATGGACGTGCACAGACAACTTAGATTTTATTTGGACAGGACTAGGCCTCTCAGGAAAGCTGAAGCCTTTGCTGCAGGGGCAGAGGGGAAGGCCATTTCAAATCAAACCATTTCTAAGTGGACAGGCCATTGCATTCATTTTTGCTATAAGCACCATGGAAAACCTACTCCGCAGGGGATATGATCACATTCCACCAGGGCTGCATCTACTTAAGCGGTCTTTCTCAGAGGTGTTCCTACCAGGGACATCCTAGAAGCTGCTACCTTCACCAAGCATTACTACTTGCCAATTTTTTCTAAATCCAGAGCTGGTTTTGCCACTGCAGTCTTGCAGGGCCTAATAGCTGGTCCTAATGCTCTGTAATTGCCTCCTCCCTAACTTAGCTTTGGGAATCTACCCAAATGTAATGACTGCAAGAGTGAAACACTAAGAACATAGTACATTGTGTACACTTGGCATAAATGTAGATGTTAGAGTGTATTCACTGTTTCAGTCTTGTTTACCCTCCCTCCAGCCCCCTGACTTCTATTGGCTATATCTCTCTTCTTGTTTACTGTATTTAAGCTTTCTGGTGTATTTGCTTTTGTTGGAGGTGTAACCTTGTATATAATTGCTTTCATTATGGGGGCACCTGACATCTGGGGCAAGAAAAACTGATATAATGGCGTCTGCTGCATGCTTTATATGCCTGACTACCTGACATCATGGAAGAAGAGACAGCAACCGATGCAAGACCAAAGACTTTGCTAATCAGGCCGGCTGAGGGCTACCTGCAAGCAGATAACCCAAATGTAATGACTGCAACAGTGAATACACTCTAACATCTACATTTATGGTAAGTGTACACAACTGTACTGTCTGCACCTGTCACCCCTGGGATTCAGGTTACTGGCTAAAGCTCTTTCCACCCCTATAGTGCTTTTTTTTTTAGCAAGGTTCAAAGGTCAAAACCACCACCGTAGCAGATACAAGCATGCAAAATCTGAAGGCAATGCTACTCTGTGCTAAAATGCACTCTTCTTGAGGCACTTCTAAAAATGGGGAACATCGATGTCTGTGCAGTAACGGAGACCTGGTTCAAGACTCGAGCACCCTTGCAGTACCAGACTACAACTCTTACCACACTTTTCGGCCACCAAACCAAGACCGAAACACAAAAGGTGGAGTGTCCATATTCACCAAGGATATTCACCTCCAGGCTAGTTGCCCAACACAATGCATCTGAAATTCTCCAGGCGCAACCGACACTAGGTAAGACTGCAATCCAAATTGTAGCTTGCTACGGATCCCCCACCATGCCCCAAGATTTTGACTACACCTTTCTAAACATACTGGAAAATATTAAGATAAACCCTAATACTGGGTGATTCGAACTACCCTGCCATTAACTGGGAAAACTACTTTGGTACCAGCAACTTTTCCCAGCGGTTCTTGGAATTCATAAATTCCAATGCCTTGGTTCAACTAATCCATTGTCCTACCAGGGGCTCCAATATCCTAGACCTGATCATTACCAACATGGGAGGTAATGCTCCACACCAGTGATCACCCCCTCATTAGTCAGTTCTGACCACAAATCACCCTTGACATCCACCCCCCCCCCCAGTAAGGAAACCTCGGGGGGGGGGGACTTCTCCAAAGCCAACTTCATGCTACTTAAGTCAGAAAGTGACAAACTGCATGGCATCCATGCAGATGGGAGTTGAAAGTTCGACTGCTGAATCCTACACTAAGGCATTGTATGAGCACATCCACTTGTGCATGAATCGTGCCATCCCAAATAGAACCAGGATGCACTTCTCCAAAAAAAGGAAGCCGATCTGGTGGTCCCCTGCCATAAACTAACTATACAACAGAAGGAAAAAAACTGTTGCAGGAGAGGAAAATCCCAGAATGCAAAAATCTCCCTTACCACCCTCAGTAAGAAGCTAAGATCCCTCATAAAATCCTCCAAAGCTAGTTACAAAAATAAAATTGCCAAAGATTCCAAGGACGACCACAAGGCATTCTATAGTTATGTCAAGAATCTAAATGGCAATGCTCAGATCTGCGCTGAGCTACAACAGAATGGTATTAAATATACTGATCCCAAGGATATTGCCAATATCCTGGCAGATCTTCACCCCCTAAAGGGTCCATCTCATTACCAAAAGATTGCCAAATTCTGGTAGTCAGGGCCACACAGGTAGAAATTGCACTCTTCAAAGGTAAGAATACAGCATCCATGGGACCAGATGACATCTCTGGCTGTGTACTACATGAACTACTAAATGAACTGGCACCTCACCTAAGTGTCATGTTTAATCATAGCCTCACCTCAGGCTTCGTGCCCACTGAGTGGTGCACAGCTGCAGTTGTCCCACTTCACAAGGGGGATCCACCTTGGATCCCGGGAACTACCTTCCCATCAATCTGACGAGCCTAATCTGCAAGGGCATGGAACACATTATCATGGAACTTATAAACAAAGACATTGGTAACCTTCGGACCCCCCCCCCCAGTTTGGGTTCGTGAATGGCCAATCTTGTCTCCTGAACCTGATTGACTTCTTTGAATCAGTCTCCAGAGCTGTGGATGAGGGTAAGGCGGTCCACACAGCCTATCTGGACCTCGACAAGGCCTTCGACACCCTCCCCCACTCTGGAATCATAGATAAACTTACTAAGTTGGGCATAAATCCCTACGTCACTCGGGTTGCCAACTGGCTTACTGACAGAACCCAGACTGTAAAAGTACCTGATACCAAATCCAGCTTCAGACAAGTGGAGTACCTCAGGGTTCACTCCAGGGACCGCTCCTGTTTGGCATCTACTTTTCTGAATTACAGGCCAACACTAAGACTCTGACAAAGTTTGCAGATGACTGCAAACTGAGAGCCATGATTGAATCCCCAAATGATGTGGATAATCTACAAAAGGGCCTTACAGAAACAGATGCTTGGTGCCAGAGCCATGGGGCTCAAGCTTAATGCCAAGAAATGAGTAGTTATCCCCTTTGGGAAAAAAACATGTACCCTTGAATTACCACATAGGTGGCAGTACACTAAACACCGAAAGTGTGATGAGAGAGACTTAGGGACACAGGTGGACAGTGGTCTCACCTTCGATAACCACATCGCCACAACAGTCAGGAAATCCTATGTGGCATACCTCATCACGAAGGGCTTTTCATCCAGAAAAAAGGTAATTGTCCCACTGTACTCGTCCCTCATTAGACCCATTATAGAGTACAACGTGCCGTTTGGTATGTACCTCACAAAATATCTGCAACAGCTGGAAAGGCCGCAGAAATACCTCACTAAAAATCACAGGCCTAAAGCAGATGCCTTATGCCGACAGTCTTAAAAAAACAAAAAAAAAAAAAAAAAAACTCCAGCTATACTCTGTGGCATATTGTCTACTTGGAGGCAATCTCTGCTTAACATACAAGGCCATGTCAAACGCTGAGCTGTTGGATATGCTCCACTTAAAGAAATCCCAATCCCTCAGTGACTCGCTCCAGGGATCTAAACCTTGTCATCACAATGAACAAAACATGCTGGAGGAATAGGTTCCTGACCCAGAGAACACCCCATACTCTGGAATAGACTGTCCATACAAGTCAAGCAAGAGCACCTCCTTGGCCCTCTTCAAAAGGAACCTTAATGATTGGATGGGAGATAGGAAATTCACCCTGGGTATCACGTCAGTCACCCTGCTATACAGGGGTCCAGGGAAGTAAATATTGTGGGAAGAAATATCCGGCAAATTTTTTGGCTAGGCTTGTATAGACCCTAGGGCGGATAGCCTAGTACCAGCCTATGAACCTGGGAACTCTTCCACCTATAATTCCTTTCCTCAGAAAAGATTTTATTAGGTGGGCAACAGCATGCTCCCACAACAGGGGACTGCCTTTCTCACCACCCCCCCACTGTCCAGACCCTTATCACAGACGCATCAGACTATGCTTGTGGTGCACACCTGGACGGCAGGTGCATACAGAGCCAATGGAGCGCATGCAGCAAACCCCTCTGCACATAAGTAATGATGGCTGTCCAGCACACCTTGATAGCTTTCAAAACTCTTCTCTCCAGGGGCTCTCCTGATCAAAACCGACACCACCACTGTGATGTGGTATATCAACAAGCAAGGAGGGACTCGATCCTACCCTCTAGCAGGCTGGCCATGACCCTTTGGCACACAGCCTCTGCCATACAACTACACCTGTTAGCGCAATTCCTACTAGGCTCTCTCAACTCTCTGGCAGACCAGTTAAGCAGGAATCTTCTGGACCCACACGAGTGGCAGCTCAACAGAAGAACCTACACCCTAACAACTCAGAAATGGGGCACCCTGAAGGTCGATCTCTTTGCCTCCCACACCAACCATCAGCTCAGCAAATTATGCATCAGGGAGCATCACAGCATGGCTTGGAAAGTGGATGCTCTGTCCTTCCCCTGGGTCAATCTATCGGTCTATGCCTTTCCTCCATTCCCTCTCATCCCCAGGGTACTGCTCAAAATAAAGGAGGAAAAACCAAGGACCATTCTTATAGCTCCAGATTGACCTCGCCAGCACTGGTACCTTTTGCTGCGCAGCCTGTTCCCACTGTCACCATGACATCTTCCTGAGATTCCAAACCTCCTGACCCATAGAGAAGGGGGATTCATGCAGCCCCAATTGCAGACACTCAATTTGGCAGCTTGGCTTATTCCCTAAGCCTGAAACAGTCTGCCAACCTCCGTAAACAAGTTCTAGATGTGATCTGTGAGGCCAGATGCCCTGGCACCAGAAAGTCTTATGCTGATAAATGGAAAATGTTCTGCACATGGATCCAGGCTAAGGGAGCCAATACGGCACAGCCCTCCCTCCTTCTCATCCTGGATTACTTAGCTGACCTACTACACAGTGGTCTCTTTCTCTCTCTCCTCTATAAAAATTCATGCCTCTGCTGTTTTTGCTCATTTTCCCACTGAGCAGCCCTTTTTCTCACACCCTTTGATCACAGTCCCTAAGAGGGGCTAGCAGCTTGAGGCCACCCAGAAGGGCACCAACCCCAGCTTGGGACCTTAACTTTGTATTTGAAAAGCTCACATTCTCCCTTTTCGAACCAGTTTCTTCTGCAGAGCTAAAATTTTTCTCCTGGAAGACAACATTCTTTCTGGCCATCACTTCAGCCAGAAGAGTGTCTGTAAGCACTCATGGCTGTGGAACCCTTCATCATCCATGCTGACAGGTTATCCCTCAGAAGTAACCCATCCTTCATGCCCAAGGTGGTGTCCAGTGTGGCTCACAACCAATCCATTCATTTGCCCACCTATTTTCCTAATCCCCAGAACAAGGGGGAAACAATTCTGCACACTCTAGATGTGTACGGCCGGCTCAGATCCTATCTAGACAGGACCAAATTCTTTAGAAACTCTGATCAATTGCTGGTTAGCTTTGCTTTTAGGGCAGAGGGCAAAGCCATCTCCAAACAAACCATAACCAAATGGATAGCACAATGCATCCATTTCTCGTACAAACAAAATGGAAAGCCCCCCCCCCCCCCCAGGGGGTTAGGACTCACTCCACCAGAGCAGTCTCCACCTCTGCAGCTTTCCTCTGAGGAGTCCCCACCAGGGACATCCTGGAGGCTGTCACCTGAACATCTGTTCACACTTTTACCTGTTCACATTTTTACCAAGCATTACCACCTGCCTCTTTTCTCCAAATCCGGGGCAGGGTTTGCCTCTGCAGTCTTGCAGGGCGTCTTAGCCAGCCACTAGTTTCTTTGACTGCCTCCACCCATTTCCTCAGCTTTGGGAATCGACCCAAATGTGATGACTGCAACTGGGAAACACGAAGAACATAGTACAGTTGTGTACACTTAAATGTAGATGTTGTAGTGTATTCACTGTAGCAGTCCTTTTTTTCCCTCCCTCCATCCCCCTTCTCTTTCCTTACAAGGAACATATTGGTATTTACTTTGTACTGGTGGGGTTCTTCCATCAGAACCTGGCTCCTATTTGGGGGCTCCTGACAGGTTGGGGCAAGAAAAACTGATGTAATGGTGTCGGCTGCCTTACTTTATACTACTGACGACCTGATGTCAGTCCTGAAGCGACAACAACCAACGCAGAAATACTAAGCCTCTAGTATTTGGGCCGGCCAAGGACTACCCTGGCAGGGATAGCCCAAATGTGATGACTGCAACAGTAAATACACTCTAACATTTATGGCAAGTGTACACAATTGCACTTTTTAAGTTCTCTATGCACTGGAGTCAGTAATTTTAAAGACCTTAGTCAAAGCAGATACAGATTGTGTTCTCATTTCTTGATCTAATTTTAAATTCATTTTATCTGACTTTCTCCGTCTTGTAGAATATACTGCACTCATTCTTCTGTTTTATCCCATGAGAATGATTACCAAGAAAAACATTCTAGTCCCGTTGGTGTCTCCTTTGTCTGTGTTTCGCTCACCAGTATCTTTTCTGGATGATGTATTACTGTTATTTTTTGAAAGTATTGTTTCTGGACTTGTTTAATAATATCTGTAGTTTAGTATTATTAACTAGTATTGTGCTTTTTTTTAATTATGGATGAGAAACCTTCAGGCTTCAAAAAGTATGTCGCCTGTAGTCACAAAATCCCTAATTCTGATGCTCCTCACAGATGTATTTGCATGTGGCCCACGTTGATGAGTATTGTACCATCTGCATTGTAATTGATGAGCGTGCCGCTGTTGAACACCACAATATGTTTGTTCTGAAGGGACTTCTCCCAGCCCCAGTGGGACACTCTCTTCCCAGTAATCTTACTCTGCTCCCAGAAACTCCCTGTTTGCTAAGAAGCCTTCAGACAGACATGGATAGAAAAGTTGTGATAAGCCCAGGGAAGACTACAAAGACGCTAGGAAGTGGTCCCTTGACCACTGTTCCTTTTTCTCTTCTCTGACTTCCTTGGCTCTAATCTCAAACTTTCCAAACCTTTTGGATATAGCTGTATGGCCTCAAATTCCAACTGTACCGGAGTCTAGATTCTTCTTGGACCCAGGTTCTCATAGGCAGCATATTCCCGCTTTACCGGTGATACCAGTTGAGGTCTTTCAGACCTCCTTTGACCTCTTCAGATGTGGATAGGATGATGAGCAAGTTCTTGGGATCCAAATTCTCTTGGTTCTGATCTTTCTCTCTCTCATACCCATGAACTTTGGTTGTCCATCTCTGCCTGTGTTCACTTCTACCCCAATCAGTGTTTTTTTGGAACCTTGGATCTGAGGGTCACCCAAGGGTTGTCCTTGTCTGAGCTGAAGACTTGGGAGTATTCCACTCTGCAAACATCTTTGATCTGTCCATTTCCGATCACAGTGGATCTGGAGAGCTCTTTGAGCTGAAGGGCAGGTGCCACATCCAGGGATAGGGGATTGACTCTGATGTTGTTGTTGTCTTCCCTTCCTCTCTCTTTTGGAACATGATAACTCTGCTATGTCATCTGCCTGTAAGCAATGCTGTGTTGGATACAGAGAAACACTTGGTTAGGATACCTTGGCTCCTACTGTGGAGTGGTTTTGGGCTCCCCCTCTGCATCTGCTTTTGAGATGGTCAGGAGAGTGCACTTTTCAGGTGAGTGGAACTCCCTTTTGCTGTCCGTTCCCCCATCCCTCAGTGAAAAGCTTTAGGTTTTGATGCTGCTCTTCCTTTCCCATTATGACAGTCAGTTCTGTCGGGCCTTGAAGATGGTCCACATTCAGGACTTTCTTCAGTCTTCTTTGGAGCATCCTGCTGTGTTAAGGTACCTCGGACACATGCATGCATGAAGAGGCATTCAAGTCTCTTACTGAATTTGCAAATGTCAACTAAGGGGAGGGGGTTCTCCATATCACCTGTTGTGGATGTCTAATTAAGGGAAATCTCAAACTTTTTGAGACAGATAAGCAGTTGGCCTTCCAAAGCCCCTCTCAAGAAGAATCCATGATTCTCGAGGCTTTTAGATCTGGCTCTGCTACTTCTTGGGTAATCCTCCTGCTGATGAAATGGTAGACTTCATCTCTCAGTAAGCATGGAAGGAGATGGATGTGGCTGAACTGATGCCGCATCCGCAAGCAAAATTTGACGTTGCATTGAAAGATTGCCCACTTTAAAGTAAATGCCTGGTGGTGGATTCCATGGTAGTAATGGCAGCTACCAAAAAGGAGAGAGCCAAAGAACTTTTGTCCATCCTCATAACGGGGTGCAGGGCATTGGACAGGTTTTGGCAAGTGAGTTTACACCTCTGCTAACCTCTCTGAGGGTGTTGAATTATTTGGTACATGTGACAATATTTCAGGGATTTGACCACAGAGCTCTCCGTACCTCTCATTGTTCCACGTCTGTGAAGGACAAGCAAATTGTGTATTGTCAACTGGCCAATCTGCAGTCTCTTTCTGGTGCCTCAATGTCTCAACTCTTCGGGGTGACTAAGGGCACTTTGAGCCACAGGTACAGGCATTACATAAGGAGACCTGCTCAGATGAGCTTATGTAACTTTGTGGAGTCTTTCAGGAGTACTTTATGAATGCCCATTTTGAGCGTTCCACCCTTTTTGGACCAAAAGTCAAAAGATGCTGTAGGAGTGAGCAAGACTGGGAAGTCTTTCTGCATTTAGGGAAATGATTTTATATGCCTCTGCCTCTAAGATTTTTTTTCCAGGAACCAGAAGGGAGGAAAATTGTGGTTTTGGAAATAACAAGGGCTCTGTCTAGACACCTCTGGAGATGGACCCCCCTCCCCCCGTGGCAGAGAGAGGGACTAACACTGGCCATTGCCCCAGTGGCAGAGGAGGTCTGCAAAACTGAGATTTTGGGGTGGGGATCAGTTCTCCAAGACACTTTCAGTCCTCCTGAATGGTTACCCGACTGCTGTGTTCTGGATCTCTGCCAGTGGACACCTGGACATGGGACATCTATCTCCGAAGAGTGAGGTGCAAAGGATTATAACCAAAGGCTATTCCATCACCCTTTTTACCCCCTCCAAATTTTCCAGTGTCCCCCCCCCAAGAAAAGCTGCCACTGTGGAGAGAAGAAATTCTGTAGACGTGGGTCATCCAGGGGGTCCCACCAAACAAACAAGGATCCAAAACTAAAGATTAATTTTGCTGCCAAACACCGGGGATCTCTGGACCTGAGCCTTCTCAATATGTTAAATGCAGCAAGATCCAGATAATCGCTGTACGGTCCATCCTGTCTCTGAGGAGGAACTGGACATTCATTTCAGAGCCCTGCCGTTTGATCTCACCGCAGCCACCCTTTGTGTCCAAGTGTATGGCAATGATTGCAGCTAGCCTCAGACTGCAGGGATTCTGAGTATTCCCTTGCCTAGATGACTGGTTCATTACCGCCCCTACCAGGTCTCCTCTTCGTGCCAGGGATGGTCTGCTCCCAGTTGGATATCTCAGAAAATCTGGGCCACTCTGTTTCTTCCAGTACAGACACTGGAATTCATAAGTGCCCATCTAGATACCAAAACCCAGATAGCAAGACTGCTGGAGAACAGATTGTGCACAGTGTGAAATCTGGCACTATAGGTTCTGTCCTGTTTGATGCCACCAGTCAGTTTGATTTTCCAAATACTGGGATTGTGGTTGCCTCCATCACTTTTGTTCCTGTAGCCAGATATCACTGCGTTCTGCAGTGGATACTTGCAGTGCAATGATCCATCAGGTACAAACCTATGAATTTCTGGATTTGTTTGACAGATTTGCAGGATGCGTTTAAAGTTGTGGAATCAGTCTCCCAAAGTATCTCAAGGATGTCTGTTTATATTTCCTTTTCCAAAAGCACATTGACACTGACCCTTCCAAGTTTGGGGGGGGGGGGGGCATTACGTGGGAAAGATTGTCCAAGGCACATGGTCTTGTTCAGAAGCCAATTTTCACATCACTACTCTAAAGATGAGCAGTCCTAGTGTTGCAGGCCTTCCAGAAAGCCCTGCTCTGGAGGGGGTGAATTCTGTCCAGACATGTTGGTAGTCTGGTACATCAACAAACAAGGGAAACGCAGTCGTACCCCATGTGCTGAGAAGCAATAAGTGTGTGGCACTGGGCGATATCACCGATTGCTTTTTGATATTGGGGAAATCCAGTGATGTTCTTTGTGTTTCACTGTTACAGTCCTCGCATATGGGTTATCTGGTTCCCAGTAGACCTCAATCGGCCCGAATACCAGAGTCCTTGGTATATGACTTTGGCTGCCGCCGGTTGTAAAACTGTCAGAACGTCCGGTATAAAGGAAGGCAGTCAACACCATTTCCTCGGTCTTTCTTGCCGCGGAGCCTGAAGCAGATGCAATTCGCACTAGTTCCGGTCAGCCGTTTACCTTCATTTTGCTTTTCGACTACCAATTTGAAGAAGCCTTCATACAAGTACCCCATTGGGGATCCTCTTTTATTGAGGGACCACTCATGAAGTGATTGATGAATATACTAAATTGCCTTCATATAAGTACCCCATTGGGGATCCTCTTTTATTGAGGGACCACTCATGAAGTGATTGATGAATATACTAAATTAATACTTTTAACTATCAAACATATAAATTATTACAGCACTAAGTAAAACTTTTCCATTTGCATTCCCTGCTAAGTCCTATGGGTTGTAGTGTATTATGTTTAAGAATTGTAATGGATTCCTTCTTTCAAAAGATGCTTCACTCTATTCTCACCAATATATTTAGAAGTAATTTGTTCTAAAATAAAAACTTTAAATTTTAAAGGTACCCCTCCATGTTTATCACAATGTTCTGCCAAAGGGCTATTTTATGATTTTTCACATCTCTGACATGGTCTTTAATTCTTTCAGCCAGACTTCTTTTGGTTTCTCTTATGTAAAATGTATTACACTCACATTTTATGGTATAAATTGCCCCCAAGCTTTTACATGTGTAACATCCTTTTGTTTCAAACTTTTTACCATTTATTTCTTCAAACGTATTAGTTTATGTAATGACAAATAGAACATTTACCACAGGCTTTAGAACTCTCAGGGCAGAGGTAGAAACTCAAATTTCTTCTTTACTGACTATGGGGGCTATAGAGCCAATTCCTGCAAATCAAGCAGGCCTAGATTTTTATTCAAGACTTTTTTTCTGGTACCCAAGAAAAGGGGGCACCTGGTGTCCTATTTTGGATCTGTATATTCTAAACACTTTTCTGGTGATTCCCAAATTCAAGATGCTCACCCTTACACAGTTACTACCAATCCTGGGCAAGGATTCATGGCTGGTAACTTTGGATCTAAAGGAGGCTTATCTGCACATCCCAGTAAGGGAAAGTTGCAGGCAGTTCCTTTACTTCAGAGCTGGGAAGCAACACTTTCAATTCTCAACATTGCCCTTGGGCTTATCTACTGCTCTCAGAGTTTTTACCAAGTGCCTGGCTCCAGCCATTGCTTTTTGCGGGCAGAGAAGCATTCAGATTTATCCTTACCTGGACGACTCTCATTCAAGCAAACTCCCCAGAACAACTAGAAAAGGATTTGGATTTTGTGAAGAACACTCTCACCTCTCTGGGTTACACGCTCAACTAAAAGAAGTCAGTTGGCTCCCTACAAGGGAGATTGTTTTACTGAGAGCGAGTCTAAATGCAGCCACTCAGATGGTATTCCTCCCTCAACAGAAGCAAGATTATTTTTCGGCTTACTTCATGAACTTGGCAAGCCTGAGCCAGCTCTCTGCAAGGCAATTCCTGCAAGCACTTGGGTTCATGGCTTCATGTATTTTGATGATCCCAAATGCAAGGCTGCATATGAGAACTTCAGTGGTACCTCAAGAATCTTTGGTGTCAACACAGACAGGACTTAGACTTGATTCTTCCCCTGATTCCCTGTCTACAAATGGATTCCCTCTGATGGGCGACAGCCTGTTCTCAGAACAAGGGTCTGCCTTTCCGCCTGCCAGCCAGACTCTCATCACAGTCACCTCAGATGTTGCATGGGGGGGGGGGGGTGGCTCATCTGGAAGGCAGGGGCATACAGAGAGAGGACTTGGAGCAACCAGCAGATTCATCTGCACATAAACTTAAAAGAATTGATGGCAGTGCAGCAGGCCTTGCTGGCTTTTAAGGATCTGCTCTACCCTGTGACTTTGCTGATCAGGACAGACTATACCGCAGTCATGTGGTACATCAGCAAGCAAGGGGGGACTCACTCTTACCCCATGTACAGATAAAGCATGAGACTGTGGTCCATAGCAGAGTCCATGGGCTTGCATCTAATAACCCAATATCTCCAAGGGAGGCTAAACTCCTTGGCAGATCATTTAAGCAGACTTATAGGTTCATAGATTAGTACTAAGCTAACTGCCCTTGCGAGCCATTTTAAGCCTAGCCAATTATCCCTTGTGAGACTCAAACCCTGCACCTTGTGTTTGTAAGGCAAACACCTTAACCATTAGGCCATCCTCCCAACCATGACTTGTTCTGGGTCCTCACGAGTGGCAACTGAACAAGGACATTTTCCATCGCATCACTCATCATTGGGACACCTTACAAGTGGATCTTTTCTCTCACACCAGTCATCTCCTTCCAACCTTCTGCACCAGGGAGTTTCACAACAAAGCTTGGAGGGTGGACGCTTTGTCCTTCCCATTGACACATCTCTCCAGTTTATGCATTCCCTCCTCTGCCTCTTCCTCCCAGAGTGCTGCTAAAGATAAGGGACGAAAAATCCAAGACTATTCTGATAGCTCCAGATTGGCCCAGGCAGCATTGGTATCCCCTCCTTCGCAACCTTTCACTGGCTCAGCCTTGGCATCTTCCCCTGGTACCACATCTGTTTGTTCAGGGAGGGGGAAAGTTCCTTCATCCTCATCTTCAAACTCTGCATTTAACTGCCTGGCTAATAGTTTAAATCTTTCCCAACAGGTGGTTGAAGTTCATGAGGCCAGGAGGCCTAACACAAGAAAATCCTAGGCAGATAAATGGAAGAAATTTTGCTCTTGGATGCTAGCTAAAGGAGAAGACTCTTCTAATCCTTCTCTTCACTCATTCTTGACTACCTAGCAGGATTGCTTAATGGACTTTCCTTTTCTTCAATCAAAATTCACGCTTCAGCAATTTCGGCTCATTGTTCTTTTAAGCAACCCATTTTTTTCTCACCCCTTGATGAAAACAGTTCCTGAGGGGAGCTAGTAATCTTAGACCTCCCAGAAGAGCTCCTACTCCTGCTTGGGATTTTAATTTTGTCCTGGAAAAACTTACTCTGCCTCCCTTTGAACCAGTTGCCTCTGTAGATTTGAAGTTTCTATCCTGGAAGACTGCTTTCCTTTTAGCTATTACTTCAGCTAGAAGGGTATCTGAGCTGTAAGCCTTAATGGCAGTAGAACCTTTCATTATTTTTCACTCAGATCGAGTTTCTTTGAGAACTAATCCCTCCTTCATGCCTAAGGTAGTTTCCAGTTTAACCCTTAACCAGTCTATTCACCTGCCTACATTTTTTCAACAATCCCCAAAATAAAGGGGAAATAATTCTACACACTCTTGATGTGCATAGACAGCTGGGATTTAGTCTGAACAGTTTTTGGTTAGTTTTGCATCTGGGGCTCAGGATAAAGCTATTTCAAAACAAACCATCTCCAAATGGATTGCTCAGTGTATTCACTTGTGTTATCTGCAGCATGGGAAGGTTCCCCCTCAGTCTATTAGGACCCATTCTACTAGAGCAACCTCTGCCTCTGCAGGCTTTCTGAGAGGTGTGCCTACTAAGGACATTCTAGAAGCAGCCACTTGGTCTTCTGTCCATACTTTCACAAAGCATTGCAATCTACCTTTGTTTTCTAAATCCAGGGTTGGTTTTGCCTCTGCAGTTTTGCAGGGCCTTCTTACCAACCCTTAATCTGTGATCCTTCCTCCACCCTTTATCTTTTTCTTGGACTTTGGGAATCAACCCATATGTGATGACCGCAACAGTGAAATACGAAGAACATAGTACAGTTGTGTACACTTACCATAAATGTAGGTGTTAGTGTATTCACTGTTGCAGTCCTGGTTTCCGACCCTCCATTCCCCCTTTTTTCCTAAGGCACAGACTATATACTTTTTTAGTTTTTGTATGACATGTCAGGGTGCTACCTTCCTGGGTTAGCCGCCTTTTGGGGGCTCCTGACAGTTGAGGCAAGAAAAACGGAGGAAATGGCATCAGCTGCCTCCCTTTATACCTGACATTCTGACATCAGTTTTAAAACCTGCTGCAGCCAACGTCATATACCAAGGACTCTAGTATTCAGGCTGACTGAGGGCTACCGGGAGCCAGATAACACAAATGTGGGACTGCAACCGTGAGTACATTTATGGTAAGTGTACACAACTGTACTTTCTGGCAGGCAAGTTGAGCAGGTCAATGTCTACTTCATGAGTGGTCCCTCAATCTGTGTCTGTAAATTTCCTTCGGGGGTGGTGACTGTGCTGCCCCCTACCCAACTCTGACTCCCAAATTTCTGCAGAAATATCGGAGATAATCAGTCATTTTCATTGCCCCTCTCTGGCCTTGACAGGTGTGTTCCTTTTTCTGGTCTAGTTTGATACACCTGCCCTGAGTGCTGGATCCTGATTCAGATCATCTCTCACCCATCTGGAATGCCTCACCTGGACACTTAGGCCCTCAATTTAACCATTTGATCTGATGGTATCGGTGTCATTAGTAATCACAAATGGGTCTTGGATCCGAGCTCTGATCTGAGCTGGCAACTAAAGAGCGATCCAGAGCTCAAGCTCCTCCCCTTCCCACAATCCCTTGCTACCTTCTAACCATTGGATCCTGTTCACTGCTGAAACGCTTCAGACATGGTCCAGGCTCAGGCTTAGCAGTTTTTCAGATAAGTGTCTTGGCTTGCTGTATTTTAGGGCTTCTTTCTATCTTTAGGGGTTCCTTTTGTAGTTTAATGGAATTTTCTCCCCTGTCGGTTAGCACTTGGGTTAGTTAGGTTCTCCTCCCCCTTCTGGTGTTTGGCGCTTCACTCCCTTTCTTGTTTTAAGTAGCTTCTGTTAAAAAAATATATATATATATATATATATATATATATATATTTATATAAATCTCTATTTCCTTGCCATCCTTTAGTGAGAGTGTTCTTTACAGCTGAAGATGCTCCTCTTGCAGTTGGAAGATGCCATGTTCCAACTTGCACAAGGAGTGTCTGTATTGTTTAGGGTCAGCACACCTGAAGGTTGAATGCTGCATTTGTGCCGCATTCAACTCCAGGGCCCTCCTGGAGCAGCGCAAAAAGCTTTTGCTGAAGGGCTTGGCTCAGGGTGGACCTCTGTCTATGAACTCCCCTCTCAAGCACTTCCAGGAACCTAAGAGACCACCTCCTCCCTGGGGGGTGGTGGTACTCTCTCCCAAAGAAGCTGAGGCTCTCTAATCACAGATCACAGGATCAGAGTCCAGCCCCTTAGGCTTTGGATTCCAGGACCACCGTTTCAAGAGCTTTGGATCAGGCTGTCAGATCCAAGGCCTCGGTGGAGTAGAGGCCTTTGGATCCGAGTAGAAGCAAGCTGTCCCCAGATCCAACCAGTTTGTGTGATCCGTCTGGCACGCCCTCCAAAACCATTGGATCTAACCACTCTGTCTGATCCCATTGTCATTGAAGGCTCCCCTTCTCTGTCCTGCAGGTGATCGAATCCGATCCAATTGATGGATTTTAGAAAGTAGCAAGGGATTATAGGAAGGGGAGGAGCTTGAGCTCTGGGTCAGTCTGAGGAGTTGCTGGCTCAGATCCAAGGTCTGATCCAAGACCCATTTGTGATGAATGATACTGGATAGCACAGATGCCAAGTTATGGTAAGTGCATAACTCTTTTTCACTTCCTTATTTTCATGGTTTACTAGTTTGGTTTTTACTTGGTTGTCTTTTTCACTTCCTGTTATGGTTAGTTGGTCCAAGCTTTCTTCCCCTGTAGTCCATATTTCTTTCCAAAGGTAATCTACCTGAACATTTTACAAGAGTTAAGTGGAAGAGATTCTGTTTATGCCTCCCAAAGAAGTTTTGACTCCTTTTCAGCCCCTCTCGTGGCTGTCTCAAGACAGTCTAGCACTCATGTTTCATAATGGGGCCAGTTGTATGACTTTGAGATATTATCTGAACTCTTCATGTCAGAGAAAATCATTCAACGTAAACTTTTTGTAGATTATCCAGAGCTTTCCTGGGGGTGCCTTCCTTCCTTAGCCCCTCCTAAGGATCTTGCTCCTCCATGGGATATGACTATTTTGCTTCAAGGCTCATCCCGATCATGTTTTGAACCTGCTGCCAAGGTTGACATGAAATTAACTTGGAAAACACTTAAGTGAATTATCTTCAGTTCTGGGAGTTTCAGAGCTGCAGGCTTTGTCCTGCAAGCCTACTTATATTTCCCATCAGGATAGGGCATCTCTGTGAACCAAATCCACCTCTTATCCCTAAGGTAGCTACTGAGACCTCTGTGAACAAATGCATCAACCTGTTAGTTTTCTTTCCAAATTTCTCCAGTAAAGGTGAGTGTAGGCTTTGCTTGCTGGATATGCATAGTCAGCTTCATTTCTACTTTGTACAAAAACCTTCAGAAAAACAGATTAGCTGTTCTCTTCTAAGACTAAGATGGGCGTAGCAGCTTCAAAAGTATCTTTGGCTGGTCTATGCAAAACAAGAACTTTTTGTAAAACATCACAGATGCAGTCAGTAGCTAAAGTTCATTCAAGTCTCTCTCAACTACTTCAGTTGTTTTTATATGGCCTTTATTGATATTTGTGCTGCTCCCACTTGTTCTGATTCACATGTGTTTTTTCTCGTTAAACTGGATTTGCTGTCCAGGAATAGGGGGGCTTTTGGTTCGGCTGTCCTCCAGAATTTCCTTTCCTTTCATGAGACCACCCCAAGAGCTAAGTAACTGAAGAAAGTCTCATCCTTTTAGGAGTGGATGGAAGAGACCATATCAAATGTGAAAGCTATGTACTTGGAATAGCTGTGTGTTGTCTCCTTCCATCCTTCCCCAACTTTCCACCCTCCCTTTTCCAGTTTATGGAACTAGTTTTCCTTTGCTTCTGCCAAGACGCTATGTTCCCTGAACAGTGTCCTATACTGTTTTGGCCCCAGAGCAGAATCCTTTTTTCCATAGTTCCCTTGTCTTTTCTGGCCTTTCATTTCTGTCCATATGTTCATTCCTGTCTAGGGGTTGTGAGCAATCTTATCTGGCGTAATATTGGGGGATAGGAGGGGATTGTGGGTAAGTAGAGGAGCCTGAGCTACGCATCTTAGTCTGGAGTGGCTGAAATCTGATTCGAAGACCCATTCATTAAGGATGCTAAGAAGACAACACATTTATCGTTATAAGTACATAACTTTTTTGTTTACAGACACACGAGTTCTGCATGTTTTTAGAGCTGTACTTGACATTGGGAGTCGCCTGTCAGATCAAACTCTCTCATTCAGTATTTGTTCTGTCGGGGGAAGATGGCATCTATCCAAAAAGGGAAAAGCTTTTTTCAAGAATGTTTCTCTTGACAAGAAAGCAGATTCTTGGGGATCATTTCTGGATATTTCCTTTCTGACTCTCATGGATAATTCACAACTTGTTACTTTTTATACCCCTTGTGTTGTCTGTTAACCTTGGATAAAAAAATTGCATAGCATCACATTCCTGTAGATCCAGTTTTCAGATGTTTCTGATGGTTTTGTGTGACTGGATCATATTTCCTTTCTTGACTTTGTGGTCTGTCTTGTTGCAAGGGTATATTATCAGTGTTAAGCTCATTTAATAGTCTACTGCTGACAAGATATTCACATTTTGCCTTTAGACAATTTTAGTTATCTTTGCAGTGTCTTTCTCAAAGTTCAAGAATCTCTTCCTCGAGAAAGGGATTTCCTATTTACACTGGGATTCCAAGACAATCTACAGAAGATTGTTGGGATGGCGGCATTAATGTGGGAAAGACTGCAAGGCATGAGATGAGAGCAGTCCTAGTGTTACAGGCCTTCTGGGAAGTCCTACCTGTAGGGGTGAATTCTATCCAGACAGACAAGTCATCGGCAAACAAGGGGAAATGAATTCTTACCACTTTGTCGAGAAGTGATGAGTGCAGTAGTAGGTGTTGTCTTGTTGCTTTCTGATAGCAATGCTCATACATAGAGAAATCCCATACATAGAGAAATACCATGTTCTGGCACAGGTTGAGAAAGTCCTCCTACCTCGTGAGTGGTCCCCCAATTCATCTGTGTTGTAGCAGAGTTTTCTTTAACGGAGCTGAACATTCTGCACTTTCACAGGGATGTTCATCATGCATACAGCTGCAGTCATAACAGATGGGTTCTTCTGCTGTCAGGCGGGTCCTCGGTCGGCCGAATTCCAAAGTCTAGGTCCCGCGTCGGTTGTCGTCGCATCTTCCCTGACGTCAGTGCGACAGGGGTATAAAGGAACCAGCCGACGCCATTTTCTTCAGTCTTTCTTGCCGCGTGGTGCCCGAAGCAGAATCGGTTCGCAAGTGCCGGTCGGCCAGCTCCTGAAATTACGAAAATTTTGAAACCGAAGTCGTTTTGAAAGCCAAGTACCCCGTTGGGGAAACTTTTCTTGCCTCAGACCAATGTCAGACAAAGTTAACAATTATATTTCATGTGGGAAGCAAATACTGCATAAGGATTTCCAATCCCTCTGTATACCTTGTTTAGGCCCAGACCACGACGTCTCGGCCTGTCGCTTTTGTGCTACATTCAACAAACGCACTATTAAGCGTCGGGCGGAGTTCGCCCAGCATTATTTTGGAAAAACATTTAACTATATTATGTCGGATATTCCGACCCCAGTTTTGTCTAAAAAAAACCCGCAAAGATAAGGACCAACATACGAGGTCCGCGGCCTCTACCGACACCATGCCAAAGCCGACTACACGTGGTCCAGTTCTCAGCGAGGCGCCTACGCATCCCCTGACTATGACGACACTTCATTGGCGGTGTCTCCTATGCCCGAGGTCGCAGGCTCCTCGGCCCACACCCTGACTACAGATACCGAAGCCACTCTTGGCGTTGAACCTCACAATGTGGACAGGTCTACCTCCACTCAAGGTGTCTTCAGACCTTCCTCTTCTTTTTCCATCAAGGCTTTCACTACGTCTAAAGCAGTCATGCACTCTAAGAGACAAGCTACACAGGGCCCATCCCCAGGCCCCATGCCTAAAAAGCAGATGCTTAAAATGGCTGAGGATTTAATTACTCGTATCAGGAGTTCTCAGTCCCCACCGGACAAAAGGCCCAAAGTGGAGGAAGAATCCCCCTCCTCTGATCAGGGCTCCATTATTTCAGAGCATTCTGATGATCAGGAGCATTCTTACTCCCCTTTTGAAGACTGATGCAGAGGAGTCTGTTCCTTCTGTATCCCCCCCAGAGGATTACTCATTTGGGGAAAGTTTGCATATCTTAAGGGAACACTTCCACTGGGAAGGCCAAGATTATTCAGATTCCAAGAAAAGGCTTAGGGAATTTCTCTTGCTACCTCAGCACAGGCCTCTGGCTATACCTCCTGTCTTGGACATCCCAGATGATGTTTACTCGGAGGCCTGCCTTAACCCGGATTCTCTGCCTCCAGCCCCAGTCAAGCCTGACAGGTACTACAGGGTTCCTGACTCTCACCAATTTCTATACAAAAGCCATGCTGCTTACCCAGAAACCATCTCACAGGGCCCCAAGGGAATTAAGGCCTCCACTGCTAAAAATCCATTACCTTCCGAGAGGGATTCCAGATCCTTAGAAAGGTGGGGAAAAGAAGGTATATACCTCGGCTACCTTAACCATGAGGGCCTTAAACTGTCAGTTCCATATGCTAAAATACCAACAGTTTTTGTTATCACAATTGAAAAGTAAAATGTCACAACCTGAACAACCAGACTTGGAGTTGCAGGATTTGATGCATAGTGCAGAACTAGTGGGTAAGCATACCTTACAATGGGGTTTTAATGCTCTAGAGACCTCATGTAGACCTGCTGTTACAGGATCGGTCATACGTAGACATGCCTGGCTCAAGGAACAAACCTTGCCTGATCATGTCAAAGCTAAATTACTAGATGCCCCTCTACAAAAGGATGTATTATTTGGTGCTAATGCTGAGGAGGTATTAAGGAAAATGGAGGAAAAGGCTAAATCAATGCAAACTGTGAAAGATTTTCTACAGGTACAACCCCCACGTTTCGGTAGAAATTAGCCTTCCAAAAATTGGTCCTTTCCAGCCATGGACAGACCCCAAAGAGGTAGATACAGGCGCCAGAGGGGCAGAGGACAATCTCAAGGATAGTTTAGAGGCAGGCAATGGCAAGCTCCTACACAGAGGTGGTGAGGATAACTCGCAATCATTCAGAAAGCAAACCCAATGACTTCCCCTTTGCATGCCAAGCAAGACACAAATGGCAGCCCCCTTAGGAGGAAAACTGGCATTATTTTTAAAAAATTGGCATATTTCTACAAAAGACAAATGGATCCTGGACATTATAAACAGAGGCTACAGATTCCATTTTCACACCCTTCCAAAAATGAGAGGCATGCCAAACCTGCCACACAATCAAAGGGCAGAGGCACAAAAGCAAATTACAGATCTCATAGACATGAAAGTGATTCAAGAGGTACCTACGCACGAACAAAATCAAGGTTTTTATTCCAGACTATTCCTGGTACCAAGGAAGGGAAAAGATTGGAGACCTATTTTGGACCTATCCATCCTAAACACATTTCTACTCGTACCAAAATTCAAGATGCTCACTCTACAGCATCTTCTTCCCATGCTGGGCAAGGAGTCTTGGCTGGTAACAATGGACCTCAAGGAGGCATACTTGCATGTCCCAATCAGACAAAGTTGCAGAAGATACCTCAGATTTCTTGCAGGTTCAACCCATTATCAATTCTCTGCATTGCCCTTTGGCTTATCTACTGCGCCCAGAGTATTCACAAAATGCCTGGCATCAGTAATTGCCTACTGCAGACTTCAAGGGATACAAATATACCCTTATTTGAACGACTGCCTGATCCAAGCGGACAGCAAACACATTCTTCTGAAACATCTGGCTTATGTAATAATGTTGTTGAACTCTCTGGGATACAGTCAACAAAAAGAAATCAAGGCCAATACCCTCTCGGAAGATAATTTTCCTGGGTGCCAACTTGGACACCAACACCCAGATGGCCTACCTCACGCCAGAGAAGCAGGGGCAACTAACTCCATACTTGAGAGCACTAGCAAATTGCACCAGGCTGACTGCAAGGAAAATCCTGCAGGCTCTGGGATTCATGGCATCTTGCATCTTACTAATCCCATGTGCAAAGCTGCATATGAGGAAACTTCAATGGTACCTGAAAAACCTATGGTCTCAACACAGCCACAGTTTGGAAACAATAATACCACTAATTCCATGTCTACAAAAGGAATTTCTGTGGTGGGCTCAAGCATGCCAAACAAACACAGGTCTTCCATTCAGCAAGCCTCAAGCAAATCGTCATCACAACAGACGCCTCTGACTACGCCTGGGGGGCGCACATGACAGATCGGTGCAATCAGGGCAAATGATCCCAAAAAAAAAGCACCTTCACATCAATCAAAAGGAAATGCTAGCAGTAATAAATGCTATTATAGCTTTCAAAGACCTTCTGAAACCAGGTCAACTGTTGATAAGAACGGACAACACCACAGTTATGTGGTACATAAACAAGCAGGGAGGAACGCATTCCTACCCCCTATGCAGACTGGCCATGTCACTTTGGAACAGGGCCATGGACTTACAAATCGAGCTACAAGCACAGTGCCTGCCAGGCAAGGAAAACGCGCTGACAGACAACCTAAGCAGAAATATGACAGATCCACACGAATGGAAGTTGCATCCAAAAGTTTTTACAGAAATAATCCAAGCATGGGGAAGGCCAGACATAGATCTCTTTGCCTCCCACAAAAATCACCAATTGACAAAATTTTGCTCAAGGATTTTCCATCCAAAGGCATGGAGAGTGGACGATCTGTCTTTCAGTTGGACATCAGTGGCAGTTTATGCCTTCCCACCTCTTCCTCTGCTGCCCAAAGTACTACTGAAAACCAGAGCAGACAGACCAAAGATGATTCTCATTGCTCCAGACTGGCCAAGACAACACTGGTACCCACTCCTGAGGAGCCTGACGCATTCCCCACCATGGACCCTGCCTCTAATGCCTCTTCTCCTGACTCGGCACAGCTTCAAAACTCTTCACAGCCAGCTAAAAACACTCAGTCTAGCCGCATGGAAGATTCCTTAGCATCACAACAGACCCTACTTTCTAAGGAGGTGCAGGATGTCATTTTGGAGGCCAGAAGGCAGTCAGCTAGAAAAGCTTACTCCGCAAAATGGAAACTGTTTTGTTTGGAATGAGAAAAAGGGCCAGGATCCTAGAAAACTGAATTTACGTCAAATACTACAGTATCTAGCTGAGCTGCTAAGCAGTGGACTTTCATTCTCCTCCATCAAAATCCATGCCTCAGCCATTTCTGCATAATACAACACTGATCCACCCTTATTCTCTCACCCTCTCTAAAGACAGTTCCTCAGAGGGGCTAAGAATCTAAGACCCCCAAGGAAGCAACCAATACCTGCTTGGGATCTCAACTTCATTCTGGAAAAACTGAACTTGCCTCCCTTTGAGCCAGCTGCCTCATCAGATCTGCAATATTTGTCCTGGAAAACAGCTTTCCTTCTGGCTATTACCTCAGCTCGTAGAGTTTCAGAACTACAAGCTCTCATGGCTGTGCAGCTTTTTATCATCTTCCATCAGGACAGAGTTTCCTTACGAACCAACCTGTCCTTTATGCCTAAAGTGGTATCCAGGGTAGCTTTGAATCGGGCCATACACTTTCCTACCTTTTATCCTAATCCTCAAAACAAAGGGGAGAGATTACTACATTCCTTGGACATCCACAGACAACTGCGTTATTATTTGGACAGAACAAAGCCTTTCAGAAAATCAGAACAGCTCTTTGTGTCCTATGCTATAGGAGCTCAAGGAAAGCCTATTTCCAAATGGACAATCTCAAAATGGATAGCCCACTGCATACGTTTTTGCTATTCTTTTCATGGCAAAACTGTACCTACAGGCATCGGATCTCACTCCACAAGGGCTACAGCTACCTCTGCAGCTTTCCTCAGAGGAGTTCCTACCAAAGATATTTTGGAAGCAGCCACTTGGAGTTCTGTGCATACCTTCGCCAAGCACTACCACCTACCATTATACTCCAAAACTAGAGCAGGATTTGCCACTGCAGTCTTGCAGGGCATCCTGGCTCCTTCTAGTTCCACCTAGTGCCTACCACCCCTTTCTTAGCTTTGGGATTCTACCCATCTGTTATGACTGCAGCTGTATGCACGATGAACATAGTACAGATGTTCTTCATTCCACATTGCTGCAGTCCTAACCATTGGGTAGTCCGCTGTCCAGTCGGCCCGAATACCAGAGAGAGTCGGTCAGGGCGCATTAGGGTACTAATGCGCATGACCGACGTCATATCCTCAGTCTTTTTTGCCGCATGGTCCGATGCAGAAGCAGTTTTGCGAGTGCAGGTTGGCGTTCTGAAATTTTCTGAAGTCGGAGTTTCAGACCGAATCAGAGTTAGAACATTTTGGTTTTTCTTGCCTCAGTATTTAACCGGATGTCAGAAAAAGTGAATAACTGTATTTCTTGTGGGAAACAGATACCTCATAGGGATTACCATACCTTGTGTATACCTTGTTTAGGGCCTGAGCACGACGTTGTTGGATGCCGCTCTTGTGCTAGGTTTAACAATCGCACTATTAAGAGACGTTAGACTGTGCCAGGTTAGTGTTTGGGAAGCATTATAAAATGCCGCCGGATGCTCCGGCCCCCGCTTCAAAAGCGCAAGGACAAAACAGCCTAGGGTTGATGAACCGGCAGTCCCAGACGCCGGTTCTTTAGAAGGCTCAGTGGAGCCGGAGGTTTTGCCAGGAGTTTCTTTGGAGTCTCAGGCAGAGACTTTACTGTTACAGGATGTGCCTTCTCAGGAAGTAGGCCAGGCTGAGGGGCTTCTCAGGTAACTGTTCTTCCCTCTCTTCCCAAGGTAGTTAGAGCTTCTCCTACTGTTTCCAAAACTTCTTTGAGAGGTAGGCCAAGTGCAGCTTCAGTTGGGGCTTCTCCTAGCACTTCAGGTTCTGTGCCTAAGAAACATATGCTTAAAATGGCAGAAGATTTAATTACTATGATTAGAGGCTCTATGCCCCCTCCTGATAAGAGGCCTAGGGTGGAACCTGAGTTTGAGTGTTTGGAACAGTATTCAGAGGCTTCAGAGTCTTCTGCGGAAGACTTGCAGGAGTTTCCACCTTATTCTGATTCTGATGTGGATGATTCCACACCTACAGCTTCTCCTCCTGAGGATTTCTCATTTTCAGAGACTCTGCATTCCATGAGAGAACACTTTAAATGGCAAGGCCAAGATTACTCTGATTCTAGGAAAAGGCTTAGGGAATTCTTTTTACCCCAACATAGGCCCTTAGCTATACCTCCTGTGTTGAATGTGGTGGAAGATGTTTTTGCAGAGGCTTCCCTGAACCCTGACTCTTTGCCTCCTGCTTCTGTTAAACCTGATAGGTACTATAGGGTGCCCGAAGCTCATAAGTATTTGTTTAAGAGTCCTAGGGCCCCAGCAACTGTTTCTCAGGGGCCTAAAGGTGTCAAGGCCTCTGTGGTTAAAAATCCTGTTCCCACTGATAAAGAGGCAAGGGCTTTGGATAGGTGGGGAAAGAAAGTGTATACTTCTTCCACTCTAGCCATGAGAGCGTTGAATTGTCAGTTTCACATGCTAAAATATCAAAATTATCTCCTTTCACAATTGAAATCTAAGGTGGATGCTTTGGCGGAAGGTATTGAGTGTAAAGAGTTGCTGGATTTAGTTCATGTGTCTGAACAAGTGGGTAAACATTCTTTGCAATGTGGTTTTGATGCTGTACAGGCCTCCTCGAGGGTGGCTGCCACTAGTTCTGTTCTTCGCAGGCATGCCTGGTTGAGGGATCAGAATTTAGCTGAGCATGTTAAGACAAGGATTTTGGATGCTCCTTTACAGTCTGATGTGTTGTTTGGTTCACCTGTGGAAGCAGTTTTAAAGAAAATGGAGGACAAAGCTAAGTCTATGCAAACTGTTAAAGATTTTTTGCAGGTGCAACCAAGTTTAGTAGAAATTGGCCTGCTAAGGGGTGGACATATCCTGCTTATGATTCCCAGTCTAGGGGTAGGTCTAGACGTGGTAGGGGCAGAGCTCAAGGTTCTTTTAGGCCTAGAACAGGAGTTCACCTGCTCAGACTTCTGGTGAGGGCAGGGGTCAGTCCTTTCAAACAGACCCAATGACCTGCCTTTTCAGCTGCCAGTAGATTCTCGTCTGGCAGCTCCTTTGGGAGGAAGACTGTCTCTTTTCAAAGAAAATTGGGATTTAATTTCTCAAGACAGATGGGTGTTGGATATCATTCACCACGGTTACCGGTTTTATTTCCATACATTGCCCCCTTTCAAAGGCATGCCAGACGTTCCTCCTCCACAAAGAAAAGAGGCTCACAAGCAAATTTCTCAGTTACTCCAGATGGGGGCCATTCAGCCAGTCCCTGTATCAGAAAGGGGCCTAGGATTTTATTCTCGCCTGTTCCTAGTACCAAAGAAGGGGAACACGTGGAGACCAATTTTGGATTTATCTCCTCAACACTTATCTGGACATTCCCAAGTTCAAGATGTTGACGTTACAACAGCTTTTACCTCTGCTGGGCAAAGATCACTGGATGGTAACTTTAGATCTCAAGGAAGCTTACCTTCATGTGCCTATAAGGCTAAGTTGCAGGAAGTATCTGGTTTCGAGCTGGAAATTCTCATTATCAGTTCTCTGCATTGCCCTTTGGCTTGCCTACTGCGGCCAGAGTATTCACAAAGGTTCTGGCTCCAGTGATAGCTTACTTCAGGCTACAAGGAATTCAAATCTGTCCTTACTTGGACGACTGCCTGATTCTGGCTCAAGAAAAGGAAGACCTTCTACAGCATCTGGAATGTGTTATAGCAGTGCTAAGATGCCTAGGGTATTCTGTGAACGAAATAAAGTCCAGTCTAGTACCCTCTCAAGACATGTGCTTTCTGGGTGTGAGACTGAATACAGCAGCCCAGATGGCCTTTTAACCCCGGACAAACAAAAGAGTCTATCACTTTACTTCCATCAACTATCTCATCAGTCCGGCTGACTGCAAGGACAGTCCTTCAAGCATTAGGGTTCATGGCATCTTGTATTCTGGTGCTTCCCAATGCCAAACTGCATATGAGGAAGCTGCAATGGTATCTCAAAATGTATGGACACAGCACTGCCAGGATTTGGACACTGTCATTCAAATAATACCTTGCCTTCAAAAGAATTTTTGTGGTGGGCTCAGGAATGTCACCTAAACAAGGGACTCTCTGTGACCCGCCAGAGGCGAGTCAGATTTTAACGACAGATGCCTCGGACATTGCTTGGGAGCTCATCTAAATGGAAAGTGGATACAAGACAAGTGGCCTGCCAGACTACAGCATCTGCATATCAACATGAAGGAGATGTTAGCAGTCCAGTTTGCATTAATGGCTTTCAAGGAGTTACTTCTTCCAGGGCAGGTGTTGATTCTAACAGACAACACAACTGTCATGTGGTACATCAACAAACAAGGGGAACACATTCTTACCCATTGTGCAGGCAAGCAATGATTTTATGGGAGACTGCTCAGCTTGCAACTAACTCTTCAGGCAAGGTTTCTGCCGAGCACAGAACTCCTTAGCAGATGTGTTAAGCAGACAAATCATGGATCCCCACAGTGGAAACTGGATCTTCATGTATTTCAAAGGTTGACAGTGTCCTGGGGAACTCCAGACCTAGATCTGTTCGCTTCTCCACTAAACCACCAGCTGCCAAAGTTTTGCACAAAGAGGTTACATCACACAGCTTGGAAAGTGGATGCTCTTTCTTTCAGTTGGAAAAATCTTCATGTGTATTCCACCTCTGCCTCTTCTTCCAAAGGTGCTTCTAAAGGTCAGACAAGACAAGCCAAGGATGATTTTAATAGCTCCAGATTGGCCTCGGCAGCACTGGTACCCATTACTGAGGAGTCTAGTAAAGGAGCCTCCATGGCCTTTACCCTTGATTCCGCACCTGTTGTCTCAGAGAGAAGGCCACCTGCTCAATGTCCTTCATCTAACAGCATGGCATATTCTGTTTTGAGAGACAGCCGGTCTCAACTTCCTCAACAAGTTTTAAATGTGATTATGGAAGCTAGAAGACCTAGTACAAGGAAAGTGAAAAATGGAAGAGATTTTTATTTTGGAGTGCAGCAAGGAATTTGGAGATTTCTGAGCCTAATTTGAGTGTGGCTCTTCAATATCTTACTGAGTTACTGGACAAAGGTTTGTCCTTCTCTTCGATTAAGATTCATGCTGCAGCAATTTCAGCTCACTATGATTGTGACCCACCATTGTTTTCATCCTTTGTTCAAGCAGTTTCTCAGAGGGGCAAAGAATATAAGACCCCGCTCCTACTCCTGCTTGGGATCTCAATTTTGTGTTGGAAAACTTACTCTACAACCTTTTGAGCCTCATGGTACTGCTGATTTAAAATATTTGTCATGGAAGACTGCTTTTTTGTTGGCTATTACTTCTGCAAGAAGGGTTTCTGAGTTGCAGGCCCTTATGGCAGTAGAGCCCTTTCTGATTTTCCATAAGGATAGGGTATCATTACGCACTAATCCTTCCTTTATGCCTAAGGTGGTTTCTAGTGTGGCTTTAAACCAAACTATTCATTTGCCTACTTTCTATGCAGATCCCCAAAATAAAGGGGAAAAGATTTTGCACACTTTAGATGTACATAGGCAGTTGCTATTATTTAAGCAGGACTAAGGATTTCAGGCAGTCTCAGCAGTTGTTTGTTTCTTTTGCTTTGAGTTCTCAGGGCAAGCCTGTGTCTAAGCAAACTATTTCTAAGTGGATTGGGTTTTGCATTTCATTTTGTTATTCCCATCATGGCAAGGAGATTCCAGCTGGGATTAGGCCTCATTCCACTAGGGCTACTGCCACTTCTACAGCATTTCTAAGGGGTGGCAACTAAGGATATTTTGGAGGCAGCTACTTGGAGTTCAGTGCATACTTTCTCTAAGCATTACCACCTTCCTCTTTACTCTAAATCTAGGGCTGGTTTTGCCACAGCTATTTTGCAAGGCATGTTGACAGCTCCTGCTTCCTTATGATTTGCCAGCCTCCCTTACCTCTGCTTTGGGATTCTACCCAATGGTTAGGACTGCAGCAATGTGGAATGAAGAACATAGTACAGTTTTGTACCTACCATAAATGTAGATGTTCGAGGATCCACATTGCTGCAGTCCCTCTGTGTTTAGGGGTGGTGGTGTGAGTTGCTATATATTATTGTACATGTGTATATATATATATATATATTGATATAAGTTTGGTGCAGGGCTTTTTGGTGTTTTGGTTTGGGCCTTGTCTTTTTAGGGTCTTCTGACATCTGGGGCAAGAAAAGACTGAGGATATGACGTCGGTCATGCGCATTAGTACCCTGACGTACTGACGCTGACCGACGCCAGCCATATACTCTGGTATTCGTTAGGACTGCAGCAATGTGGATTTTATGGTAGGTACAAAACTGTACTTTTTGTACCTACCATAAATGTAGATGTTAGAGTGCTAATACAGCTGCAGTCCAGGTTTCCCTCCCTCCTTCCTCTCTTGGGACAGGCCTATTGGCTAACACCTCCTCATACAACCTGATTGGGATATTCATTTATGGTGTATTTGCTTGCAACTACTGTGTTTTGATTTATATTGCATTGATTTATTACACAAATTTATGTATTGCCTTCCTTCTGGGGGCACCTGACATCTGGGGCAAGAAAAACTGAAGAAAATGCCGTTGGCTGGTTCCTTTAATACCCCTGTCGCACTGATGTCAGGGAAGATGCGACGACCACCGACGCCGGACCTAGTCTTTGGAATGTGGCCGACCGAGGACCCGCCTGACGGCAGGAGAACCCATCTGTTATGACTGCAGCTGTATTAGCACTCTAACATCTACATTTATGGTAGGTACAAAACTGTACTTTTTCCTTCGAGTGTCACCTGGACACCTCCATAAAGAGCGCTTTCTTTCACAAGGAGAAGTAGACCTGTTTATAGACCTATTTGAGTTTTTCCACTCTGATTGCTGTCTCGACAACTGAATTTCACAGGTTCTAGGGCTCATGGCAGCTATGATTCTCATGATATCTCTTGCAAGATTCCACTTGAGAAACATCCAGTGGTGCCTGAAGTCTGTATGGTCTCAACATCCCCTTAACATGTCAGATTCCAGTTTTAGGGGCTTTGAAAAGAGCTTTCTTAGTGGAGATGTCATATTTCTCAGTGTGGGACTCCCATTTTCCCACCTTTGTCTAGCATAGTTGGTCACATCATTCTGTACAGACTTCGCTTGGAGAGCAGTCCAATGGGGGTAAAAGTGTAGGGTCTTTGGTACAGATAAGACATAAAAGTTGTTGGCACTTATTAAAATTGCTCTCAACTTCATTTGCTATGGCTCTCTGGACCATTACAGGTGTTTTATAGACAACAAAGTGATGTGGTCCATAAGAAAGGGTAGTCCAGAGCAGTTAGCCATGGTAACCTGGGGTACTTCTTTTTTGGCACAGTTTTCTCTCGCGCTGTCTCGGCATTTTGCATGTTATTAGATTAAAACTGTGTGACAGAAGAGCCAAGTTGGACTAGGGAAGACTGTCACAAATTTAAATGGATGCTTTGAAGATCTGCAGATTTAATCTGACTGCAAAGAACACTTCCTATAGTTGTGAGCAGATCAGTTGGTGAAATATTGCTCCAGGACTCCTTGCAAGAATGCTTGGAAGACAAATACCTTTTATTTTCTTTGGACCAAAATATTCGCGTATGCTTTGACACAAATACCCAGTGTCGGTCTAAAGATTCAGGACTACTCTTAAAAGGTCATTGTGGTGACTCCTTTTTGGTCCAGTCAATGTCTCTCCCTTCTTATGGAGTGACCATGGGAAAATTACCACAAGCTGCCTGAGATTGCATCTGCTCATAAAAGATTGGGTGTTTCTGATGCATCCTGACCCCAAACTACAATTGTGACTACCTGGACAATAGGGTCTTAATACCTTTTAGGCACCTAGTTTCTGAAGAAGTGCAGCAGGTACTAATGGATGCTTGCTACGAGAAAGTCAGCAAAAGGTTTTCTAGTTTGTACCAACAAAATGACCATCACCCATTCAAGGGCGGTGTGTGTCTGGATTTACAGTATTTGAGTTATCCTGTGGCCTTTCTTACTCTTGTATCAAGATTTATTTGCTGGTCAGTTCAGCATGGCTGGCTATGGGTTCGCTCCTTTTAGTGCATTCACTTATCAAACTGTTTTTGAAAGGGATGTTACATAAGGGACCACAAAAAAAAAAAAAAAAAAAGTACTTGTGGCTTTTTACTGGGTTCTTAACTCCTTCCCTCCAATGGAACTCTGGACGTTTCCAGTGTAACTTCCAATGGCCAGAGCCTAAGCTTTCATCGACAAGTAAACAGCGAACTCTGTAATCGCCAAATGACCAAATCAGTGACATTTTTCCCCAGGGGAGAAAAGCACTTGACCGTCATTGGGGATTTGCCCTTTTCCCCACCGTAGTGCAATCTTGGAGTTGGTATATTTAGTTGGGTGGGGGGTGAAGCTCCCCACTATGTAGGGTTTGAACTTTTTTTTTTTATTAGGCCAAGTGCTTTTTCCCCCTGGGAAAAATGTTGGTGATTTGGCCGTTCGGCGATTACAGGGTTCGCTGTTGACTTGTTGATGAAGACTTGTTCGCTGAACACATCTTTCGACAAGATAATGTAGACACCTCTAGAATCATTGGTGATGCTAAAGAAGTCTAAATGGCAGACTCTTCAGCACAAACTTTTCATAATGGAAGTGTTTAGGTTCTAGGTTTTAAACTTTTTAGATTTCGTAAATCATAATAAACATAGCACCTGTTAAATTTGTAATATTTTGTAAACTGCTTAAAATATCTTTGCAACATGGCTATATAAATATGTGAACAATGTATTTTTACCTGCACTAGACCGGGGTCACATATCAACACAGTTGCATTTGCCATTGTGTAAGCTTTGCGATGGAATATTTTAATACTTTGTGTATAGTATGTTTTTAAATTAATAAAAATATGAACAAACCAGCAATATTGGACACCTAGAGGGATCAGTAGGATATAACTGCAGAATCATCGTCTGGCATCACCTGGCTGCAATTAGTTAATTTTTTGTAGGTGTTACTTAACACTTGCTCCGTTGAGCCAGCTTATCTGGCTGAACTGACCCGAGTTTCTTGTTTTCCTAATTGCTTCTACAAGAAGAGCATCTTAAGTTGCAGGTTCTCTTAGATGTATCCTCTGTCTCTTCATCCACAGAGACAGGGTTTCTTTGAGAAGTTATCATTTTTGTGCATAAAGTGATTAGTTATATCAGTATTCCTGTGTTCTTTTCTGAACCCAAAAATGAAGGACAAGGGGATAATACCTTGAATGTTCCCAGACAACTCTGGTATGAGTTTGACAAAACAGTCTTTCAGAACCTCTGATCAGTTGTTCAATGTGGGAAGGTGATCACAGGGTTTTCTTATTCAGAGTGCAACAAATCTCTTCCAGGCAGGCTCAAGGCTCATTCTTCCAGGACCTTTGTTTCATCTATGACTTTTTGGAAAGGGTTGGATTCTAGAAGTTTTCTAGAAATGGCAACTTCGTCCACTGCGTACTTTTACAAAGCACTAAAACTAGATTTTTTTTTCCAGGTCTAGGACAGGCTTTGCTAGGACCTTTCACTTTCCACTTCCCAGTTCTAAGCTGTGGTAGTGTACCTATATAGCTTAGACTACTGCACCAGTGATCAGTATATAGAACATAGCATAGCACAGTTATGTAAGTAAACCTGCTATAATAGATGTTTAAATAATCACTACTGCAGTAGCTGCTTCCTCCATCCCCCTCTTTTGTGTTTTTTCATGCCAGGGTGTGCATGTTTTTTTTTTTTTCCTTTAAGCAATGCCCTCTAAAGGCTTGGCTTTCCACTCTCGGTTGGCATGAAAGCTCTGAAGGCCTGGTCACCTAAACATGATTTTTCAGTCTGATCAGCATATAGGTCTACCTGAAAACGCCGAAAGTGCACAACACCGACACCAGAAGATCGACAACGGAGAAGACAGACACTTGAGAATGCCGATGCTGAGAACACCGACAGGTTAAGGTAAGTGTGCGATAAGGACGGACGTTAGGGTCAGGATGTTGGTAAGGTAAGTGTGTGATAGTGATCGACGTTAGGGTAGGGTGCAGGTCAGGTAAGTGTGCAATAGTGACTGACTTTAGGTTTAGGGGCAGGTTAAATGAGTTAGTTAGGGTGCGGGTAAGGTAAGTGTGCGATAGTGACGGACCTTAAGGTTAGGGTTTGGGTTTGGGTTAAGGTTAGTGCATACATAGTTGTGTGTGTAAGGTTTTACTGTAGGTTTGTAAGGTTTTTGGTGTGCTTGTGTTGTGTGTGTTTTTCGGGAAAGGTATTTATTTTGTTGATTGTCGGGATTTTGGTTTGTCAGGCATGTGTAAAGTTTTGTGTTTTTGAGCTTTTTTTTTTGTATGTTTTTTCGTGTCTGTTATTTCGTTGTCAGTGTTTTGGCATGTCTGTGTTATTAGGCAGACCCATATATATATATATATATATATATATATATATATATATATATATATATATATATATATAGATAGATATATAAAAACCTAGTCTACTGCAGCAGTTTACTTGTACAACTGTACTTTGTTGCATTTTGTCATGTTAGTGAAGAAAATTTTTGCACTCTGGATATTGTTTAACTTAGTGGTAAATAACACAAGTCTGAAAAAAAGGCACTAATTTGCATAGAATTTTAAAAATAGGTTACACGTTTTTCTCTATTTCTTAGTAAGAGCCATTGTGTTTAAAGAAGGCTAGTCTTCAATAAAAAAAAAAAATACCATTCTAGTATGTTTTTTTAATGATGATCTCAGTGTTTCACTGTTGCAGTCATTACATTTGGGTAATCTGTAGGCAGGTTGCCCTCAGTCGGCCTGAATTCCAAAGTCTTGGGTCCTGCGTCAGTTGCGCTCTCTTCTTCCATGACATCAGGGGTGTAAAACAAGCAGCCGACTCACATTTTCTTTAGTCTTTCTTGCCTCGCGGTGCCCGAAGCAGAAGCATTTCGCAAGTGCCGGTTGGCCGACGCCTGGAATATTCGAGTTTGAGTTTCAGAACTGAAGTCTTCACTAAAGCCAAGTACCCCGTTGGGGAAATTTTTTTTCTTGCTCCATACCGATGTCAGAAAAAGTTAATTGCATTACTTGTGGAAAGCAAATACCTCATAAGGATTTCCATTTATACTGTATTCCTTGCCTAGGCCCTGACCACAACGTGCCTGGCTGTCTGTTTTGTGCTAGATTTAACCAACGCACTATTTAAGCGTCCGTGTAGTTTTGCCTGAAAGAATTTTGTAAACAGATTTAACTACCCAGAAATGTCGTCTGATAACAATCCGACTACCGGAGTACACAAAAAACGCAAAGAAAAGGAGAGAGAGACAGTCGAGGTCCAAAACAGACGAAGCTTCTCCTAAGCCAGTAGCCGATACTCAGTGAGGTGCTTTCGCAGCCCCTGATACCTGCTACTTTAGAGTCACAGGCCCCTTCAGACACTCTTGTGGAGTCCGGCATCCCGCAAGATACTAGTATTGGACCCACGGATGTATCTCCCTCGGATGGGTCTGGAGACGCTAAGCAGGCACCGGCTTCTGAGGGTGTATTCAGACCTCAACATTTTTATATCAAACAGACAGCTGCAAAACCAGAGACAAAAGCAACTTCTAATGCTAAAAAAACTGACGCATGAGCCATGTGCACAGGCCTCTATACCTAAAAAATAGATTATCAAAATGGCTGAAGACCTTATTACCTTGATCAGGAGTTCCCATCCCCCTCCAGATAAGAGGCCTAGGCAAGAAACTGATTATGAATCTTCAGATCAGGTTTCTATTTCTTCTGATTCCTCTTCTGATCAGGAATTTTCTGTTCCTCCCTATGAGGATTCTGATGCAGAGGAGTCTATACCATCTGCTTCACCTCCTGAAGATTATTCATTTGGAGAAAACTTTCATACTTTGAGGGAGCATTTTCGCTGGGAGAGTCCAGATTTCTCACAATCAAAAAAGAGGCTCTGGGATTTCCTTCTCCCTCAGCACAGGCTTTTAGCCATAGCCCCTGTTTTAGACATTGTGGATGATGTGTTTTCAGAGTCGAGCTTGATCCCTGACTCCTTACCTCCGAGCCGGAGCTCCTGGGAGCCCCAGCAAGCCTGACAGATATTACAGGATCCCTGACTCTCACAAATTATTTAGAAACCCTGCTGCTGACCTTGAAACTATTTCACAGGGTCCAAAGGGAGTTGAGGCCTCAACAGCAAAAAATCCTACCCCCTCTGACAGAGGTTCACGGGCACTGGATAGATGGGTCCAAAGGGAGTTGAGGCCTCAACAGCAAAAAATCCTACCCCCTCTGACAGAGATTCACGGGCACTGGATAGATGGGGGGGGGGATGTTCTTCGTTCCACATTGCTGCAGTCTACTATTTTCTTTGGAGTCTCAGGCAGAGACTTTACTGTTACAGGATTGCTCTCTCAGGAAGTAGGCAGGCTGAGGGGCTTCAGGTAACTGTTCTTCTCTCCCTCTCTCTCCCAGAGTTTTAGAGCTTCTCCTTCTGTTTCCAAAAACTTCTTTGAGAGGTAGGGTTCAGCTTCAGCTTTTGGGGGGGCTTCTCTAGTCTGTGCCTAAGAAAGCCTAAGAAAAATAATAGCAAAAATGGATTTAATTACTATACTTGATTAGAGGCTCTATGGATAAGAGGCCTAGGAGCCTAGGGTGTTTGGAACGTTGAGCAGAATGCCTGGTTGAGGATCAGGAGTTTAGCTGAGCATGTAAGACACAAGGATTTTGGATGCCCCTGCAGTCCTGGTGTGTTTGTTTTGTTCACTTTGTTTTTTTTAGAAAAAAAAAACAAAAATAAAGCTAAACAACTAACAAAATGTTTTTTTTGCAGCAGCAGCAGGGTTTTAGTTGGATAGAAATTGGCCTGCTGGACATACATATGATGATTTTATGTCTAGGGTCAGCTCCTTTGGGAGGAAGACTGTCTCTTTTCAAAGACAATGGGATTTTATTACTCTCCAAGACATGGGTGTGTTGGATATCACCACTGTTACAGGGTTTTTTTTCCATACATTGCCCCCCTCAAAGGCATGCCAGAGCTCCCTCCCCTCCACAAAGAACAAAAAGAGCAAATTTCCAGATTTCCCAGATGGGGCCAGATGGCCAGCCCCTGTATCAGAAAGGCCTAAGATTTTATTCCTTCTTTTCCTATTCTAATTAGAAGGAGGGAGGGAAAATTTGAGATTGGTTTTATCTCCCTCAACACTATCTTGACATTCCCAAGTTCAAGATGTTGATGTTGCAACAGCTTTTACCTCTTACCTCTGCTGGATCAAGATCAGATCACTGGATGGTAACATCTAGAGACCTTCTTCATGTACCTATGCAGGGTTGCAGGAAGTAAGTGTCATCGGTAAAGCTCATTAAATTCTCATTCAGTTGCCTCTTGGCTTTTCTTTGTTCTTCTATCATACCAGTTCTGTATTCACAAGGTTCTGGCTCCAGTGATAGCTTACTTCCAGGCTACAAGGAATCTATTCCCCATCCTGCTTTGACCTGGACTGCCTGATTCTCAAGCTCAAAGGAAGACAAGATCAGCATCTGAAAGATGTTATATCAGTGCTAAGATGCCGCATATTGGTGAACGAAAAATAGTCCCAGTCAGTACTCTCTCAAGACATGTGCTTTCTGTGGACATGTGAGACTGAATACAGCAGCCCTGATGGCCTTTGCAACCCCAAACAAACATCAACAGATATTTCCATCATACTTCATATCAGTCCTCATCAACATTAGTGACTGTGGACAGTCCTTCAACATTAGGGCTTATTCAATCTGCATTTCTGCTTCCCAATGCCAAACTGTATATGAGGATATGATGCAATGGTAAATCAAAATCAAAATGTATGGACACAGCACTGCCAGGATTTGGACAAATAATACCTTGCCTTCAAAAGAATTTTTGGTAAAGGGACTGTGTCACCTAAACAAGGACTCACCTAAACCGCCAGAGGCGAAGATGATTTTAACGACAGATGCCCTATATTTTGCTTGGGAGCTCATCCTAGGTGAAAATGGATACAAGACAAGTGCCTCAAGACACATGGAGACTACAGCATCAACACATGGACAATGATGAGAGGTCAGATTTACATTCCAGGCATTAGGAGATTTGGAGTCCAGGGCAGGTGTTGAGGTCTAACAGACAACACAACTGTCATGTGGTACATCAACAAACAAGGGAAACAACACTGAACACATGTGCCTGGCAGCTTGCATTTTTAACATTTCCTAGCTCAGCTGCAACAAAACTCTTCTAAGCTTGCAAGATAGGTTGGGAGCACAGCACTCTTTATGTGGAAAGTTAAGCAGACAAATCATAGATCCCCACAGTGGAAACTGGCAGATATGTATGTATTTGGAGCTGTGGAAAACCACAGGCCTCTTAAGTTCCTGGGGAACTCCAGACATACTCCAGAGCCTTTTCTCCACTAAGCGGCACAGGCGCAACAGCTTTGTTTCAGGAAAGAGGTTCTTCCACACAGGATGCAAGTGGATGCTCTCTTTCCCAAGGTAGGTTCAAAATGTTCTTCTTCCAACTAACCTCTTTGAACATAATAGCTTTTCAAAGTTTCGACAAAGCAGCTCAGGATGATTTTAATAGCTCCAGATTTGCTCCATGACAGAACCGGTACCGCACCTGTTGTCTCAGAGAAGCAGGCCCTGCTCAGCTCCAGCCCTGTTCCTTTCATCTTCGTTTCTTCATCATTCTGTTTACCTAGACAGCCCAGCAAGTCCTCTCTCTTCATCCCCAACAAGTTTTGATTTTGGCTTTGGAAGTTAAGCTAGAAGGAGAGGAAAAGAGTTTCAAGATTTTTAAAAGCTGAAGAGATTTTTAAAGCACAGTGCAAAAAGGAAGATTTCACAGAATTTTTAAAAGGAGGGCTTTTCTCATTCTGAGATAGTTGAGTCTTTCATTATGTGCTTCTCTTATATCTTATTGCTCTATTGTGACCCTTCTCTTCTATCTCATCCTTCCTTTGTTTCAGCATTCCTTTGTTCAAGATTGTGACCCCCTCATTGTTTTCCCATCCTTTGTTCAAGCAGTTTGTTTCTCCCATCTTGTGTATAAGTAACCCCTAAAGGGCCTCCTACATGCTTGGGATCTAGGCTACCTACTGAAAAATTCTTGGGATCTCAGACTTGTTTTGGAAAAGGCTGCTGAGAAATAGATCCTTAATGGTCGTAGGCAGGCCCTTATGGCAGTAGAGCTTTTGGATTTCATTAGGATGAGATTATATTTTCGATGAATCTCCCTTTTCATGATAAGGAGTTTTTTAAGGTGAATTTCATTTTTCCAAAATAATCTTTGTATGAGTGTTTATGTAAACCAAAAAAAATGAAAAGTATTTTTATGCCTACTTTTATGCAGACCCCTGTATTATTTAAGCAGTTTTTTTTTGCTTTTTCTTGGCAGCAGTTTTGTTTTATTTGAGAGTTATTTAGGACTAAAGGTTTCAGCAGTTGTTTTTGTTGTTTGTTTCTTAAGTTTTGGGTTGCAGTTGCAACATTGTGTCAAATTTCAGCTGGCTCCAGGCTTTGCATTAGGCCTTGTTCCTGCATTTCTACTGCCAGCATCTCCAGCATTTCTTGGGGTTTAGCAACTATTCCTCCTTGGGACCTCTAGGGCAGGGGCTGCATCCCTCATAAGAAGGTCCCTCACCTTTCTCCGGTACTTATCGTACAGGGCTGTCAGCTCCTGCTTTTTTACTTTGCAGCCTCTGCTCCCTTCTCTTTCTGATTCTAAGCTATTTTGTTGATTTCACTAGGCTGTGTTGCAAGGCATCTAGTCAGCTTTTTTACATTAATTGGCTAATGCTGATTTGTACCTATGGGATGCCAGCTTCCAATTTCCAGGCTCCCTGGATCATGTGTCTGTTTCCCTCCCTGGTTGTGTACCTAGGTTGTAATTCTGAGTGTGAAACTTTTATTTTATTATATTATATAATGTTTTTGTATTTTTTGGTGCAGGTTTTTTTGGGCCTTGTCTTTTCTCCTCTTTTTTATATAAGAGGACTGCAGCAATGTGGATCCTCGAACATCTACATTTATGGTAGGTACAAAACTGTACTTTGTACATGTGCAACCTTGGCAATTAGGGCTTTAAACTGCCAGTTTCATATGCTCAAGTATCAACAGCATGTTATGGGATTGCTGAAACAGAAAATGATGATTTCTGAATGTGCAGAAAATAAAGAATTGCAGGAATTATTGCATGCAGCTGAACAGGTTGGAAAGCATACTTTGCAGTCTGGTTTTGATTCTTTAGAGGCCTCATGCAGGGCCGCAGTTACTGGATCTGTGATTAGGAAGCATGCCTGGCTAAAGGAACAAAACTTGCTTGATCATGTTAAAGCTAAGTTACTAGATGCACCTTTACAGCATGATTCTCTGGTATTAAGGCAGGAGAGGTTTTAAAGAAAATGGAAGACAAAGTTAAGTCTATGCAAACTGTAAAAGACTTCTTACAAGTGCAGCCAGCAAGATTCAGTAGACACTGGCCTACAAAAAAATTGGTGTTTTCCTGTCAGAGCTCAAAGGGGTAAATCCAGATGCCCTAAGGATTCCAGATACCAGACACAAGATTCATACAGGTCAAAGCAATGGGGCACTTCTACCTCCAAATCTGGAGGAGATAGAGCGCAAACCTACAGAAAACAGTCCCAATGACTTCCTTCTGCCTTCACCAAGCACTTATCTTTTGGCAGCACCCTTAGGGGGGAAATTAGCACTTTTTGCTCAAAATTGGCAGTTAATAACCCAGGACAAGTGGGTGCTAAACATAGTATCACAGGGATACAGATTCCTTTTCCATACTCTGCCAATGGCAAAGATCTTTTGATCTGCCAAGATCTGCCAAAAAATCAATGGGCAGAGGCACAGAAACAGGTTACGTACCTCATGGATATGAGGGCCATTCAGCCAGTACCAGAATAGGAAAAAGGACAAGGTTTTTACTCAACACTGTTCTTGGTACCCAGAAAGGACAAGGCCTGGTGGCCAATACTGGATTTACCGATATTTGAGCACACATACCTGGACATTCCAAAATTCAAAATGCTGACTTTATAGCAGCTTCTGCCCATGCTGGGTAAGAGTGCTTGGTTGGTGACATTAGAGCTAAGAGGCATACCGTCATGTCCCAATAAGGCAATTGTGCAGAAGATACCTCAGATTCAAGGCTGGCTTAATGCATTACCAATTCTCTGCTCTGCCATTTGGCTTATCTACTGTGCCCAGGGTCTTTACAAAGTGCCTGGCACCAGTAATTGCATTTTGCAGCAAAGAAGTATTCAAATATATCCTTACTTGGACGACTGTCTCATTCAAGCAGAGAACAAGGACATTCTTCTTCAACACCTGGCGTTTGTGAAAAGGCTTCCAACGTGCCTAGGGTACACAGTAAACTAAAAGAAATCACAACTGGTACCCTCTCAAAAGATAACATTCCTGGGTGCAAGCTTGCATACAGCTGCCCAGATGGCTTACCTCACGCCAGACAAGCAAAGACAACTGACTACTTACTTCAAACTGATGGCAGCAAAAACCCAGTTATCTGCAAGACAAATTCTGCGGGCTTTGGATTTCATGGCATCCTACTGATTCCATATGCAAGACTGCATATGAGCAAACTTAAATGGTACCTAAAAAGTTTATGGAGTCAACATTCACAGTCTGGAAACAATGATTCCTCTCATTCCCTGCCTACAACAGGAGTTTCTATGGTGGGCAAAGGCATGTCACCAAAACATGGGACGGGCCTTCACTCTACACCCTGCCAGCCAAACCTTAACAGATGCATCCGATTATGCCTGGGGGGCCTACATGGCAGGAAGATGTATCCAGGGCATATGGGCACCAAATCAGATGCATCTACATAGCGACCAGAAAGAGATGCTAGCTGTTCAAAATGCCCTAACAGCCTTCATGGACTTACTTCATCCAGGTCAGCTACTGTTAAAGACGGACAACACCACAGTCATGTGGTATATAAACAAGTAAGGAGCCACACACTCATATCCCCTTTGCAGATTAGCCATGGCACTGTGGGACACAGCTTTGACCTACCAAATAAATCTTCAAGCTCAATTCCTGCCAGGAAAACAGAACACTCTGGCAGACGACTTAAGCAGAAACCTTATGGATTCTCACGAGTGGAAACTAAATCCACAAGTATTCAACATGTTAAGAGTAATTGGGGACTCCAGACATAGATCTATTTGCCTCTCCTCAAAATTACCAGTTGAAAAGATTCTGCACAAGGACTTATCACCGACAAGCATGGAAAGTGGATGCCCTGTCCTTCAGTTGGAAAAACCTGTCAGTTTACGCCTTTCCTCCTCTGCCCCTTCTACCCAAGGTTCTCCTAAAAGTCGGACTAGACAAGCCAAAGATATTAATTGCCCCGGACTTGCCCAGCCAATACTGGTACCCAGTCCTAAGGAAGTTGTCTCAATGCCCAGCTTGGACCTTGACTCAGACCACAGCTACTTTCCCAGCAAAACGATCAGATCCTGCACAATCGACTACAGACTCTGAATCTGGCAGCATGGCTAGTCATGTAATCATATGAATGACACCTCTCAGTAAAGCTGTGATGGATGTCATTTTGGAAGCCAGAAGGCCTAGTACTAGAAAATCTTATGCTGACAAATGGAAGAAATTCTGTGCTTGGAATCAAGCACAAGGAACTGATGGAGCAGAACCACATATTCCTCAGATGTTACAATACTTAACTGAGATGCTTGACAAAGGCCCATCTTTCTCATCAATCAAAATCCATGCCTCTGCCATTTCGGCTCATTACAATACAGAGCCACCAATCTTCTCTCATCCTTTACTAAAGCAGTATCTTAGAGAAGCCAAAAACCTAAGGCCTCCTAGAAGATCACCGTTACCTGCATGGGACCTCAATTGTGTTGGAAGAACTCACCCTCCCTCCATTTGAACCAACCGCTACCACAGATATAAAGTTCTTATCATGGAAGACAGCTCTGCTACTAGCAATTACTTCTGCAAGAAGAGTTTCAGAGCTACAGGCCCTCAGGGCTGTAGAGCCTTTTATCATATTTTACCCAAGCAGGGTGTCTCTGAGGACAATTCCTACCTTTATACCTAAGGTGGTTTCCAGTGTGGCTCTTAACCAACAATTCATCTGACAGCTTTTTATCCAAATCTGCAGAACAAAGGGGAGAGAATTCTGCATTCCTTGGACGTGCACAGACAGCTAAGATTCTACTTGAGTAGGACTGTGCCCAAGGGTATTAGGTCTCATTCCACCAGAGCTGCAGCTACTTCGGCAGCCTTTCTCAGAGTACCACCAACCAAAGACATTTTAGAGGCTGCTACTTGGAGCTCTGTCCACACATTTACAAAGCATTACCATTTGCCTCTCTACTCTAAGTCCAGGGCAGGCTTTGCCACTGCAGTGCTGCAGGGCCTTATAGCCGCACCTAATGCTGTTTAGCTCCAGCCTCCCAACCATAGCTTTGGGATTCTACCCAAATGTAATGACTGCAGCAGTGAAACATGAACATAGTACAGTTGTGTATACTTACCATAAATGTAGATGTTTGAGTGTATTCACTGTTGCAGTCCAGGTTACCCTCCCTCCATCCCCTTGTCATTCTACAGTTTCTTTCTTTTATCTTCAGCAACCTGTATGGTGTATTTGCTTGTATTATTGATGCATGTGTAGATATTTATATATATCTATCTATATATCTATATATATATATATATATATATATATATATATATATATATATCTATATATATATATATATATATATATATATATATATATATATATATATATGTGTATATATATATATATATATATATATATATATATATATATATATGTGTGTGTTATATATATATATAAAATATTCAGGGACTAGAAAAACTAAAGAAAATGGCGTTGGCTGCATGTTTTATACTCCTGACGATGCTGGACCCAAGACTTTGGAATGCAGGCCGACCTGAGGGCAGCCTGCCAGCAGATTACCCAAATGTCATGAGTGCAACAGTGAATACACTAACATCTACATTTATGGTAAGTGTACACAACTGTACTATTTACAAGAGTTAATGCATTCTGCTAACCAAGTTGGTAAACATACTTTGTAGTCTGGTTTTGATGCCTTAGAAGCATCTTGTAGGGCTGATGTCACTGTGTCTGTTCTTAGAAGGCATGCTTGGCTTAATGAACAAATCTTGACAGACCATGTCAAAGCTAAATTACTAGATGCTCCATTAAACCAAGAACTTCTGTTTGGCACTAAAGCAGAAGTCGTCCTCAAAAAGATGGAGGAAAAAGCTAAATCTATGCAAACTGTTAGATTTCCTACAGGTACAGCCACCTAGAGACCGGAAGCATTGGCCTTCTAAAAACTGGTCTTTCCCAGTCCCTCTCAGGCCTTCTCAGTCCAAACCCAGGGGCAGCAGACCACCAAGACTGCAGTCTTAGGGTATGCACAGATATAAACAATGGAGTTCTCCTACCTCAAAATCAGGGAGTAGTAAGCCACCATCCTATGGAAAAAATTTACAATGACTTGTCCTTCACCCTTCCAAGCCTTGCCCAAGTACTTGCACCCTTAGGAGGAAACTTAGCCCTGCACGCAAAAAAATGGCACTACATTACACAGGACAGATGGGTCTTCAATACTGTAGTCCAGGGATACAGACTCTACTTTCACTCACTGTCAACCCCAAGTGGAGGGCTAGACCTCCCTCCAGACCAGTGGGCAGAGGTCCAAAAGCAAGTACTTTTCTCCTCTCAGTAGCAATGCTATTCACCCTGTCCCAGCAGAGCAAAAGGGACAAGGTTTTTACTCCAGACTGATGTTCCCCGTGTTTCACTGTTGCAGTCATTACATTTGGGTTATCTGCTTGCAGTAGCCCTCATTCGGCCTGATTTAACAAAGTCTTGGGTCCTGCGTCGGTTGCTGTCCCTTCTTCCATGACATCAGATCGTCAGGGTATTAAAATATGCAGCCGACGCCATTGCATCAGTCTTTCTTGCCGTGCGGTGCCAGACGCAGAAGCAGTTCACAAGTGCTGGTCGACCGACTCCTGAAATTTTCATTTTCGAGTTTCAGAATCGAAGATGTTATGTAGTCCAGTCTCACCTACATTCTTACCTGTGGGTTCGGAGCCGAACCTTGGCTCCGACTTGGCCATACTCTAGCTCGAAGTCTTTCAATTGGCTGGGCGAAGAGGTATCCCATACTGCACTGCTCCCTTTCCCCAGATCTCGTTTGCCGCTTGCAAAGCTCAGACGTGGTCTCGCACTTGGCTGTGACCAAGTATAACTTTTGTGTCTTAATTGACTAATTTTATGCTCCAAAAGCTGTTTTCATAGCTGTGTCTGCGTGTGTGTGTTGTGGTTGTTAAGCAGTTTTGCGCTGCTCCTGTTTCTTTATCGACTTTACTGGTATCCCGTCAGCTGTCTCCTGTTTCCAGAATAACTTTGTCTAGATGGATCTCTGGTTGTATTTCCTTCATTTATGCCTCAGGTGGTAAGGATTCACTATTTAGAGTAATGGCTCATTTACCCGATCTGTCTACCTCTAGAACATTTCAGGCCAGGGTGTCTATGGATGGTATTTGTGCTGCAGCTACATGGGCATCTCCTCACACCTTTATTACTCACTACAAATTGGATTTGGTATCCAGAGGCAGATCTTTCTTTGGTTCCACAGTGCTCAGGAGTATTTTCCACTGAGCCTGCCCAAGGTTCAGGTGCTGGGGACGCTGTCCCACGGGTAAGAATGTAGGCGAGATTGGACTACATAACGTCAAGAAGTTATTTACTCACCATAACGTTCGATGTATGTAGTCCATCTCGCCTCACATTCTTACTAACCCCCCATACTGGAGGACCTAAAGGTTAGTTCTGGTTTCAGTACTCCTTTCATTATTGTAATGTTTTTTCCTTTTGTTATGTGGATGAAAGGGAGTGATTGTGTGATTGAGCTTGCAGCAAACAAGATCTGGGTAAAGGGAGCAGTGCGGTATGGGATACCTTTTAGCCCAGCCAATTGAAAGACTTCGAGCTAGAGTATGGTCGAGTCGGAGCCGAGGTTCGGCTCCGAACCCACTGGTAAGAATGTGAGGCGAGATGGACTACATACATCAAACATTATGGTGAGTACATAACTTCTTGTTTTCAACTAAAGCTAAGTACCCAGTTGGGGAAACTTTTTCTTGCTCCTTACTGATGTCCGTGAAAGTTAATTGCATTACTTGTGGAAAGCAAATACCTCACAAAGATTGATTCGTACTGTATTCCTTGCTTAGGCCCTGGCCATGACGTACCTTGCTGTCGGTTTTGTGCTTTATTTAAACAGCGCACTATCAGTCGTCTGTATATTTTTGCCTCTAAACATTTCGGTTCTCTGTTTAATTATCCAGAAATGTCATCGGTTAGCCATCAGACTACCGGGATTCCGAAAAAACGCAAAGATAATGACTGAGACAGGCCGCTGAGGTCCAAAGCTTCCGAAGACACTTCTCCTAAGCCATTCGCCAGTTCGTTGATACTCAAGGAGTCGCTTTCGCAGCCTCTGATACCCGCTACTTCTGACTCGCAGGCCTCTACTGAGACCCACTCGGAGTCCAGTATGCAGCGAGATGCTTCAACTGTGGAACCTCCAGATGTCTCTACCTTGGATGGGTCCGGAGCCGCTGTGCAGGCACCGGTTTCTGAGGGTGTGTTCAGGCCTACGGACCTGCATATTAAACAGACGCCTCCTTCATTTAGGGCAAAATCTCAAACCATGCTTAAGAAACAGATGCCCAGGCTGCATGCTCAGGCCTCTGCCTAAAAAACAAATAAGAATGGCTGAAGATCTTATAACTCTAATCGGGGAAGACAACCTCCCCCTTCTAAGAGGCCTAGGACTGAAGTTGTTTATGAATATTCTGAACAGGATTCTGACTTTTCTGATTCTTCTGATGATCTGGATTTGCCCTTATCTACTTATGAGAATTCTGATGCAGAGGACTCTATTCCCTCTGCTTCCTCTCCAGAGGATTTTTCTTTTGGTGAAACCTAACATACTCTAAGGGAGCATTTCCACTGGGAAAGCCAGGATTTTTCTGATTCAAAAAAAGAGGCTTGGGGATGTCTTACTCCTGCCTCAGCATAGGCCTTTAGCTATACCTCCTGTACTAGACATTGTTGATGATGCCTTTTCAGAATTTAGTTTGGCCCCTGATTCTTTGCCTCCTGCTCCCAGAAAACCTGACCTATTACAGGGTTCCTGATTCTCACAAGCTCCTTTTTTAAAAATCCTATTGTGGATCCAGAGACTATTTCACAGGGACCCCAAGGCATTAAGGCTTCTACTGCTAAAAATCCTACCCCCTCTGATAGAGACTCCAGGGCGCTGGATAGATGGGGTAAGAAAATGTACACTTCTGCAACCTTGACCATTAGGGCTTTAAACTGCCAGTTTCATATGTTAAAATATCAACAACTTGTTATTGGATTGCTTAAACAATAAATGATAATTCCTGACTGCGCTGAAAATAAAGAATTACAGGATTTAATGCATTCTGTTGAACAGGTTGGAAAACGTACTTTGCAATGTGGATTTGATTCATTAGAGGCCTCCTGCAGGGCTGCTGTTACTGGGTCTGCGCTCAGAAAGCACGCTTGGCTTAAGGCACAATCTTTGCCTGATCATGTTAAAGCTAAATTGTTGGATGCTCCCTTAAATCAGGACTGCCTGTTTGGCAACAAGGCTGAGGAAGTTCTTAAAAAGATGGAAGATAAACATAAATATATGCAGACTGTTAACGATTTCTTACAAGTTCAGCCTCCTAGATTTAGTAGGCACTGCCCCTCTAAAAATTGGTCCTTTCCAGCTCCCTCCAGGTCTTCTCAAGCCAAACCCGGACACAGCAGAAACCCCAGGTTTCAGTCCCAAGGGACACACAAGACTAGGCAGTGGGGCTTTTCCGCGCCCAAACCTGGCAGCAGTAAGATTCACCCCTATGGAAAACCGTCTCAGTGACTTGCCTTTCAAACTTCCAAGCACTTTCCAATTGAATGCTCCTTTAGGTGGAAAGGCCAAAAACTGGGAACTCGTTACCCAGGACAAATGGGTTTTAAATAGTGTCCCAAGGATACAGATTTAATTTCCACACATTACCAACACCAAGCGGGTGGCCAGATCTACCCCCAAATCCGTGGGCAGAGGCCCAAAATCAGGTACTCTCTCTCTCAAACATGGGGGGCTATTCAGTTGGTACCAGAAGAGGAAAAGGGACTAGGTTTCTATTCAAGACTTTTCCTGGTACCCAGAAAAGGCAATTCATGGCGTCCTATCCTGGACCTTTCTATTCTAAACAGCTTTCTGGTGATTCCAAAATTCAAAATGCTGACTCTTCCAGCTGCTTCCTATGCTAGGCAGGGATGCATGGTTGGCAACACTAGACTTAAAAGAAGCATACCTGCACATCCCTATCAGGGAGTCTTGCAGAAGATACCTATGCTTCAAAGTAGGCTACATGCATGATCAGTTCTCTGCACAGCCCTTTGGCTTGTCTACTGTGCCCAGGGTATTCACAAAGTGCTTAGTTCCAGTCATTGCATTTTGCAGGCAAAGAAATATTCAAATATACCCATACCTGGACGATTGTCTAATTCAGGCAGAAAGCAAGGACATTTTCAATCTGGCCTTTGTTCAAAGGGTAATGACTTGTCTGGGGTTCACCATAAACAAAAATAAATCCCACCTGGTACCCTGTCAACAAATTATATTCCTGGGAGCAAGCTTGAATACAACTTCCCAGATGGCTTTCCTCACCCCAGAGAAACCGATACATTTGACAACTTCAAACAAGTGGCCACAAAAAAACAAATATGTGCAAGGCAAATACTGCAAGCCTTTGGGGTTCATGGCCTCCTGCATTCTTCTAATTCCATATGCAAGGCTGCATATGAGGAAACTACAATGGTATCTCAAAAGCCTATGGTGTCAACATTTGCAGGATCTAGAAGCAATGATTCCTATCATACCTTGCCTACGCCTAGAGTTGCTTTGGTGGGCAGAGGCCTGCCACCAAAACAGGGGACTACCATTCACATTGCCCCCTGCCGCACAAATCTTAACGGACTCAGACTATGCATGGGGGGCTCACCGGACAGGGAAGTGCATTCAGGGCAAATGGAACCCAAATCACCTGCACATCAAAAGGAAATGTTAGCTGTACAGAATGCTCTGACAGCTTTCAAGGACCATATTCTTCCAGGACAGACCACATTCGTCCAGGACAACTAATGGTAAAGACAGACAACACCACTGTCATGTGGTACATAAGCAGGGGGTGCACATTCTTAGCCCCTCTGCAGACTAGCCATGGCATTGTGGAAGACGGCCTTGAGCTACCAAGTGAATCTACAAGCTCACTTCCTGCCAGGAAATCTAAATACATTGGCAGACGGACTAAGCAGAAACCTCATGGACCCACACAAGTGGAAAATGGGACCAAGGATTTTCAACATGTTGACAAGCAAATGAGAGCGCCCAGATATAGACCTGTTTGCCTCCCTCCAGAACCACCAACTGGACAAATTTTGCACAAGGATTCCCCAGAAGCAAACTTGGAAAGTGGATGCTGTATCCTTCAGCTGGAAAAACCTATCAGTTTATGCCTTTCCTCCTCTGCCTCTGCTCTCCAAGGTACTACTAAAGATCAAACAGGGCAAGCCAAGGACGATTTTAATTGCACCAGACTGGCCTCACCAACACTGGTACCAACTCTTGCCGCAGTGTCACGCTTGCCTCCATGCACCTACCTCAGATTCCATCTCTGTTGTCTCAGCAGGAGAACCAGATTCTGCACCCTCAGCTGCAAACCATGAACCTAGCAGCCTGGCTAATTACCTAATCTCTCCTTTACCATCCCTCAGTAAATCAGTGATGGATATCATTTTAGAGGCAAAGAGGCTTACTACTAGAAAATCTTATGCTGCAAAATGGAAAAGATTCTGTGTTTGGAACCAGTCTCAAGGAATGAACGCAGCAGTGCCAAATTTACCTCAGATTCTACAATACTTGACTGAGATGCTTCATAAGGGCTTGTCCTTTTTCTCCTTCAAAATTCATGCCTCAGCCATTTCAGCTCATTATAGCACAGAGCCTCCCCTATTCTCACCCACTGCTCAAGCAGTTCTTCAGAGGGGCCAAAAATTTAAGGCCACCCAGGAGAGCTCCAACTCCAGCGTGGGATCTTAACTTTGTCTTGGAGAAACTCACTCTTCCTCCTTTCGAGCCAGCTGCTACTGCAGATTTAAAATTTCTTTCCTGCAAAACAGCTTTCCTTTTGGCAGTCACTTCTGCAAGAAGGGTATCTGAATTACAGGCCCTTATGGCAGTGGAACCTTTCATCTTTCATGCGGACAGGGTGTCCCTCGGAATCAATCTTTCTTTCATGCCCAAGGTGGTATCCAGTGTGGCTCTTCAGTCCATTCATTTGCCTACCACCTTTCCTAACCCACAGAACAAAGGGGAACGGATACCGCACACTTTAGATGTACACAGCTTAGATTCTACTTGGACAGGACTAAACCTCAAAGGAAATCTGAACTGCTGATGGCAGTTGCTGCATGGACAGAGGGGATAGCTATTTCAAAACAAACCATTTCAAAATGGATAGGCCACTGCATTCATTTCTGCTATAAGCACTATGGAAAACCTATCCCACAGGGCATCAGACCCCATTCAGCCAGGGCTGCATCTACCTCTACATCCTTTCTCATGGGGCCCCTACTAGGGACATCCCAGAAGCTGCTACCTGGAGGTCTGTACATACTTTTACCAAGCATTATCATTTGCCAATTTTCTCTAAATCCAGGGCTGGTTTTGCCACTGCAGTTTTGCAGGGCCTTATAGCTGGTCGTAATTCTACTTCAATTCCTTCTCCCAACCTTAGCTTTGGGAATCTTCCCAAATGTAATGACTGCAACTGTGAAACACTAAGAACATAGTACAGTTGTGTACACTTACCATAAATGTAAGATGTTAGTGTATTCACCATTGCAGTCCTGGTTTACCCTCCCTCCAGCCCCCATTTCTTCCTTTGGCTATACCTCTACTCTCATGTACTATGCTCTAAAAGCTTTTTGGTGTATTTTCTTTTTTGTTGGAGGTATATCCTTGTATTTATAGATTTAATTGCTTCCCATTAGGGGGGCACCTGACATCTGGGGCAAGAAAAACTGATGTAATGGTGTCTGCATGTTTTATACCCCTGACGTCATGGCAGGACCGAAGACTTTGTTAATCAGGCCGACTGAGGGCTACTGCAAACAGATAACCCAAATGTAATGACTGCAACAGTGAATACACTATTAACATATACATTTATGGTAAGTTTACACAACTGTACTTTTCTGATGCCCAGAAAAGAAAGCTCTTGGTGCTCTATCCTGGATCTGTCTATTCTCAACACCTTCCTAGTTGTTCCAAGATTCAGAATGCTTCCGCTCCAACAGCTGCTTCCTATGCTAGCCATCCTAGACTTAAAAGAAGCTTATCTGCACATCCCCATAAGGGAATCTTACAGGGAATTTCAGAGCAGGCTCTATGCACTACCAGATGTTCTTCAAGAATGCAACTGCAGTCCTGACATATGGGTTGTCCTGCCTCAGGCAGCCCTTCGGTCGTCCGGATTCCAAAGTCTGGGTCCGGTGTCGGCTGATGCCTCTTCCCTGACGTCAGAGCGGCTGGGGTATAAAAGCATCAGCCGACGCCATCTTCTTCGGTCTTTCTTGCCGCACGGTGCCCGAAGCAGAAGCAGTTCGCAAGTGCCGGTCGGCCAGCTCCTGTGTTTTCAGATACCGAAGTTATCAAAAAGCTAAATACCCCGTTGGGGAACCTTTTCTTGCCTCAGCCGATGTCAGATAAAACTGCAAAAGTTAATTGCTTGTCTTGTGGTAAACAAATACCTCATAAGGACTTCCATTTTTACTGCCTTCCCTGCCTCGGCCCAGACCACGATGTCTCGGCCTGTGCTGCCTGTGCTTGCTTCAATAAGCGCACACTTAGGCGCCGGGCAGAATTTGCTGAAGACTTTCTTGGGGAAAATTACTCCTATATCATGCCGTCGGAATTACCGACAGCACATATTTCCAAAAACGGAAGGACTGGGACCGACATTCGCGGCCCGCGACTTCCACCGACACCACGCTAAAGCCTGCCGCGAGTGCATCGGTCTCTTCGGAGGCGGTAATTCAACCACTCCAGGCTGATACTGCTTTACCGCACACTTCGGTCCCGGAGGCTACCCCGGTGCCGGTTGTTGATTTTCCTCCTGAAACTGAAGCCCAAGGTTTGCCTGACACCATACCGGTGGGCAAAGTTACTCCAGCACGTGGGGCAGCTAGGCCTCCTGTGTCTGTCCATCAAGACCTACACACGTGCTAAGGCTGCCAGCCAGGCTAAGTCTCACCCTCCTAAATCTTTTTCACAGGGTCCTAAACAGATCATGACTTTAGCTGCAGATCTAATTTCTTTAATCATGGGCTCTCAGGCTCATCCAGACAGAGGTTCTCAGCCGCCTTCAGACAAAAGGCCTAGGGTTGAGCAGGCAGATACCCTTTCCTCAGATGAAGCCTCTGGTGAGTCAGGCCATTCAGATTTCCAGGAAGAATCCTTCCCGGCCTACGAGGATTCTGATGCTGATGAATCCATTCCCTCTGCCTCTCCTCCTGAGGATATTTCTTTCGGGGAAATTCTCCACTCCATGAGAGCATTTCCAGTGGCAGGGCCAGGATTTCTCCGACTCCAGGAAAAGGCTTCGGACTTTCCTTAAGTTACCCCAGCACAGGCCTTTAGCTATACCCCCAGTGTTAGATGTATTGGATGATGTGTACTCAGACTCCAGTACTTCTCCCGATTCTCTCCCTCCTGCTCGTGCCAGACAGATATTACAGGGTTCCTGAAACTCATAAACATCTTTTTAAGGCCCACTCTGATGTAGAAACTATTTCTCAGGGGCCCAAAGGAGTGGCCACTTCCACGGCCAAAAATCCTTTGCCCGCAGACAGGGAATCTAGGTCCCTGGAGAGGTGGGGTAAAAAAGTTTATACCTCAACCACCCTTGCCATGAGGGCACTTAACTGTCTCTTTCATATGTTTCAGTGTCAGGATTTCTTGATGGATGATTTGCAGAAAAAGTTAGCCTCTCCTGAGCCTTTAGATAGAAAGGCTTTGCAGGATTTGGTTCATAATACTCAGCAGGTTAGCAATCACTTTCTTCAATGTGGTTATGATGCACTGGAAGCTTCATGTAGGGCAGCTATGACAGGGGCAGTCATACGTAGACATGCTTGGTTGAAAGAACAGACATTGCCAGATCATGTTAAAGTAAAGCTTCTAGATGCACCTCTGGAAAAACACAAGCTATTTGGTGCTATTGCACAGGGTGTGTTGAAATCAATTGAGGAAAAGGCTAAATCAGTACAAACAGTCAAAGATTTCCTCCAGGTTCAGCCACCAAGGTTCAGCAGGAATTGGCCTTCAAATAATTGGTCCTTTCCAGACACTGACAAGTTCCAAAGGGGAAAAAACAGGCATGCTCGAGGTAGAGGGCAATACCGAGGCTCCTATGGCAACCAACTAATCAGAGAAGTGGCGCAGGGACTTCTACTGCTCCACAGGGACAATCTCAATGACTTGACTTTGACACCGCCGACCAAGGCTCAAAGAGAAGCACCTTTAGGCGGGAAATTGTCTTTGTTTTCAAAAAATTGGCACGTTTTTACAAAGGACAAATGGATTTTGGACATAATAGACAAAGGTTACAGGTTCCACTTCCATACCTTACCAACAAGACAAGGCATGCCAAACCTGCCACAAAATCAAAGGGCAGAGGCACTCGTACAAGTTTCAAAGCTGCTACAAATCAAAGCAATAGAAAAGGTTCCTCCTCAGGAACAAGGCCAGGGATTCTACTCAAGACTGTTCCTTGTTCCAAGAAAAGAAAAGCAGTGGAGACCTATACTGGACTTGTCCGCTCTAAACACTTTTCTCATTGTGCCAAAATTCAAAATGCTGACGTTACAGCAACTTCTTCCCATGCTGGGCAAGCGGTCTTGGCTGGTTACTCTGGACCTCAAGGAGGCATACCTGCATGTCCCAATCAGACACAACTGCAGAAGATACCTCAGATTTCTTGCAGGGTCAGAGCATTATCAATTCTCAGCATTGCCTTTTGGCTTATCTACTGCGCCCAGAGTATTCACAAAATGCCTGGCATCAGTAATTGCACATTGCAGACTCCAGGGGATACAAATATACCCTTACCTGGACGACTGCCTTATACAAGCGGACAGCAAGCAAGCCTTGATAAGAAACTTGGACTATGTCATTCACTTACTACAGGCTTTGGGATACACAGTCAACATTCAAAAATCAAGACTACTGCCATCCCAACAAATAATTTTTCTAGGAGCCAAACTGGACACAAACTCACAAATGGCTTTCCTCACAGAAGAAAAGCAAGAACAATTACCAGATTACTTCAAAAGCCTAGCAAAGCACACCCAGATGACTGCAAGGAAAATCCTGCAGGCCCTGGGTTTCATGGCATCTTGCATTCTTCTGATTCCACTGGCGAGACTACACATGAGAAAACTACAATGGTACCTAAAAAGTTTATGGTCTCAACACAGCCACACCTTAGAAGCAATTATTCCACTCATTCCATGTCTACAAAAGGAATTTTTGTGGTGGGCACAAGCAAGCCAGCTAAACAAAGGCATGTCTTTCAACAAACCTCAAGCAAGCCAAACCATTACAACAGATGCCTCAGATCATGGATGGGGGGCGCACATGGAGGGCAGATGCATTCAAGGGCAATGGACACCCTGGGAATTGCATCTGCACATCAATCAAAAAGAGATGTTGGCAGTGATTCATGCACTCGAGGCCTTCGGAAAATTTCTTCAGCAAGGTCATCTGCTAATAGACGGACAACACCACTGTTATGTGGTACATAAACAAACAGGGAGGCACCCATTCTTACCCCCTCTGCAAACTAACAATGACTCTTTGGGAAAAGTCCCTGAAACTGAACATACAGTTGCAATCCCAGTTTGTTCCAGGCAAGGACAATGTTCTGGCGGACAGTCTAAGCAGAAACATTATGGACCATACGAATGGATGTTGCATCCAGACATTTTTTCACAAATAACTCATGCATGGGGAAGGCCGGACATAGATCTCTTTGCCTCACACCTCAATCATCATCTGAAGAAGTTCTGCTCAAGGACACACCATCCTCAAGCCTGGAGAATGGATGCTCTCTCCTTCAGCTGGAATTCTCTAACAATCTATGCATTCCCACCTCTACCATTAATGACCAAGGTGTTACTGAAGATCAAAGCAGAACAACCGAAAGGCATTTTGATAGCTCCAGACTGGCCAAGACAGCACTGGTATCCATTACTAAGGAGCATAACTCGCACCAAGCCGTGGCCCCTGCCTCAATGGCCTCTGCTTATAACTCAGCACAATTACAAGACTGTTCATCCCAACCTGCAAACATTGCAACTGACAGCTTGGAGGGTCCCATGACTTCTCCCCATATCTCTCTCTCCAAAAAAAGTTCAAGAGATCTTACTGGAAGCACGCAGGCCTTCCACCAGAAAATCTTTTATTCAGCCAAATGGAAGAGATTCACCATCTGGAATGCCAACAAGGGTCAGGATGCATCAGTAATGAGCATCCCACAGATACTAGAATACTTGGCAGAAATGCTTCACAACGGCCTTTCATTTTCTTCCATAAAAATACACGCCTCAGCAATTTCAGCAAAATACAACTGTGATCCACCTGTGTTTTCACATCCTTTGCTAAGACAGTTTCTAAGAGGGATAAAGAATATCAAACCTCCAAGAAAACCACCAGTGCCTGCATGGGACCTCAACTTCGTCTTGGAAAAATTAACTCTTCCTCCTTTTGAGCCAGCAGCATCTTCAGAATTGCAATTTCTCTCCTGGAAAACAGTTTTCCTGTTAGCAATTACTTTAGCAAGAAGAGTCTCTGAGATACAGGCCCTCATGGCAGTACCTCCATTTCTCATTTTCCATCAGGACAGAGTCTCTTTAAGAACCAATCCTTCATTCATGCCAAAAGTGATATCCAGGGTTTCTCTAAATCAAGCAATTCACCTGCCTACTTTCTTTCCCAATCCTCAAAATAAAGGAGAAAAGCTTCTGCACACTTTGGACATACACAGACAATTGCGCTACTACTTGGACAGAATAAAGGCCAACAGAAAGTCTGACCAACTATTTGTAGCGTACGCTGCTGGAGTACAAGGAAAGGCAATTTCCAAACAATTTCAAAATGGATTGGAGACTGCATCAGATTCTGCTACTCTTTCCATGGAAAAGGTGTGCCAGCCAATATCAGGCCACACTCCACCAGAGCTACAGCCACCTCCACAGCCTTTCTAAGAGGAGTGGCTACAAAGGACATTCTAGAAGCTGCTACATGGAGCTCCGTGCATACATTTTCCAAACATTACAACCTGCCTTTATATTCCAGATCCCGAGCAGCCTTTGCTTCTGCAGTCCTGCAGGGCATTTTAGCTACACCATTCTTATCTTAGATCCTACCACCCCCAGCTTGGCTATGGTATTCAACCCATATGTCAGGACTGCAGTTGCATTCTTGAAGGACATAGTGCAGTTTTGTACCTACCATAAATGTAGATGTCCAATAGATATGCAACTGCAGTCAGGTTTTCCCACCCTCCTACCCCTCTGTAATTCTCTTTTTTGGGTCCACTCCCCCTTTTTCAAATTAACTGGGGATTTCTCTTACGGTGTATCTGTTTATTACTGTTGTGCAGATATGGAATTTTTATCCATTCTCTAAATTTAGCCTTCCTTGGAGGGCACCTGGCATCTCGGGCAAGAAACACTGAAGAAGATGGCGTCGGCTGATGCTTTTATACCCCAGCCGCTCTGACATCGGGGTAGAGGCGACATCAGCCGATGCCGGACCCAGACTTTGGAATCCGTCCGGAAGGGCTGCCTGAGGCAGGACAACCCATATGTCAGGACTGCAGTTGCATATCTATCTGACATCAGCCGCATCGTACGATCGCTGTCCAGACGTTGGATCGACTGTAGAAAAGTAACCCGTTGGGTTTTTGCATTTCTAATATTTTGCCAATCTTTCGCATTGCTTAGGATTGGTTGTTGTAACTTTCAGCTGATGTCGGGGGGGGGGGGGGATAAAAAGTGCCAATGTGGGCGCCAAATTCCCCATAAGGAAGTCCATGACAAATCCGTTTTCTGCGTAGGCCGGGAACATAACCATAGTGCTTGGCCTATTTGTAAGTCTTTTGTTCCCAAGACCTTACGTAGCCATCTTGCTGCTTTAAATCTTTACCACCCAAGAACCTCCGCATAAGAAGGCCAATTTGCTTAGGCCTTCATCGCCTGCTGCTTGGCACCCAGATGCCATGCCAACTGCCGATGTAGGAGTTGAGCACTCGGCGAATCCGTCGGCTCCATCGACCTCCCTTGCAGAGGCTGCTGCACAGCCGACAACCGGCGCATCCACAGAACTTTCTCAGATGCCTGTCTATGTCAAGTGGAAACTAGATTTGGTGGTTCCTTCGTCCAGGATCCAGACCTCAAATGCAGCTCTAGACCGACTCCTAAGGCCACTCCGACCAAAAAGAAGCGGAAAACAAAACACATTACTCCTGCTTCTGAAGCCCCTCCGGACTGGGAGTCCTTCACCTCTTTGCTTATGCAGGCTTTTATGGCCCTTAGGCCTTCTGCCTCACCCACAACTATATTGCCTCTGCTAAGCCCTGGGCCATCCATCCCCATGGCTCCCCTCCTTGAACATGCATCTTCCTACTCTTCCTCGGATGACTCCATCTCTTATGCATCCCAGTTTGCTTCTCCCAAGGAATATTATTCTTCTGATGATGAGGATTCTGTGGAAGGGGATTCTCCACCTGAAGACATTAAATTTGGTGAAACCATCACCAAAATGAAAGATTTCAAATGGGATACTTCCCAAATGACAAACCCAAAAAAGATGCTTTGAACTGCTGCAAGTGAAGTCCCCCCTCCCCTACAGCTGTACCCCCTGTTCTTCCAGCATACTTGGATGCCTTTACTGCAGCTTCTAGAATACCTGACTCTCAGCCTCCTGCACCTAAGCGCCCAGACCGCTTCCACAAGGTGCCAGAGAAACAAATTCCTCAAATCCACCCTTAGCTGACCCAGCAGTGATTGCTACTGCCCTTGATAAACAGTCTAGTTTGTTACCTTCTGCCTCCCTATTGCCCATGGATAAAGATAGCAAATCCATGGATAGGATAGGCAAGAAGGTGTTACACTTCCTCCACTTTGGCTTTTAGAGCCATTAACTATCAAACACACATGACCAAGTATTCCCTGGACTTAGAATCCCAAGCCACCCCTGTGTTGGCTTCAATCCTTGACGGTCCATTTAAGACTGATTTCTCCTCCAAATTGCAAAAACAAAATAGCCAGCACCAAGGTGTAAAAAAGTATATAACTTTTTTAGTATAAAGTTATCACAAACCGACCGATTTCGGCTTTAATTTCTAGCCTTCCTCAGTGTAGCCGTAGAAGTATCAAAACACTCCTTTATATACACACACACACCCATAAAGAAACAGGAAAATCATTGGCTGTTCACAATTCATTTAATCCTGGAGGAATTAAACCCCCCAACTTAAATATCCATCTTTTTTCTTTATTGTTAAATATTGGTATTGGTACCTAAAATTAATATCTGGTCACAACACCAAAATCACTTGGAACAAGTTATCCCCTTTCTTCCCTGTTTAAAGAAGGAAATCATTTGCTGGATCCAACAAGTACAACTAAACCCGGGGCTTCCACTGCAGCTCTCTCAACCCACACAAATATTGCATACAGATGCCTCAGACTCAGGCTGGGGGAGCCGCCTTGCACTCTTAAGAGTCCATGCCCAGTGGCAACCTCCCATGATAAACATATCAATGTAAAGGAGATGACAGCAGTTCTTTTAGCTCTACAGACCTTCCTGCAGCTACTGCTACCATGTCCTCTTCTGATAGTAACGGACAAATACCACTGTAATGTGGTGCATCAATAAACAGGGAGGTACCAAGGCATACCAATTGTGCAGGCTAGCCCTACTAATTTGGGACCTAGCATACCAGCACAACCTATCCCTGCAAGCCAGTAACATCCCTTTGCAAAACAGCAAGTTAGCAGACCTGAGCAGAACATCCTGTCTGCAACACGAATGGATGCTGGACAGGGCGGTCTTTCTAGACATAGTCCACCGGTAGGGCACTCCACAAGTAGACCTGTTTGCCTCCTCCCAGAACAGGCAACTGCAGGCCGCCTGCACGAAGACTTACTCCCCCCAAGCCTGGAGAGTAGACACCTTCATTTTCACCTGGGAAGGGAAGTTTCTGTATGCCCCCCGTCCTCTCTGATTTAAGGAAGTCCTTCTGAAAATCAGGAAGGACGAACCAAAAATCTTGCTAGTGACTCCCTACTGGCCAAGGCAGCACTGGTTACCCCTTCTGTACAATTTAGCCAAGGGCAATCACTGCAAGGTACCCCACAAGGTGGACCTTCTGACACAAGACACAGGAACTCTCCTACGCCCACACTTGCAAATGCTATCCCTGACTGTGTGGGTGATGAATTACTAACCCCATTTAGACACCACTATTCAGAGGACGTGCTATCAGTCCTGAGGAAGGCCAGGAAACCCACTACTAGAAAATCATACCTTGCCAAATGGGAAAGATTTACTCGGTGTCTGGGACAGGAAAGGGACCCTTACGAGGCTGACTCCCCCTAGTCCTCTCATATGTTTCAACTTGTAAAGGGTGGACTTTCCTATTCATCAGTGAAAGTACACCTCTCCGCATTGTCGGCCCGCTTACCTCTAGATCTCCCCTTGTTAAGACAGGCTATATGTGAAACCCTTCCATCTGAAGTAGTTAACTTCATTTGTCCATCAACCTGTGGGTATCGGATCCGAGCCGGCAGCTTCAAACAGCTAAGATCCGAGCTCCAAGCTCCTCCCCCTTACCCACAATCCCCGGCTAACCCTTCCTGCCCCCAGATCTCGTTTGCCGCGGTTCAGTCAGCAGCTTGAACGAGCTTCCACAAGTGGGTAGAGCATATTCTGTGAGAAAAATCTTTCTTTTTTCATTCTGTTAAAATATTTGTGCGTGTTATTCTTAGTCTATTACTATTAGCAATTTTTTGTAGTTAAACTTAACTGGTTAGTGAGTTCGTCCTCACCCTGTGTGTGTGAAGGCGTGTCTGTGTTGGGCCTAGTGTTTAATTTTTTGTAAGTCATGTCTGAGACCCCTAAAGCCTTCTTTTCTAAATGCAGAGTGTGGCCATAAGCTGTCCCCAGTGGATGGCCACACTTGGTGTGTTATTTGCCTTGGGGTTGACCACCTCTCCTCAGGCTGCACTATTTGTGTAGCCTTCAACCCCAGGGCTTTGAGGGACAGGAGGTCGAAGTTGGTCTTGGTGGGACTGTTGCCCCCGGATCTGACTTCGTCCTCCTCTTCCTCTGTGGTACCTGCTGCGGCAGTGCCACCTCCCAACCCTGCTCCCCTGGCCGGGAATCTCCCTCCCACCGCAGGCCAGGAGGATAGGGACTCACCCTCCCACTGCAGGCCAGGAGGACAGGGAAGCTAGGAGAGAGCGTAGAAAGAAGCACCACAAGCGGCGGGCCGAGTCTTCCTCCTCGGCCCCGCTGGCCAAGCAAGCGGCTTCTTCTAAGGCCTCTGGCCCTTCTCCTTCCTGACTCCATTCAACCCGTTTTTCGCCGGAGGAGGCGGCGACCCGGTTGCCTTTGAGGTCGAGGCGGCACTCTCGTCCCGCCTCGGTGGCCTCTTCTAGGTCAACTAGAAGCTTATCCGATGCAGACATGGACCGGATGATGCGTAGGTTCCTCCAGGCCCAGCTGCAGCTGGGAGTGCTCCTGCCTCCCCCCCCCCCCTTTTTTCGCCCCGATTGCTCCTTCTCCGACCCACTTCCGTGGTTTGGAGCCGGGGGAGTGTCTGGTCCGATAGTACCTCGTACTTTGGCACAGACGGCACCCTCGAGTTTGTCGGGTCCCCGCTCTCGGAGCCGCGAGGAGCTGAGCTTCGGATCCAGAGGTGTCTGTGTCTTTGGCTCCATCTCGGTCGGAGCATACTGGCCCTTCGGATCCGATTGCTTCGGCTCCGATCCACACATGTGATCCGAGGGGACTGCTCTCGGATCCCAGGGAGAGCAGCTCCCCTTTGGCGTTCGATGTTGTGGCTATCGAAGGATTCGAGGCCCTAGGCTTCTGCTACGACTCCACCCTGCACTCCATTTCAGGCGGGCCTACCTTCCATCACCCAGCCCCAGGGACAGCCTGCGCCTACGTCCCAGATAGTTCCCTTGGAGGAAAAATATGTGGTTGGTGAGGCCTCTTCGGACAGCCCCCCCGAGGAGGTTCCTCACAAACGTAAGTGCAAGAGGAGGCACTTGGACTCACCTGAGTCCTTGACAACAGACACAGATTTAGAGGAAGGGGAAGGTTCCCCAAGGTCACCCCCCCCCCCGAAGACGTCTCCTTCGGAGACATCATGGAAATGCTTCGAGGTCTGCCCAAAAACCATTACGATTTTGCGGAACCCTTCAAGGCATCCTTCGCGCTAATGCCCCGTTTGACAGTTCTCTCTTTGGCAAGACCATACACGACACACTGGTCCAGAGCGAGAAAGACGTGAAGACGTCTGCGGTCGGAGTCCGCTTCTCTGCTCCCCAGAGGTCTTTCACTAGGAACCAAAAGGGACAGAAGATGATGTGGTTCCGGAAATCAACAGTCCCGTTTCGCTACGGACCCCTCGTCCTTCAGAGGCAGAGGAGGACAGGGTGGACGCCGGCCCAGAGGCAGAGGGGGACCGAAGAATTTCGGGTCGAGAACCCTTTTCTGATCGGTCCGCGCAGCAACCCTGAAGTGTTACCCGACTGCTGCACTCTGGAGGCAGTCGGGGGGACATTTCTCGAGGCACCTAGCAATGTGGGAGTCTATTATAACAGATAGCTGGGTGCTTTGGATCATATCCATAGGTTACAAGATTCCGTTTCTCAATCTTCCTCCCAAACCCCGGAGCCTCCCCGATGCCCCCCCCAATCAAAGGGAGGCAACAGCCGCAGAAATTCTTCAGCTGCTAGAAAAAAGAGCAATCCAGCACGTCCCCCCAGACCAATCCGGATCAGGCTGTTACTCCAGGTTTTTTTTGGTGCCAAAAAAGACGGGGGAGACCAATCCTTGATCTATCCTTTCTAAACCTGTCAGTGGCCAAAGAGAAGTTCCGGATGGTCACCATTCAATCCATTCTCACTCCTGCAGTAGAACGACTGGATGTGCTCCATAGACCTCAAGGACGCGTACTACCACATTCTGATGGACAGGCGATCCAGAAGGTTTCTCCGCTTCCGGCTAGGAGCCAGCCACTACCAGTTCAGGGTCCTTCCCTTTGGTCTCACCACAGCCCCCAGGGTGTTCACCAAGTATTAGCAGTGGTAGCGGCCCACCTGAGACTTCAGGGAATACAGGTCTTTCCGTACCTAGACAACTGGCTCCTGTCCGCCCCCACCAGGCATCTACTGTGCTCAGCCAGAGATTATTTCCTCCATCTGGCCTCCCGACTGGGAATCACAATCAGTATCAAAAAATCTTCTCTCCAACCAACCCAGGTCTTAGACTTCATTGGAGCCAGATTGAACACGAACCTTTTGCAGGTCTTTTTTACTCCGGACCGACTTCGGACCCTGAAGCTCCAAGTGCTAGCCCTTCTGAACTTACCCGGCTCCTCCAGCGGAATTGGTCCTGAGGGCTCTACGCTCCATGCCGGCAACTATCAACCTGCTACCCTTAGCATGCCTGAACATAAGGGTACTGCAGTGGACCCTACAGGTTCAGTGGTCCATCCTGCAACATCCACTGAGTTCACACATTCCCCTCAGCAGGGTTTGCAGTAAAGCTCTACTCTGGTGGCTCCAGTCTCCGGACCTCCAGAAAGGGCGTCCCTTCTCTGTCCCCCCCCCCCTCTAACCACAGTGACCACGGACGCTTCTCGCCTTGGGGGGGGGGCACTGTATGGGCAGAACCGTCCAAGGCACGTGGACCCAATCAGAGTCCTTGTTGCACATCAATGTCCTAGAGATGAGAGCGGTGCTTCTTGCGTTGCAAGCACTCCAAGCCCTTCTTCCCTTGGAGACTATTGCAATTCAGACAGACATGTCAGTCGTCTGGTATATCAACAAACAAGGGGGAACCAGATCCTACCCACTTTGTCGAGAGGCCATGAGAGTTTGGGAATGGGTGATCTTCACCAACCGCTTTCTCATAGCAATGCACATTCCGGCAGACAGGTTGAGTCGAACCATCCTTTCACCATACGAGTGGTCTCTGAACCAGAGAGTGGCGAAGCAAATCTTCCTCAAATGGGGTCAACCTTGCTGCAATCTCTTTGCGTCTCCTTCGAACGCAAAGTGCAGCGACTACTTCGCTCTAATTCCCCCACCAGGGGAATCCCCCAGAGACGCTCTGATGCATGTTTGGCCATCCGGTCTACTTTATGCTTATCCACCTCTTCCCCTAATGCTGAAATTCTTGCAGAAAGCACGTCTGTTGGGGAGCAGAGTGATCCTCATAGCCCCATTCTAGCCTTTTCAAGCGTAGTTCCCTTGCCTATTGTCTCGCCTAGTGAACCCCCCATGGGTTCTAGATCCCACTCCGGATCTGATCTCTCACCTGCTAGGGTTGACAACCCCGAACCTGGACAACCTCAAGCTCTCAGCTTGGTTGATCCAGTTCCAGTGATAGCTAGGACTCTCGGTATCCCGTCGTCTGTTAAGGCTATTTTAGTAGCCGCTCATAAGCCTTCCACGAGAAAGGTTTATAATAGCAAATGGAAACGTTTTTCAATTTTGGCGGAGCGCAGAAACTTAGATCCCTTTACAGCTCCATTGCCAGCAGTGCTAGAATTCTTATCAACCTTATTCGACCAGAGTGCTAGCTCCTCTACGGTAAAAGTCCAGTTAGCTGCGCACTCCCACTATCATGTGGGAAGTGGTCTCGGCCCTCTGGCCTCTTCCAAATTATGTAAGACCTTTTTAAAAGGCACCTTCCTCTTGAGACCTCCTGTTAAAGATCCAGTTCCTCCATGGGATTTAACTCTTGATGTTAAGTTGTCTATCTCGCCTTCATTCTTGCTGGATGGGTTTGGAGCCGAACCTCGTCTCCGACTCTGCCACTACTAAAGCTCGAGAGCTAGTTCCACCGGTTCGAGGCTCCCCTATATCCCACAATGCTAGACAGTAACTACTCAGATCTCGTTTGCCGCTTAGCTGACGAGGTGCTTTGTTCCAACCGGCTCTACAGGTTAGTGTATTTTCTTAGACTTTTAGTCAACTTAGACCCCTTTAATTTTATTTTCTAGTATCCCTTACTTAGTTCGATTCCAGTCCCTGTCTTTCGAATCCTTCCCTTGAATCCTTGATTTTTTCCTCAAAATCCACTTTAGGCCTTAGGCCCCTTTCCCACCCCTCCTAGTATTTGGAGTGAGTGTTTGTGTGGAAACTTTTTCCTTATTTAATTTGGTGTGCTTGTGTGAGTGATTCCTATCTTTAGAACCATGTCTAAAGAATCTAAGGTCTCAGGCTTTAAGAAGTGTGACTCGTGCTGTCAGAAAATGTCTCTGACAGACGGTCACACTTGTGTCTACTGCCTGGGACCTTTGCACCTGCAGGACTCATGTGCAGTTTGCCATGGTTTCAGCCCTCGAGTCCTGCAGGAGCGGAAAAATAAGCTCATTTTAAGGGGCTTATTGAAGCCTGAGGGTCCCCCAACTCAATCTTCGGGGAAACCCTCCAAGCCTTCCAGACCATCGGCTCCAGTATCTGAGTCGTCGGCTGGAGCTTCGAAGCCTGTTCGGACATCGGCTCCGGCTGGAGCCGATGATTCTCGAACACATGTTCCTACTGTTTCCTCGGCTCTGGCTGGAGCTGAGGTAGACACTGTTGAATCTGCTCCGATTAGGTTATCGGAACCGACTTCCAGAAAGAGGTCTAGGTCACCATCTATCGACTCCGTACATTCGGCTCCAGCATCGCCATTGTTGTCTGAACGGAGCCATAGATCTCATTCCTCTAGGTCGTCGAGACTTTCAGACCATGACCTACAGAGGGTGGTGAGTCGACTTCTCAAGTCCGAGGCACTGGCCCAAATGCTTCATAGCCCGACTCAACAGTCAATGGCTATTCCCGTCACCCAGAATTTTCCTCCTCTGACTCGAGTTCGGAGCTGGGGCTGGTCGGACCCGAGACTGTGGTTGCGTCGGTAGAGATTCCGTTGTCTTCGGCGCCGTCGTCGGCTCCGATTTCTTCTTTGGAGGAATCTCGGCGCCGGACTTCCTTTGTCGGCTCCGAGGGGGTGAGTGGCATCGGACCCTTGTCCGACCCCGCTCTCCCTCTCGGTGCTTCGGCTCTGGTGAGTTCGGCTCCGACATCGGCCTCGGAGCCATCACTGTCTGTGCCGGGGGAGGTTTACAGCTTTTCGGTGCGGAGACCTCTGGCCCTGCCTGACAGGGGTGCCTTCGAGGTCATGAGGAGCGTGTTAGAACCAGGTTCTACCCCACAGTCGGCTCCATCTGCCCCTCCCTCCACGGTGCCTGCGGTGATTTCTTCTCACCCCCTCATCTCGGATCGTAGAGAGCCAGCCCCTCAAGTATCCCCAGTGGTTATTTCCTCCTCTTCCGAGGCCTCTCCTGACCCTGTAGGAGAGCCCCCTAGGAAGAGGCAGTGCAAGAGGAAGCACATTGACTCCCCTGAGTCTGTCACCTCTGACACTGATTTAGAGGATTCTGAGGGTTCCCCTCGTTCCCCCTCTGAAGATGTCTCCTTTGCGGACATCCTCGAAATCTTAAAACAGAGGGGGAATTGGCCAGCCCTTAACCCATCAGAGGATGAATCAGTGTATCTTGAGGCGTTTGGCTCTCGCCCTTCCACCTCCTGGGTGTCCCCTCCCTTTGACCCCCTCATGGAAGTGGTGGCAAGGAAGGCTTGGACGGCTCCTGACTCAGTGGAACCCACCCCCAGGAGACCGTCAAAATTCATCACTGCCCCGAAGGATAAAGAATTCTTAGCCAAAGGCATCTCTGTTGATGCTATGGTGGTGGCTGCGGCCACCAAGAAGGAGCTAGCTGATCCTTCAGTACCTGTCCATCCTCCTAACAAGGAGTCTAGGACCATGGACAGGTACGGTAAGCGGATGTTTTCGTCAGCGACCTTTTCTATGCGCTCGCTGAATTACCTGTGTCATTTCACTCGTCTCCAGAGGGATTTGCTCAAGGAAGCGAGTGAAATGTTAAAGGATCCATCAGCTGTGGGTTTTCAGGATAGAATGAACTCTCAGCTGGCGACCCTCAACTCAGTAGTTAACTCCTCCATGCGCCTCCTTTCATACGCGGCGGACGGAGCGAGTAGAGCTGCAGGTACAGGTGTGGCCTTACGTCGGCACGCCTGGATGCGGCTATGTAACTTTGCGGACCCTTTCAAGGTGTCCTTCACTAACTCCCCCTTTGATGGATCATCCGTCTTTGGTCCTCAAGTGAAGGAAACCCTGACTAGGTGTGAGGTTGAAGGCAAGACTCTCTCTGCCGTGGGAGTCCGTTTTTCTACTCCTAGACCTTACCCCAAAGGTCAGAAGGGGGAAAGATGTGATTCCGCAAACAACCACAGGGAGTTTCGCCTGACGCAGAGTTGGTTCACCTCTAGAGGCAGAGGGGGGAACGATAATAATAGACGCCGTCCTAGAGGCAGGGGGGGCCCGCAGAACCAGGGTAGCAGAGAAACTTTCTCTGACAAACCCTTTCAGCACCCCTGAGGGGCTGCCCATCTTCGGAGGCAGTTGGGGGAAGAGTGTCGCTGTACCCAGAAGCCTGGCTTTCCCTTACCAAAGACAAGTGGGTACAGTCTATCATATCAGAGGGCTACAAAATTCCGTTCATTCATATCCCAAGACTATCCAAAAGTTCCCTTCCAGACGTTCCACCCAATCAAAGGGAACACGCAGCGCTAGAAATGTCAAAGCTGCTTTCAAAAAGAGCCATTCAACCAGTTCCAGCAGAGCAACAAGGTCAAAGTCAATACTGGTCCTTTAGGAATAATGGCGGCGGCTATCCCTCTCCTCCCTTTAGCCCGCTTCCACATGAGAATCTTACAATGGATGCTATTCACACAGTGGTCATTCTAACGACTTCCAATGTCCCACTCTATTGTGATAACTCAATCATGCAGGAATCATCTATCTTGGTGGATCACATCCCCCCAGCTCTACCTAGGAAGACCTTTCGTTCCCTCTCCTCCGGTTGCTACATTGACAACGGACGCCTCCCTGATCGGGTGGGGGGGCATTACCAGGGCAGGACGGTCCAGGGCATGTGGCAGCCTTTCGAGTGCCACTTGCACATAAATGTCCTAGAGATGAGCAGTGCTTCTAGCGTTGCAAGCCCTTCAAGACTCTCTTCCCAAGGGAACTATAGCAATTCAGACAAACAACATGTCTGTAGTGTGGTACATCAACAAACAAGGCGGACGATTTCTTCTCAGCGATTTCTGTTAGCAACGCATATTCCCGGGAAGTCCAATGTGATTGCAGACAAGTTGAGCAGGGCTATTCTCATGCCTCACGAGTGGTCTCTGAAGAATTCAGTGTTGGAGGAAATTTTTCAAAAGTGGGGCCGGCCTTGCTGCGACCTTTTTGCTACTCCTCAAAACAGCAAGTGCGACGATTTCTTCACCCTGTTTCCCCAACCAAGCCACCCCAGCAGGGACGCTCTAGTCCACGATTGGCCCCGGGGACTTCTATATGCTTTAACATCCTTCCCACTGATATCTCAACTAATTCAGAAAGCCATTGCTCTGAAAGCTTCCATGATCCTCATTGCCCCTTACTGGCCTCGACAGGTTTGGTTCCCTTTTCTTCACCGTTATCTGTTGGAGCAACCTTGGCATCTGGACCCAGTTCCAGACTTCTTGACCCATCAGTCGGGTCAGTTGCACCACTCCTTTCCCTCTCTCCACCTCACAGCGTGGTTACTCCAGTTCCAGCTTTAGCCAGGCTTCCTTTAATATCCCACTCAGTTCGCGATATTTTGATAGCCTCTCATAAATCTTCCACTCGGAAGATTTATAATAGCAAATGGAGACGTTTTTCCTGTTGGGCAGAGTCAAAGAATTTAGATCCTTTCACTGCCTCCATTCAATCTATCCTGGATTTTCTAGCCGAGCATTTCCACTCAGGTTCGTCTCCGTCTACCATCAAGGTTCAATTGGCGGCTATATCTAACTTTCATGTAGCTGTCTCAGAGTCTTCCATTATGGCTCACAAGCTCTGTAAAGCCTTCCTAAAGGGAGTTTTTCTCCTCAAACCACCTATCAAGGATCCTCCTCCTCTATGGGATCTGAACTTGGTTCTAGCGTCTTTAATTCTCCCTCCCTTTGAACCTGCGGCTTCTTGCTCAATGAAGTTGCTATCTTGGAAAACTCTTTTCTTGGTAGCTATTACTTCAGCTAGAAGAGTCTCTGAACTCCATGCTCTGTGTAGTCGACCCCCTTATTTGTTGTTTCATAAGGATAGGGTATCCTTACGTACTAATCCGTCCTTTTTGCCTAAGGTAGCTTCACCAGCAAATTTGAATCAGACCATTGATCTTCCAGTGTTCTTCCCTAACTACTCAAACAGATCAGAGCAAAAATTACACAGCTTGGACGTTCATCGCCAACTTAGGTACTATTTAGACAGGACCAAACAGTTCAGGAAGTCTGATCAACTGTTTATTTCCTATGTGGAAGGTAGAATGGGCCTTCCAGTTACTAAAGTATCTCTCTCTCTAGATGGCTTACTTCGTTGATTACCTTTGTTTATGAGATCAGACATCAACAGTTGCCATCCAGACCCAGAGCTCATTCAACTAGAGCTTTAGCCACATCTATAGCTTTTCAAGACAGACTGCCTATTGATTCTATTTGTTCTGCAGCTACTTGGGCCTCTCCCCATACCTTCTTTTCTCATTACAAGTTGGACTTAGCCTCTAGGGGTCGAGCCAACTTTGGTTCCACTGTTCTCAAGAGTCTGTTCCGATAGGCTACCCGGGACAAGGTGCTAGGGACACGGTCCCATCCAGCAAGAATGAAGGCGAGATAGACAACTTAACATTTAGAAGTTATGTACCTACCATAACGTTCCATGTTCGTTGTCTTCTTCTCGCCTTCTTTCTTGCGTCCCACCCTCCTTCCCCCAAGCCTGGACAGACCTAGAGGATTGCTTTTTTTCCGGTGATTTTCTCATCTTGTTTTTCCCCACAGCTTGTCCACCTGTATTTCCCTTTGTTAGGTTTAGGATACCTTACCCTCAGGTTTAGAGGTGGATTATTTCTCCAGGTTTTGGAGCTGCCTTTTGTTGCTTGGTCTAGCTTTCAAACGAGATCTGAGTAGTTACCGTCTAGCATTGTGGGATATAGGGGAGCCTCGAGCCGGTGGAACTAGCTCTCGAGCTTTAGTAGTGGCCGAGTCGGAGCCGAGGTTCGGCTCCAAACCCATCCAGCAAAAAAGAAGGCGAGAAGAAGACAACTAACATGGAACGTTATGGTAGGTACATAACTTCTAATTCTCCAATCTCTGACAGCTCCCCCGTTCGAGCCTGCAGCCTCGGTGGACCTAAAATTCTTATCTTGGAAGACAGCTTTTCTTGCCATTACTTCGGCCAGAAGGGTTTCGGAACTTCAAGCCCTTTGCGCCAAACCGCCATACTTGGTTTTTCATAAAGATATTTTCCTTCAGGACCAATCCTTCCTTTTTGCCCAAGGTCGTGTCGGAACCCAACATCAACCAATCCATTAATTTACCAGTATTCTTTCCAAATTACCAGAACAAAGGTGGTTACATTCCCTGGACGTACACAGGCAATTAAGATTTTACCTGCACAGGACCGCTGGTCACAGGAAATCTGACCAACTCTTTGTATCCTTTGCGAAACCCTCTTTGGGAAAACCAGTATCAAAAGTTACATTGTCCAGATGGATTTCCCAATGTATCCTACTAGCATATCAAAGTTCTAGTCAACCTGAACCTGAAGGAGTCCACGCCCATTCTACTCTATCAATTTCCACCTCTGCTGCTTTTTGGTCCAGAGTTTCCTTGAATGACATTTGTTCAGCAGCCACTTGGGCTTCATCTCATACTTTCATTAACCATTACAAGTTGGACATCATTTCCAGAGGGAGAGCATCCTTCGGCTCTGCAGTGCTATAGAATATCCTTCCATGAGGACCTCCCAAGGTTTGTGTAGCTGGGGACTCTGTCCCACAGGTTGATGAACAAATGAAGTTAACTACTTCAGATAAAGAAGTTATGTACTCACCATAACATTCCATCTGAGTAGGTAATCTTCATTTGTCAGTAACCGACCCTCCCTCCACCCCCCTAACCTATAGTGCGTACTAGGATTCCTAGCCCTTGTTTCCAGATAACTTTAGGTTAGGATTTGCAGGTGATTCCTGTATTGTAATACTCTGTGTTACTAAGCAAACTCGATCTGAGGGCAGGAAGGGTTAGCAGGGGATTATGGGTAAGGGGGGAGGAGCTTGGAGCTCGGATCTTAGCTGTTTGAAGTTGCCAGCTTGGATCCGATACCCACAGGTTGCTGACAAATGAAGATTACCTACTCAGATGGAACATTATGATGAGTACATAACTTCTTTTTAAAGGGGTGTCTTACACACCAGATAACCTAACAAGCCTATTCCTCCTCCATGGGACCTGAACTTCATCCTGGAAAAACTCACCCAGCTCCCCTTCGAACCAGCTAATACAGCCTCTCTACAGTTTAGTACTTGGAAAACAGCACTGTTAGTGGCTATTACCTCTGCCAGAAGGGTTTCCGAGCTACAAGCCTTAATGGCATGCTCACCTTACACCATTTTTCATAGGGACAGGGTCATACTGAGAACTTAACCCTTCCTTCATGCCCAAGGTAGTCAATGACTTCTCTCTAAATCAATCCATTCACCTACCCAATTTTTTTCCCCTCTCCCATAACCAAGGAGAGAGGATACTCCACTCCCTAGATGTCCATAGCAAGTGAGATTTTACCTGGACAAGACTAAAGACATTAGGCAATCCAAGCAACTCTTTGTATCTTTCCACCCCAGGGCATTGGGCAAGGCAGTCACCAAACAGACAGTTGCATCCTGGATTAGAAAGGCAATTGGTTTCTGCTACTCACACCATGGAAAAAACCCTTCAGTTGGGGTTAAGGCACACTCCACAAGAGCAGTGGCCACTTCCAAGGCCTTCCAAAAAGGCATAGACACAGCTTTCATTATGGAATCGGCTACATGGTCCACTAACCACATTTTCACCAAACATTACAAATTGGACCAAATCTCCAAAGCACATGCATGATTTGCCAGAGCAGTCCTACAAGGCTTTGTGGAATCGTCTTCTGCCACCCTTCTAACTAAGCTGTGGTACTGTCCCACTCCAAGAATACTGCAACATAAGAATAGAAAGATATAGAATAGTTTTGTAAAATATTGCCATAAGCATAGATGTCGTCCTCTTCCCTGTTGCAGTATTCCTTCCCACCCACCATACCCCCTCACTGACTCTACCAGTCTAACTGCTCCCTGATGCCTCTCCATTACAGAAGAGACCCAGGGCCTTATACGTGTCATCTTTGGCAGCCTATCCTGTTGGGCTATCTACGTTGCCTGCTTAGCTTCAAGTTCTGTGGATTGTGTGTGCAGATGTCACACATGGGGTCCCTGGTTTATGGTCCTACGTGTGACGTCCCGAGCAGCTGTAACAGCCAAGCTGAAGCTTTTGTATAGGAGCCAACGTACAAGTCATCTGAAGGTAGGAAATCCCACACCAATAATGCTGCAACATGGAAGAAATTGACATCTATGGTTATGGTAAGATTTTACACAACTGTTATTTCCTATCATTCCTTGCCAAGGACAGAGTTCCTTTGGTGGGCAGAGGCCTGCTACCACAACAAGGGACTCCCTTTGTCAACCCCCCCCCCACTGCCCAAACCCTGACAGACGCACCAGTCTATGCATGGGGGGCTCACGTGGCAGGAAAATGCATTTGATGCAAATGGAGCCCAAAACAAATGCACCTGCATATCAATCTGAAAGAAATGTTAGCTGTACAGAATGCACTGACAGCCTTCAAATACCTTATTCTTCCAGGGCAACTATTGATAGACAGACAACACCACAGTTATGTGGTGCATAAGCAGGGGGAAACCCATTCCTACCCACTCTGCAGGTTAGCCATGGCTCTGTGGAACACAGCCTTGAGCAATTGCACCTGCAAGCTCAATTCCTGCCAGGCAAACTAAATTCACTGGCAGACTAAGTAGAAATCTAATGAACCCACACGTGTGGAAACTGGAACCCAAATCAAGCTTCTGATCCACTGGTGGGGGGCACCAGAGGTGGACCTCTTTGGTTCCCCGCAGAACTATCAATTGAGCAAATATTGCACCAGAACTCCCCACAGCCAAGCATGGAAAGTAGATGCCCTATCCTTTACATGGGAAAACCTCTCAATCTATGCCTTTCCCCCTCTGCCCCTCTTCTCGAAGGTTCTACTAAAGATCAAACATGACAATCCAAGGACAATTCTGATTGCACCAGACTGGCCACACCAGCACTGGTACCCACTTTTGTGCAGTCTGACAGTAGTGCCACCATGGCACCTGCCTCAGATCCCTTCCCTGCTGTCCCAGCAGAAGGGCCAGATTTTGCATCCTCCGCTGCAAACCCTGAACCTAGCAGCCTGGCTCATCCTCTGAACACTTCACCAGCAGCTGTCAGTAAACAGGTGCTGGATGGATGTCATCCTTGAGGCAAGGAGTTCTAGTACTAGGAAATCCTATTCAGAAAAGTGGAAAAGATACTGTTCTTGGAGCCAGTCTCAGGGAATGAACACAACCGTGCCCAACTTACCTCAATTCCTAAATTACTTAACGGAACTGCTCCACAAAGGCCTATGCTCCTCTTCAATTAAGATTCATGCCTCTGCCATCTCAGCTCATTTCAGTACTGAGCCATCCCTCTTCTCTCATCCTCTGTTCAAACAGTTCCTGAGAGGAGCCAAAAATTTAAGACCCCCCCCTCCCAGGAGAGCTCCCACTCCAGCCTGGGACCTTAACTTTGTTATGGAGAAGCTGATGTTTCCTCACTTTGAACATGCTGCTACAGCAAGAGTTAAAATTCCTCTCTTGGAAAACAGCCCTACTTCTAGCCATCACTTCAGCAAGAAGAGTGTCTGAATTGCAGGCCCTTATGGCCATGGACCCCTTCATTATCTTTCATGCGGACAGGGTTTCCCTCAGGACTAACCCATCATTTATACCCAAGGTGGTATCTAGTGTGGCTTTAAACCAATCCATTCATTTGCCAACCTTTTTCCCTAATCCTCAGAATAATGGGGAAAGGATCCTGTACTCCCAGGATGTGCACAGGCAGCTTAGAGTTCTGCCTGGGCAGGACTAAACCTTTCAGAAAATCTGACCAGCTGCTAGTTAGCTTTTCTACAGGGGGTAGAGGGCAAGGCCATTTCAAAGCAAGCCATTTCTAAATGGATAGCACACTGCATCTATTTCTGCTACAAACACCATGGAAAACCTACCCCACAGGGAATCGGAATTCATTCCACTAGGGCTACCTCAATCTCTACAGCATTTCTCAGGAGAGTCCCTACCAGGGACATCCTGGAAGCTGCAACCTGGAGTTCTGTACACACAGTCACCAGGTATTACCACTTACCTATCTTTTCTAAATCCAGAGCTGGATTTGTCACAGCAGTCTTACAAGGCCTGCTAGCCAGCCCTAATGCTTCTTGACTGCCTCCACCCTTCCTCATCTTTGGGAATCTACCCAAGTGTGATGACTGCAACAGTGAAACATGCACATAGTACAGTTGTGTACACTTACCATAAATGTAAATGTTAGAGTGTATTCACTGTTGGCAGTCCTGGTTACCCTCCCTCCACCCCCTGATTTCTTTATACTTTCTACCTACCCTTTTTTTTGGCCATATCTTATAACAGTGGTATTTACTTTTTACTGGGGGTGTTCCACACCATTTGATTGCTTCCTATTTTGCGGGCTCCTGACATCTGGGGCAAGAAAAGCTGATGTAATGGCATCTGCTGCATGTTTTATACCTCTGACGACTTGCCATCATGGAAGAAGCGGCAGCATCTGATGCAGAAATCCCAAGACTGGTATTTGGGCTGACTGAGGGCTACCTGCAGGCAGATAACCCAAGTGTGATGACTGCAGCAGTGAATACACTCTTAACATCTACGTTTATGGTAAGTGTACACAACTGTACTTTCTTCCTCCTCACAATCTACAAGGTCTCCTTCTAGCAGGAAAGAAAAGACTGTGAAAAGGCAATCTCCAGTGTCCTCCGAGAACTCTAGTCCTCCTGAAAACATTTCAAAAACCACCAAGGCTCTCACCTCATAGGCTCCACTGCCTTTGGAACCGATTAAGGTCATTACAATTGATGCAACTATATCGGACCGAAGTACTTCGGAGCCGAAAAAGGATTCTGTAGCTCGGAGTCGGTCAACAGAGATCCCACCAGTATCCCCTACACTGAGATCACCTCTTTTTTTAGAGATCTCGCTCTCCAACCCTTTCTTCCAGGTCTTCTAGCAGCCTATCAGATGAAGATGTGGATAGGGTTGGTGCGCAGACTCTTGAAGGTGCTGGGACTGGTATATTTGCTCTGTGCTCCTGCCCAAGTGGCCTCTGAGCCAACTAAGTCTTTGTCCACCGCTACTGTTCCTCCTCTGAGTCATTCCGGTCTGTCGGAGCCAGAATATTCAGTACAGCTTGCAGTAGACCCTTTGACACCCGAAGTGGTCTTTCTGGAACAGATACTTGCTCCGACACTCTGCCGTCCCTAGTGTCTAATAAGAGCCGAAATTCACCAGTCTGCCCCAAGGGGGATTCTTGGGCCCAAGCCTCTTCAGTTCATAGTCTACCTCTCAGTGCTTCAGCTCGCCTGAGCTTGGCTCCTACATCGACTTCGGAGCCGATCTCCCTGGAACCGGGGGCTACCTCTGGTTCTTTAGAACCGGTGTTGTCCTTGGAGCTGGGGGAGTCTGCCTTCAAGCTGATGAGTGTGCTGGCCAAATCTGCTGCTCTATGCAAGGATGCTGATGTTCCCCCAAAAGCACCGGCCTCTGTCTTGTCGCCACCTTATCCACAGGACAGCAGAGATCCGCAGCCTCAGGAACACCCTCTGGTTGGTCCCCATTCTTCCGAGTCCTCCCCAGAATACCCTTCTGAGGAGCATCCGCAGAAAAAAACATGCAAGAGGAAGTATGTAGACTCCCCTGATGAGTCTGTCACCTCTGACACTGACCTCGAGCAGTCAGAAGGGTCCCCACGGTCGCCTTCTGATATCTCCTTCGTAGATATCCTTGAGATCTTAAAAACAGAGAGGCGGCTGGCCTACCATCACCCCCTTCTAATGAGTCTGTGTACCTGAAGGCTTTTGGATCTCAACCTTCAGCCTCTTGGGTGTCTCCGCCTTTTGACGAGCTCATGGACTTGGTCAGTCGAAAGGTGTGGGAATTCCCTGACACCATGGGGCCAGTCCCTAGGAGACCAAACAAATTTCTCTCAGCCCCCAAGGAAAAGAATTTCTTGACAAAAGGTGTGCCGGTAGATGATGTGGTGGCAGCAGCCTCTAAGAAGGAGCTCTCAGATATCTGTCCATCCGCCGAACAAGGAGTCTGGAACGATGGACAAATATGGGAAGCGAGTTTTTTTTTTCAGCTGTTTTTACCCTTAGGTCGCTGAATTAGCTAACCCATTTTACAAGGCTTCAGAGAGATCTGAAGGACCTAAGAGATGCTCTACAAGGTACTTCAACTGCAGGGGTAACAGAAAAGGTTACTGCTCAGTTATCCACCTTAAACTCCCATTGTGAATTCCTCTGAGAGACTGATATCGTACGCAGCAGATGGAGCGTGTAGGGCAGCGGGTTCAGCAGTTTCCCTGAGGAGACACGCCTGAATGTGCTTGTGTAACTTTGCGGAACTCTGTCTATCTTCACAAATGCCACCTTTAAAGGTTCCTCACTGCTTGGACCAAAAGTTAAGGATATACTCACCAGATGCGAGCAGGAAGAGGAAGCTCTCTGCCTTTGGAGCACGGTTTTCCATCCCCTCAGGACCCTATCCTAAAGGGCAGAAAGACGGGAAGATGTGGTTCAAGAAATCCCAGAGATTTTTTCCAGATGCATGAGGTGATTCCTTCCCCAGGGGTGGGGGTGGGTAATGGTAGACGCCGTCCTAGAGGCAGAGGGGGTCCACAAAATCAGGGCGGTTCCTTTCGCGGACGTCCCTATCAGCGCTCCTGAAAGGAGGCCTGACTGTGCTACTCTGGAGCCAGTCTGGGAACATTTATCTTTGTACCCAGAAACCTGGCACAACATCACAAAAGACAAGTTTGGTACAAAACATAATTTCCAGAGGATACTCCATACCTTTTTCCTACCCCCTCCTCGAACCAGGAAAATCCCAGATGTTCCACCCAATCACGGAGATCAAGCAACTGTAGATATCCCAAAGTTGCTAAACAAGTCATCCAAACCATCCCTGTAGACCAGATAGGATTCTGAACTTACTCGAGATTCTTTTTAGTACCAAAAAGAACAGGGGACTGGAGGCCCATATTGGATCTCAGCAAACTAAATGAATTGGTAAAGTCCAAATTCGAATGGTGACACTGCAGTCTATACTCCCCCTTTTCGTGAAAGACAATTGGACATGCTCGATAGACCTCCCAAGATATGTACTTCCACATAAAAATGGACAGAGGATCGAGGAGTCACTTGCGCTTCCGGCTGGGAGCCAGTTACTTTCGTGTTCTGCCCTTGGATCTCTCTATCGCCCCCAGTGTTCACCAAATGCATGGCAGTAGTGGCGGCTCACTTGACATCTTGGATTCTGAGTGTTTCTGTACCTGGACGACTGGCTCCTAACTGACACCACCAAGCATCTACTTCAACAGGCCAGAGACATGACTCTACAAATTTGTGCTCGGCTAGGCATTACAATAAACTTGCAAAAATCTGCCTTGTTGCCCTCTCAGCGTGTTACATTTATAGGCGCAGAAGTAATGGTGTGCCTTCCCGCAGACAGAATTGTAAATCTCACAGATATTGCTTCTTCCCAAACACAAGGTCAAGGCAGAGGTAGTGCTCAAACTACTGGGGACAATAGCCTCAACCATAACCCTTATTCCATTAACCAGGATGCATATGAGAGTCCTACAGGGGGTACTCTTCTCCCAGTGGTCGCTTCAGGAACTTCCTGTGTTTCGCCCAATCATAATAACAGAAACTTGCAAGAAGGATCTTCATTGGTGGATTCAGTCCAACGAGTTTGCCATCGGGAGACCATTTGTTCCACATCAACCTGTTGCTTCTGTGACCACGGATGCTTCCCAGATAGGGGGGGGGCATTACCTGGGAAAGGCAGTCAAAGGCATATGGCAAGAACACGAGGCCTATTTGCACATCAGTGTTCTAGAGATGAGAGCAGTACTTCTGGTATTGCAAGCACTCTGCAAGCACTCCACAATTCTCTTCCTCTAGGGACGATTGCAATGCAGTCAGACAATATCAGTGGCATGGTATATAAACAAACTGGGAGGAACCAGATCGTACCCACTTTGTCGAAAGGCTCTGAGGGTTTGGCAGAGGGCAATATCATCCCAACGCTTCCTGTTAGCAACACTTATCCTGGGAAAGTCCAGTGTGATAGCAGACAAGCTCAACAGGGGAATTTTGATGTCTCACGAGATGGTCTCTGAATCAGAACCTAGTGGAAGAGATCTTCTGCAAATGGGGCCACCCCTATGTATGCCAAATGCAGCAGCTACTTTGCTCTAATCCCCCCTCTGGGGGGACACAGAGAGACTCATTTGTTCACAATTGTCTCAGGACTTCTTTATGCCTTTCCCCCATTTCCCCTCATGTCAAAAGTTATTCAGAAAGCAAAATCCTTGGGAAGCAAGATGATTCTCGTTGCTCCATACTGGCCTCGTCAGATTTAGTTCCCCTTTCTCGGGCCTCATCTACTGGCGGATCCATGGATTCTGGACCCAGTTCCAGACCTGCTGACACGTGTCAGGAACGTTCCACCCTCTCTCCACACCCTCAACTTGACAGCTTGGCTACTCCACTTCCAACCTTAGGCTTCAGGATTTCACTCCAGAAGTAAAATGTATCTTGGTATCCTCATAAGCTTTCTATCAGAAAACTATATGGTAATAAATGGAAAAGATTTTCTTTTTGGGAGCAGACCAGAAACACAGATCCCTTCACCGCCCCGATTTCTTCAATTTTGGATTTCCTTTCTGAGCTCTTCTAACAAGGCTCAGCTGCTGCCACAGTTAAAGTTCAGCTAGCAGCTATCTCCAGTGTATACGTAGGATAGCATATGCCTAACTTGATGCCACATAGACTGTGTAAAGCCTTTTTGAAAGGCAATTCCTTATTGAGACCTCATTTTAAAGAACCTGTTCCTCCTTGGGATTTAAACTTTGTCCTGTTGCACTTAACCTCACCACCCTTTGAACCTTCATCCACTTGGGATCTAAAGTTCCTCTCTTGGAAAACAATTCTTCTGGTAGCCATAACCTCTGCTAGAAGAGTTTGAGCTGTAAGCGCTTTCAGTCAAGCCTCCTTTGATTTTCCATAAAGACAGGGTTTCACTTCGAACTAACCCATCCTTTTGTTCTTCAGATTTGCTCCCAATCTAATATTCAATCAATTGAACTTCCAGTATTTTTCCCAAACCATACAAAGCAAGCAGAATACAAGCTTCACCAACTTGATGTGCATAGGCAAGTGAGGATGTTCGTGTTTCACTGTTGCAGTCATCACATTTGGGTTATCCCTGCCAGGGTAGCCCTCGGCCGGCCCAAATACTAGAGGCTTAGTATTTCTGCGTCTGCTTCAGAACTGATGTCAGGTCATCAGTAGTATAAAATAAGGCAGCCGACGCCATTATATCAGTCTTTCTTGCCATGGAGCCCGAAGCAGAAGCAGTTTGCACGAGTGCCGGGCGGCCACTACCCGAGTTTCATCTACCGAATTGAAGCTGAAGTTTTCTAAAGCCAAGTACCCCATTGGGGATATTTTTTTCTTGCACTAACCAATGTCTGAAAAAGTTAATTGTCTTGCCTGTGGAAAGCAAGAACCACACTGTGGCTGTCATTCTTACTGCGTCACTTGCTTCAGCCCAAACCATGACATCCCCCGCTGTTGCATCTGTGCTTTATTCAATGCCAGAACTATTTGTTGTTGGGCCCTTATTGTAGCTAGATATTTTCGCTTACAGTCCTCTAACGCAGATATGGCTTCGGTAAGCCATCTGACAGCTGATTTTCCGAATGTAAAGATAAAGACCGAGATGGACTGCACAGGTCCAAACCTACCGACGACTTTCCCGCCAGTCAGTTCTCCAGTCGTCAATGAGGCGCTTTCGCAGACCCTGATGCCCGCTTCTGTGGTTTGTCAGGCCGCTACAGAGACCCTTTTGGAGTCCGGTATGCCACAGAACTCTTCAACTAAGGATCCTGCAGTCTCTACCTTGGATGGGTCCGGAGCCGCTGAGCAGGCACCACCTTCCGAGGAAGTCCCTTCTCACTACCGTTTCTTGACGCACACGTCTTTTCGCTACTACCGTTCTTTTGAAAACGACAGTTTTCTCAAACACCTGCTTCCTTGCCTTAGTCTCAAATGTTTAAAATGTTGGAAGACCTTATCATGCTGATCAGGGGAAGCCAAGCTACCCCTGCCAAAAGAAAAAGATCTGTCCCCTGTAGTTTTGTCTGAACGGGAGTCCGATGACTCTGATGCTTCTGAATATGAAGACATGCAAACCCGTCTCTTCTTATGAGGATTCTGATGCAGAGGATTCCATTCCTTCAGCCTCTCCCCCAGAGGATTTTTCCTTTGGGGAAACCCTTCATTCTTAAGGGAGCATTTCCAGGGGGAAGTCAGGACTACCCTCAGTCTAAATAGAGTCGTGGAATTCTAAGATGTTATGGAGGATGTTTTCCTGGAATCAAGCTTGACTCCTGACACCCTCCCTCCTGCACGCAGAAAACCAGACTGGTATTAGAGTCCCTGACTCTCCCAAATTTCTGTTTAAAAATCCTACTGCTGACCCTGCGGTAATTTCTCAAGGGCCTAAAGGAATTAAAGCAACCTTTGCTAAAAATCCCACCCCCTCAATTAGGGATTCCCGAGCACTAGACAGATGGAGTAAAAAAGTATACACCTCCGCTACTCTTGTTAGAGCACTAAATTGTCAGTTCCATATGCTAAAATTTCAATAACATATCCTGGAACTCCTCATACAAAAAAAGTCTTCCTTTCTTTTGCAGAATCTAGAGTTACAAGAGTTAATGCATTCTGCAAGTCAAGTAACTAAACACAGCTTGCATTATGGTTTTGACGCCCTAGAAGCTTCTTGCAGGGCACTGGTCACCGGTTCTGTCCTTAGAAGGCATGCATGGCTTAAGGAACAGCACTTGTCAGACCATGTTAAAACTAAATTGTTGGATGCCCCCTTGCACAAAGACAACTTATTTGGCACGAAGGCAGAAGAGGTCTTAAAAAAAAGATGGAAGAAAAAGCAACATCTATGCAGACAGTTAAGGATTTTTTACAGGTCCAGCCACCCAGGTTCAGCAGGCATTGTTCCTCCAAGCACTAGTCCTTTCCTGCTCCCACCAGGTCAGTTTAGCCCAGACCCCGGAGAACCAGACCCCCCCCCCCCCCCCAGACAGCAGCCATAGGGAATGCAGAGATCTAAGCAGTGGACTACCTCCACTTCAAAACCAGGGAGTTCTAAGCCCCCCCCCCCTTTCTGGTAACTCACAATGACGCTCCTCCCCCACCTCCTCCCACCTTCATTTACCCCTAGGAGGAAAACTCTCCTTTCACACAAGCACCTGGCCCACCATTACCAACGACCGCTGGTTTCTCACCATAGTGTCCCAGGGATACAGATTTTCTTTCCACACCCTTCCAACTCCAAAAGGGTTCCCAGATCTGCCTCCAAACTAGTGGTTAAAGGCAGAAAAGTAAGCCCTTTCCCTGCTCTCTGAGGGCAGTAGAGCACGTTCCTGCAGAACAGAAAGGCCAAGGTTTCTACTCCAGACTTTTTCTGGTACCCATAAAAGAGGGCACCCGGCGCCCAATCCTCTCTCCATTCTAAACACCTTCCTGGTGATCCCAAAATTCAAAATACTCACCCTCCAGCTGCTGCTAGCCATGCTCTCAAAGGATGCTTGGCTAGCCACCCTAGGTCTAAAAGAGGCCTACCTCCACATTCCTGTCAGGGAATCATGCAGGAAATGTCTCAGTTTCAGGGCAGGATCTCAGCACTTTCAGTTCTCTGTGCTTCCCTTTGGCTTATCTACTGCTCCCAGAGTTTTCACCTTTTGCAGACAAAGGAAAATCCAGATTTACCCATACTTACACTGCCTAATTCAGGCAGACAGCCAGGAAAGACTGCTCAAGCACCTAGCCTTTGTAAAGCCCCTACTAACCTCACTAGGGTACACAGTCAATGAAAAGAAATCCAAACAGGTATCCACCCAAAGGGTTATATTCCTGGGAGCAAGCCTGGAGACAGCATACCAGATGGCTTTCCTTACACCAGAAAAGCAAACTTTCCTGACAGCCTACTTCTCTCAACTAGCCACTAGACCCCAACTATCTGCAAGGAAAATCCTGCAAGCTCTGGGGTTCATGGCATCTTGTATTTTACTCATTCCATATGCCAGACTCCGTATGAGAAAACTTCAGTGCTACCTAAAAAGCCTTGTGTCAACAGTCTCAAGACCTGGAGAGACTTGTACCTAGAATACCTTGCCTCAGAAATGATTTTCTTTGGTGGCAAACAGCATGCTTCTACAACAAGGGAATACCTTTCTCATCACCCCCCGCCACCCAGACCCTCACCACAGACTCAGACTGGAGCTGCACACCTGGACGGCAGGTGCATACAGGGCCAATGAAGCCCACAGCAAATCCATCTGCACATCAACCAAAAAGAGATGATAGCTGTCCAGCACGGTTTGCCTTCATGTGTGCGTATTGCACATGGGCGAACAGCAATTGTACGAAAGGCAGTTTGCAAGGTTTGCAAACGCTGAACGGAAAAAGGTTCGAATGTGCAATGGGCAAATGCACAGTGACATTCGCTCATTGCACATTCGACATTTTGGGGGATATTGCACTATAATGGGGATCGGAAAATGGTCCCTTTCCACACTGTGGTGTGATCTCGGAGTTAGAATATTAAAGTAGGGGGGTGCAGGGGGGATTGCCCCCCTGCTTTACACTTCATTAGATTTTTTCAACACTGAAAATCAGAGAATCTGCTTTTCGATTTGCTGATTTTCGAATATTTAGAACTGCCACTATTTTCATTTTTGTGGTTATGATTCGCTCATATCAACAGTCGCATCACTTGTGATTCGGCTTTGTAAAGGTAAATCGTCCAGCACGCCTTGATAGCTTTCAAGCCCCTGCTCTCCCCAGGACCTCTCCTGATCAAAACCGAAAACACCACTGTGATGTGGTATATCAAGCAGGGAGGGACTCGCTCAGCACACAGCCTCTGCCATGCAACTCCATTTGTTAGCACAATTCCTACCAGGTTCTCTCAACTCTCTGGCAGATCACTTAAGCAGAAATATTCTGGACCCACACGAATGGCAGCTCAACAGAAAAACCTTCACCTTAGTAACTCAGAAATGGGGCACCCCGAAGGTCAGCCTCTTTGCCTCCCACACCAACCATCAGCTCACCAAGTTCTGCACCCGGGAGCATCACTGCATGGCTTGGAAAGTGGATGCCCTGTCCTTCTCCTGGGTCAATCTATTGGTCTGTGCCTTTCCTCCACTACCTCTCATCCCCAGGGTACTGCTCAAAATGAAGGAGGGAAAACCAAAGTCAATTCTTACAGCTCCAGACTGGCCTCACCAGCACTGGTACTTCTTGCTGCGCAGCCTGGCCCCACTGCCACCATGGGATCTCCCCCAGTTTCCAAACCTCCTGACCCAGAGGGAAGGGGAATTCATGCATCCCCAATTGCAGACACTCAGTTTGGCAGCTTGGCTTATTCCCTAACCCCTGATCAATCTGCCAACCTCAGCAAACAGGTTCTAGATGTTATGCATGAGGCCAGATGCCCTAGCACTAGAAAGTCTTATGCTGACAAATGGAAAAGGTTCTGCACCTTGATTCAGGCTAAGGGAGCCAATACGGCGCACCCTTCCCTCCCTCTCATCCTGGATTACTTAGCTGACCTGCTACTCAGTGGCCCTTTTTTTTTTTTTTTTTTTTTTCCTTTTATTAAAATTCATGCATCTGCTATCTCTGCTCATTTTCCCACTGAGCAGCCCCTTTTCTCACACCCTCTGATTAGACAGTTCCTAAGAGGGGCTAGCAACTTGAGGCCACTCTGAAGAGCACCAACCCCAGCTTGGGACCTTAACTTGTGTTGGAAAAACTCACCCTACCCCCTTCAAACCAGCCTCTTCAGCAGAGCTAAAATTTCTCTCCTGGAAGACCGCTTTCCTTCTGGCCATCACTTCAGCCAGAAGGGTCTCCGAGTTGCAAGTGCTCATGGCTGTGGAACCCTTCATCTTCCATGCTGACAGGATATCCGTCAGGATTAATCCATCCTTCATGCCCAAGGTGGTGTCCAGTGTGGCTTGCAACCAATCCCATTCATTTGCCCACCTTTTTTCCTAACCCGCAGAACAAGGTGGGGGGGGATCCTGCACACTCTAGATGTACACAGACTGCTCAGATTCCATCTAGACAGGACTAAATCCTTCAGAAAGTCTGATCAGTTGCTGGTTAGCTTTGCTGCAAGGGCAGAGGGCAAAGCTATCTCCAAACAAACCATTTCCAAATGGATAGCACACTGCATCCATTTCTGCTACAAACCACACTGAAAGCTTCCCCCCAAGGGGGTCAGGACTCACCCCCACCAGAGCAGCCTCCACCTCTGCAGCTTTCCTCAGAGGAGTCCCCACCAGGGACATCCAGGAGGCAGCCACCTGGGCATCTGTTCACACCTTTACTAAACATTGCCATCTCCCTATATTTATTTTACATTTGTTTACCGGGATAGTCCGAATGGATACATGTCCATTTTCAGCGGCGGCCCGGGGAGAAAAGTTCCAATTACAGAAGAAGTTGGATAACATTAGAAAATATAAAACAAAGTGGTTTTGTACAATGGCTTAGTAGTATTCCTTAGTAGGAACTCTCAATTCTTATGGACAGACGCAATTAAAAGCACGAGACATCAGATTGGATATAGAGTTTGGTGACATAGTTGCATGTTATGATATTTACAGATTATGCTTTCAGTTTATAACTTAATCGGGGTTGGTACATGGGCGAAGCGAGTTCGCTTTGAGATACTGTTTGAGGTTTTTTGAAGAAACGTTTGGAGGATTGTAGGGGTTGTATAGTTTGGCAATGAATTCCAAGTTTTGCCAACAAAATTGGCAAACTGGGATTTACCAGCAGAGTTATTAGCTTTGTGGACTTGGACCAGTAGTTTGTTGGCTGACCGTAGGGATCTCAGGATGCTATATGGCTTAATATTTATACGTGAGGAGGTATCCTCAGGGTGGTACAGAATTGTTTGCTCTATTAAGAGCCAATTGAATTAAGCTGGGCAGTTCTAGCCACTTTGGTTTCAGGTTCTGGCAGTAGTGGTTTCTATAGGTGGAGCCAGTGGCAAATCTGGCAATATGATTGTAGCTATGGGACAGCTTACCTAGTTCGGATTTGTTGAGGTTTGAGAGTAGAGGCAAGGCATATAAAAGAGTGGAGAGTAGGTATGACCAGGAGATTGCAGTCCCTAGCCAGTGGGGTTAAAAATGTATTTTCTATACAGTGATCCAAGCTTCTTATTGATAGTCTGTATGCTTTTTTTGGCCTGTAGGTCAAATTTGAGATGGTCTATGATAACGATGATTTGATGCGTTGATCTGGGGAGATAGTGGTACCATTGTTAGATGGGACAGAGAATGAAAGTGTGGCAGATCTAGTGGGGTTGCAGAGTAGAAGTTTAGTTTTATTGGGGTTCAGCAGTAGGCATTGGTTGGCGAGCCAGTTCTCAGTAGTGTTAAGATTTGTAGTTTGGATGGGGAGGTGGCTGAGCAGATCATAGTGGAATCATCTGCATATTGAATACAGGTAGCTTTAGGGATAAGGTGTGAAGGTTGTTGGTAAAAATAGAGTGGACCTAGTATGGAGCCTTGAAGGGGCACAAAGTGTGAGAGGTAGCTAGCTGGAGAGTTTGCCTGCCATAGTACCGCCTGATGTCTACCAGTCAGGTAGGACTGGAACCACTGGATTGCGTGCTTATTGAGGGAAATAGATTTTAGAGAAAGAAATGGTTGACCATATCAAAGGCTTTTGATAGGTCAAGAAAGAGGGTGGAGGATAAGCCTATTGTCATTCCTGTTTTGGTTTATGGCATTAGTAAAGGAAAGGAGGGCTGAGGTGGTGCTGTGGTATGGCCTGAAACCATGCTAGGAGTTGGATAGTAAGTTATTCTGTGTAAGGTATTGCATTAGATGTTTATCGTGTTTCACTGTTGCAGTCATCACTGTAGGGTTCTTCCTGCCGGCAGGCAGTCCTCGGTCGGCCAGAATCCCAAAGTCTGGGTCCGGCGTCTGCTGTTCAGTCATGCTCCCTGACGTCAGAGCGCCAGGAGTACAAAGCTGCCAGCCGACGCCATGTTCTCCAGTCTTTCTTGCCGTGTGGTGAAAGCAGTTCGCAAGTGCCTGTCGGCTGACTCCTGATATTTTTTCGTGCTTCAGTCCTAAGGCTTACTTCTTCTCAAAGCTAAGTACCCCGTTGGGGAAACTTATTTCTTGCTCCAGTCCGATGTCAGATAGTTAATTGCATTTCTTGTGGGAAGCAAATACCTCATAAGGATTTCCATTCTTACTGTATTCCTTGTTTAGGCCCTGACCACGACGTAGCTAGTTGTCGGTTTTGTGCTAGATTTAACCATCGTACGATTAAGCGGAGGTATGATTTTGCTTTTCACTACTTTGGTAGGCGATTTAATTATAAAATGTCGGACATGCTACCGACTACCAGAGTTCACAAACGACGCAAGGATAAGGACAGGCCTCAGAGGTCCAAATCAGACGATGTTACACCAGAGCCAGCTTCAGGTTCTGCCGTCGTCAGTGAGGCGCTTTCGCAGCCCCTGTTGGCCATTTCAGAACCGATAGCCGAAACAGACTCCCACGAGGAGCCAACTAGGCCTTTGAGCACTCCAGCTGCAGGACCTTCGGACCGTGCTCCCTCGGATGGGTCCGGAGCCGCTGTGCAGGTACCGGCTTCTGAGGGGGGTTTTCAGGCCTACACAGCTTCTGATAAAGGCAAAACCCAAGACAAAGACTCCTTCAAAATCTAAGACACCAGCCCAGGCCTCTTCTGATCCGGGACCCAAATCACAGAAACAGTTACTTAAAATGGTGGAGGACTTGCTAACCATGATTAGGGGTTCACATCCCCCTCCAGACAAAAGGCCAAGGCAAGAGTTGGATTATGAATCTTCTGATCAGGCATCTATTTCTTCAGCGTCTTCCTCTGAACAAGAATATTCTTTCCCTCCTTATGAGGATTCTGATGCTAAGGAATCTATTCCATCAGCTTCTCCCCCTGAGGATTTTTCTTGTGGGGAAACTTTACATGACATGAGGGAACATTTTCACTGGGAGGGACAGGAGTACTCTGAATCTAAGAGAAGGCTCAGGGATTTCCTTCTTCCCCAACATAGACCCCTGGCTCTTCCTTCTATTTTGGATATTGTGGATGATGCCTTTTCTGAGGCTAATTTAACTCCTGACTCTCTTCCTCCAGTCCCTGCTAAGCCCGACAGATATTACAGGGTCCCTGACTCCCACCAGTTCCTTTACAAAACTCCTACTGCTGATCCAGAAACCATTTCTCAGGGTCCTAAGGGGGTTAAGGCTGCCTCTGCTAAAAATCCTATTCTGACAGATGAGGATTCCAGAGGTTTGGAGAGATGGGGCAAAAAATTGTATACTTCTGCTACTTTATCGATTAGGGCTTTAAATTGCCAATTTCATATGCTAAAATATCAGCAATTTCTACTGTCTGTTATGAAACAAAAGTTAGGTACCATTTCTGCATGTGCAGATAATAAGGAATTACATGATTTTGATGCATGCTACTGAAGTGGGAAAGCATGGTTTACACTGGTTTTGATGCCTTGGAGGCTTCTTGCAGGGCGGCTGCCTCTGGTACAGTCATTAGAAGACATGCTTGGTTAAAGGAACAAAACTTACCTGATCAAGTGAAAGCAAAGTTACTGGATGCTCCTGTTCAGCATAATGTTTTGTTTGGGCCTAAGGCAGAAGAGGTAATAAAGAAAATGGAGGATAAGACAAAATCCATGCAAACTGTTAAGGATTTCTTACAAGTTCAGCGTCCTAGATTTAGCAGAAATTGGCCAACAAAAAATTGGTCTTTTCCCAGCTCGGACAGGTCTCAGAGGGGTAGATATAGGCGCACCAGAGGGAGGCCTCAAAACACAGACCTCTTACAGACCTAGACAATGGCGTGCTTCCACCTCCAGGGGTGTAGAGGACAGACCTCAATCATATAGAAAACAGGCTCAATGACTCCCCCTGCGTGGCTCCAGGAACTTGTCTCCTGGATGCCCCTCTAGGAGGAAAACTTTCTCTTTTTCAACAAAATTGGACTTGCATAACCCATGACAAGTGGGTTCTGGATGTAGTTTCAAGAGGTTACAAATTCCACTTTCATACCTTGCCAAGACCAAACGGATGGCCAGACTTACCAAAACACCAATGGTCCGAGGCATTAAACCAGGTGGGGATCCCTCATGGCTATGAGGGCAATAGAACTGGTTCCACAATCAGAGACTGGGCAGGGCTTTTACTCAAGGCTCTTTCTAGTTCCCAGAAAGCAAAACTCATGGAAAGACCCATCCTGGATCTGTCAGTCTTAAATACTTTCCTGGAGATACCAAAGTTCAAAATGCTTACTCTGCAGCAGCTCCTGCCAATGTTGAGCAGAAATGCATAGATGGTGACATTGGATTTAAAAGAGGCTTACCTACACATCCCTATCAGACAGGAGTGCAGAAAATACCTCCGGTTCAAGGACGGCTCGAAACATTACCAATTCTCTGCGCTGCCCTTTGGCTTGTCTACTGCGCCCTCAAGTGCCTGGCACCAGTAGTAGCTTATTGCAGACTCAAGGGTATTCAAATTTACCCTTATCTGGACTGCCTTATTCAAGCAGACAGCAAGAATGTTTTACTCCAGCACCTGGAATTTGTTCAAAATCTTTTCAAGTACTTGGGATTCACTGTAAACAGTCAAATTTGACCCCCACACAACAGATAACTTTTCTGGGTGCTCTTTTAAACACAACAACCCAGATAGCATTCCTGACATCCGAAAAACAACTACAGCTGGCTTCCACTTTCAAAACCTTGGCTTCTATAACTCTGCTAACTGCAAGGAAATTCCTGCAGGTTTTGGGTTACATGGCCTCCTGCATCCTTCTCATACCAAATGCAAGACTACATGAGAAAAATACAATGGTACCTAAAAAGTGTATGGTCCCAGCATTGCCACAGTCTAGAGACACAGATTGCCGTCTTGCCTTGCCTACAAAAGGAATTCCATTGGTGGACCATGGCATGTCTTCACAACAAAGGCAAAGCCTTCAGTCTACCTCCAGCCAGCCAGGTGTTAACCACGGACGCCTCGGATTGCGCATGGGGAGCCCACTTGCAGGGAAAGGGTCTGCAAGGTGTTTGGACAGAGGATCAGACCCACCTACATATCAATTTAAGAGATGTTAGCTGTTCGGCTTTCAGGGATCTTCTACAACCAGGACAACTACTGATACGAACAGACAACACCACAGTTATGTGGTACATAAACAAGCAGGGGGGCTCACATTCCTACCCCATTTGCAGACTAGCCATGACTCTGTGGAACACAGCACTTGCTTGCAAAGTGGATCTACAAGCTCAGTTCCTGCCAGGGAAACAAAAACTTTGGCAGACAGCCTGAGCAGTGAGCAGAAACCTGTCAGACCTACACGAGTGGATGCTAGGCACCCACATATTCAGGACGATTACAGAAGCCTGGGGCTGCCCGGACATAGATTTATTTGAATCCCCCCTCAACCACCAGTTACAGATTTTTTGCACAAGGACTTTTCACAAGCTAGCATGGAAAATGGATGCACTATCATTCAGTTGGAAAAACCTCAAGGGGTATGCCTTTCCACCACTACCTCTTCTACCACGGGTGTTATTAAAGATCAAGCAGGACAAGTCCAAGATGATGATTCTACTGGACCCAAATTGGCCTTGTCAATTCTGGTACTCAACACTGAAGAATCTATCTCAGGAACCACCTTGGATTTTGCCTCAGATTCCTAATCTGTTGTCCCAACACCAGGGCCAACACATGTCAAAACTCACAGCCTGGCGAATTCAGGATCTATGATTAATCCTCCCCTTCCCAAAAAGGTCATGGATGTTATCTTAGAAGCCAGACGGCCTAGCACTAGAAAATCTTATAGCACTAGAAAATCTTATGTAGGCAAATGGAAGAGATTTTGCACCTGGATGCATGCTCAGGATTCGAATCCTCTCATTCCTAATATCCCTCAGATTTTGCTTTACCTAACAGACATGCTACATAAGAGTTTATCGTTCTCCATAAAAATTCATGCCTCAGCTATCTCTGCACATTACAATACAGGCCCTCCACTCTTTTCGCATCCACTTCTGAAACTATCTACGAGGAGCAAAGAATTTAAGGCCCCCTAGGACACCACCCATACCTGCCTGGGACCTCAACTATGTTCTGGAAAAACTCACTCTGCCTCCTTTTGAGCCTGCTGCCACAACTGATATTAAGTATTTATCATGGAAGACAGCTATCCTACTGGCTTTGACTTCAGCCACAGAAGAATCTTGGAGCTACAAGCACTCATGGCTGTGGAACCTTAAATTATTTTTCACCACAAATAGGGTGTCTTTAAGGACTAATCCTACTTTCATGCCTAAAGTGGTTTCCAAAGTGGCTTTAAATCAAACTATTCACCTGCCAACTTTTTTCACTAATCCACAAAATAAGGGGGAAAGGATCTTGCATTCCTTGGATGTACACAGAACTTTTTACCTGGACAGAACCAAGGATATCAGGAAAACAGAGCAACTGTTTGTTTCTTATGCAGCAAACTCCCAAGGCAAAGCCATTTCAAAACAGACCATTTCTAAATGGATTGCGCATGGAATCAGATTTTGTTACTCATCATGGAAAGCAAATCCCAGGAAAAATTAGGACTCTCTCTACCAGAGCTGCTGCTACCTCAGCTGCCTTTCTCAGGGGAGTACCTACCAAAGTTATTTTGGAAGCTGCAACTTTGAGTTCAGTGCATACTTTCTTTGAGCACTATAATCTCCCTCTTTACTCTAAGTCTAGGGCAGGCTTTGCTTCTGCAGTCTTGCAGGGCCTTCTAGCTGCCCCTTCTCTATAACCCCTTATCTCAGCTTTGGGATTCAACCCTACAGTGATGACTGCAACAGTGAAACACGAACATAGTACAGTTGTGTACCCTTACCATAAATGTAGATGTTAGTGTCTTCACTGTTGCATTCTGGGTTACCCTCCCTCCTGTCCTCTCTTATACTTTCACTAGTGTGCTTACCTACTTCACCTTTCTTCTGAGGTGTATTTGCTACAGGCTATGGGGTTTGTGGTATGTTATTTTTTGGTTTTTACTATTGGCCTTCATTTTTAGGCACCTGACATCTGGGGCAAGAAAAACTGGAGAACATGGCGTTGGCTGGCAGCTTTGTACTCCTGGCGCTCTGACGTCAGGGAGCATGACTGAACAGCCGACGCCGGACCCAGACTTTGGGATTCTGGCCGACCGAGGACTGCCTGCCGGCAGGAAGAACCCTGCAGTGATGACTGCAACATTGTGTACACATTTCTCCATTATTTTGGCTAGTGGGGAAAGAAAGGCATTGGGTCTATAGTTGGATGTCTGTAGAACTACCACCTTTATGGAGTGGGATGACGTGGGATATTTTCCAGAGGGAGGGGATAGCGCTTTTGGATAAGGTTCTGTTGATAAGGATAGATATGGGATGTGCAATGGCATCTGCAGCTATTTGTAGGTACTCTGCAGGGAGGAGGTCAGCAGCGAGGGTGGTAGGTTTTAGGGTTTTTATAAGTGTTTTGATGAAACTAGTGGATATCGTTTGGAAGCTAAGTTGGGGGTGACCAGTGGGTAGATTAGGGGTGTGGTTTGTTTGTGGGGGTTAGTTGATTTGCTAGGGATTGGATTGTTTCAGTGAAAAGGTTATAAGCGACAGCTATGGTCTCTGGGGAACTGTGGATGTTCTTTGTGTTTCACTGTTGCAGTCATCACACTTGGGTTATCTCTGCCTGCAGGTAGCCCTCAGTCGGCCCGAATACCAGAGTCTTGGGATTTCTGTGTCGGATGCTGTTGTCTCATCCATGACTTCGGGTTGTCAGGGGTATAAAACATGCAGCTGAAGCCATTACATCAGCTTTTCTTGCCGCGCGGGAGCCCAAAGCAGAAGCATTTCGCAAGTGCCAGTCGGCAGCTACCTGACATTTTCATTTTTCGAGTTTCAAACCTGAAGTCTTCTAAAGCCAAGTACCCTGTTGGGGATCTTTTTTTTTTTTTTTTTTTTTTTTTTTTGCTCTAACCGATGTCAGAAAAAGTTAACAATTGTCTTGCCTTTAGAAAGCCAATACCTCTCAGAGTTTCATTCTTACTGCATCACTTGTTTAGGCCCAGACCACGACGTCCCTCGCTGTCGGTTTTGTGCCTTGTTCAATGACCCAAACTATTCGTCATCAGGCTATTTTTGTCTCTAAATTCTTTCGCTCTCGTTCTCCGTGTTCTGAAATGGCTTCAGTAAGCCATCAGACTACCAGATCTTCAGAAAAAACACCAAGATAGACCGCATAGGTCCAAAACTGCCGACGCTTCTGTTAAGCTAGTCTCCAGTCCGCTGGTACTCAGTGAGGTGCTTTCACAGCCCCTGTTGCCCGCTTCTACAGATTTGCAGGCCTTTACTGAGACCCATTCAGAGTCTGGTATGCGACGAGATGCTTCGACTATGGAACCTGTGGATGTCTCCACCTTGGATGAGTCCGGAGCTGCTGTGCAGGCACCGGCTTCTGAGGGGGTATTTAGACCTTCCGATGTTCGTATTAAACAGACTACTTCGTTAATGACTAAATCTACCGAATTTCTCAGGTTCAGAGTTCGCACTACGTCTAGGAAAGGCAACCAAAATGCTTGGGGAAGCCAGCCCCCCCCCCCCCTGTAAAAGACAAAGAATTGATTTTCCTTCTGATTCTTCAGACCATGATTACCAGGTCATACCCTTATCCACCTATGAGGACTCAGATGCAGAGGATTCAATTCCCTCAGCCCCCCCAGACCTTTCTTTGGTGAAACCTTGCATACCCTAACAGAGCATTTCCACTGGGAAGGCCAGGACTACCCACAGTCCAAAAAGAGACTCAGGGAATTTTTAGACTTGCCTCAGCATAGGCCTCTAGCTATTCCCACTGTCCTGGATATTTTAGATGATGTCTTCATGGAATCCAGCCTTACCCCTGATACTTTACCTCCTCCCCCTAGAAAGCCTGACCGATACTAGAGTACTTGACTCTTACAAATTTCTCTCTAAAAATTCCACTGCGGATCCAGAGAACATTTCCCAGGGACCTAAAGGTATTAAGGCTTCTAAAGCCAAAAGCCCTACCCCTTCGGACAGGGATTCTAGTGCTCTAGACAGATGGGGTAAGAAGGTATACACCTCTGCAACTCTTGCCATCAGGGCTTTAAATTGCCAATTTCACATGTTGAAGTACCAGCAGCATACTATTGATACAATTAAACAAAAAATGTTGATTCCTGACTGTGCAGAAAATAAGGACTTGTAAGACTTAATGCATTCTGCAAACCAAGTTGGTAAACATACTTTGCAGTGTGGTTTTGATGCCTTAGAAGCATCTTGCAGGGCTGTTGTCACAGGGTCTGAACTGAGAAGGCATGCTTGGCTGAAGGAACAAATCTTGCCAGACCATGTCAAGGCCAAATTACTTGATGCTCCATTAAACCAAGAATGTTTAGCTCTAAAGCATAGGTTCTTAAAAGATCGAGAAAAAAGCTAAATCCATGCAAACTTTTAAAGATTTATTACAGATAGCCACCTAGATTCAGTAGGCATTGGCCTTCAAAAAACTGGTCCTTTCCAGTCCCTTCCAGACCTCAGCCCAAACCCAGGGGCAACAGACCACAAAGACTACAGTCTCAGGGTATGCACAGATCTAAACAATGGAGTGTTCCCTTCTCAAAAACTGGGGGTGGCAAGCCCAACCCCCTATGGAAAAAGTTTACAATGTTTGGTCTTTAATCCTTCCCAGCCATGCTCAAGTACTTGCACCCCAAGGAGGAAAACTCGCCCTGCATGCAAAAAACTGGGAGTATTAGGACCGATGGGTCGTGAACATTGTATCCCAGGTATACAGATTCCACTCTGCCAACCCAAAGTGGATTGCCAGACCTTTCTCCAAACCAGTGGACAGAGGCCCAAAAACAAATACTTTCTCTTCTCAGTATCAGGGCTGTTCAACCTGTGCCAACAGAGCAAAGGGGACAGAGTTTCTACTCCAGGCTGTTCCTGGTGCCCAGGAAAGCGAACTCTTGGCGCCCTATTCTGGATCTGTCAACCCTAAACACCTTCTTGGTGGTACCAAAATTCAAAATGCTTACACTCCAGCAGCTCCTTCCTATGCTAGCCAAGGATTCCTGGCTAGTCACCCTAGACTTAAAAGAAGTTTATCTGCACATCCCCGTAATGGAATCTTGCAGGAAATATCTACGTTTCAGGGCAGGCTCTTTGCACTTCCCTTTGACTTATCTACTGTGCCCATGGTATTCACAAAGTGCCTGGCTCCAGCCATTGCTTACTGCAGGCAGAGAAATATTCAAATTTACCCATACTTGGACGATTGCCTGATTCAGGTGGACAGTCAGGAATTGCTACTTCAGAACCTGACGTTTGTAAAGAGACTACTAACTTCTCTGGGGTACACCATCAAAGAAAAGAAATCACATCTGGTATCCAGCCAAAAGATTGTATTCCTGGGTGGAAGCTTGAACACAATTTCCCAGATGGCATTCCTCACTCCAGAAAAGGTTTATTTGGCAACTTATTTCAAACTACTGGCCACCCAAACCCATTTATCTGCAAGAATAATACTGCAAGTCCTAGGGTTCATAGCCTCATGTATTCTACTGATTACATATGCAAGACTGCATATGAGGAAACTTCAATGGTACTTAAGTCTCTGGTGTCAACATTTTCCCAGGATCAACATTTCCCAGGGCCTGGAAACAGTGATTCCTATTATTCCTTGCCTAAGGACAGAGTTCCTTTGGTGGGCAGAGGATTACAACCACAAGGGACTCCCTTTTTCACAACCCCCTGCCATCCAAACTCTGGCAACAGATGCATCAGACTATGCATGGGGGGCTCACATGGTAGGCAAATGGCGCCCAGGACAAGTTCACCTGCATATCAGTCAAAAAGAAGCATTAGCTGTACAGAATGCGCTGACAGCCTTCAAATACCTTATCCTGCCAGGACAACTCCTGATAGACAGACAACACCACCGTTATGTGGTACATAAGCAGTGGGGAACTCGCTCCTACCCACTCTGCAGGTTAGCCATGGCTCTGTGGAACACAACCGTAAGCAACCAAGTGCACCTGCAAGCTCAGTTCCTACCAGACAAAATTCACTGGCAGACGACTTAAGCAGAAATCTAATGGTCCCACATGACTGGAGCCAAACTCATTCAAACTTCTAATACACAGGTGGGAGACACCTGAGGTGGACCTTTCTGCATCCCCCCCAAAACCATCAACAAAACAAATTTTGCACCAGAATTCCCCACAGTCAAGCTTGGAAAGTGGATGCCCCATCCTTCACATGGGAAAACCTCTCTACCTATTCCTTTTCCCCCTCTGCCCCTCCTTCCAAAAGTAGTCCTCAAGGTCAAACAGGACAGGCCAGGGACAATCCTTATTGTGCCAGACTGGCCACACCAGCACTGGTACCCACTCCTACGCAGTCTGACAGCAGTGCCACCCTGGCACCTACAGCAGACCTGCTCTCTGCTGTCCCACCAGGAGGGACAGATTTTGCATCTTCAGCTGCAAATCCTGAACGTGGCAGCCTGGCTTATTCCCCGAATACATGACCAGCAACCCTGAGCAAACAGGTGCTGGATGTTATCCTTGAGGCCAGGAGGCCTAGTACTCTGAAATACTATTCAGAAAAGTGGAATAAATACTGTTGTTGGAGCCAGTCTGAAGGGAAGGGCACAGCCGTGTCTTTGCTCCAAATCCTAGATTACCTCGCAGAGCTGCTCCACAAAGGCCTATCCCTCTCATCAATTAAGATTTATGGATCTGCCATCTCAGCTCGTTACAATACTGAGCCACCCCTCTTCTCTCACTCTCTGATCAAAACCCACTCCTGCCTGGGACCTTAACTTTGTACTAGAGACTCTCACGTTTCCCCCTTTTGACCCTGCTGCTACTACAGCAGAGTTAAAATTCCTCTCTTGGAAAACAGCCTTACTGCTAGCCATCACTTCAGCAAGAAGAGTGTCTGAGTTACAGGCCCTTATGGCTGTGGGAACCCTTCATTATCTTCCGTGCGGACAGGGTTTTCATCAGGACTAACCCATCTTTTTTGCCCAAGGTAGTATCCAGTGTGGCCTTAAACCAATCCATCCATTTGGCAACCTTTTTTCCTAATCCTCAGAATAAAGGGGAAAAGGATCCTGCACTCCTTGTTGGACGTACACAGACAGCTCAGGTTCTACCTTGACAGGAATAAACATTTCAGAAAATCTGACTAGCTGCTAGTCAGCTTTGCTACAGGGGCAGAGGGCAAGGCCATTTTGAAACAAACCATTTCTAAATGGATAGCACACTGCATCCATTTCTGCTACAAACACCATGGAAAACCTACCCCACAGGGGATCAGGCCTCATTCTACTAGGACTACCTCAAACTCTACAGCTTTTCTCAGGGGAGTCCCTACCAGGAACATCCTGGAAGCTGCAACCTGGAGTTCTGTACACACCTTCACCAAGCATTACCACTTGCCTATCTTTTCTAAATCCAGAGCTGGATTTGCCACAGCAGTCTTACAAGGCCTGCTAGCCAGCCCTACTACTTCTTTACTGCCTCCACCCTTGCTCAGCTTTGGGAATCAACCCAAGTGTGATGACCATCAGTGAAACACGAAGAACATAGTACAGTTGTGTACACTTGCCATAAATGTAGATGTTAGTGTATTCACTGTTGCAGTCCTGGATTCCCTCCCTCCAGCGCCCTGTCTTTCTATACTTTCTACCTATCCTCTTTTTTTGGCATTATCTTATGGAAATGGTGTTTACTTTTTACTGGAGGTATTCTACACCATTTGATTGCTTCCTATTTTGCAGGCTCCTGACATCTGGGGCAAGAAAAACTGATGTAATGGCATCGGCTGCAACCCTGATAACCTGACGCCATGGATGAGGCGACTGCATCCAACGCAGAAATCCCAAGACTCTGGTATTCGGGCCAACTGAGGGCTACCTGCAGGCAGATAACCCAAGTGTGATGACTGCAACAGTGAATACACTCGAACGTCTGCATTTATGGGAAGTGTACACAACTCTACTGTGTGGTTAGCTGGGGTTGGGGTGGTAGAATGACCTGGATGAAGTAGTTGATTTAAGCCTGCCCAGAACTTTTGAGGGTTGTTTTGGTGTTTTTGTAGGAGATTGTTTTAGAAGCTTTTTTTTATTTAGTAAAATAAATTTTTTTGTATCATTCCTGAGTTGACAATATTTTAGATGGTCAAGTGGGGCTGTATTTGTTCTCCATCTGGCCCAGGCTCTGTTTCTAATATTGATTTTAGATTTGGTATCTTTTGTGTGCCATGGTGCTGTTTGATCTAGATTTTATTGTACGTGCTGGAGCATGGGAATCAAGGATACTTAGGAATTTAGTGTTAAAGTGAGCTATAGCCTCTTCTAATTGTAGACTTTTAGTTTTGGCCAGTCAGCTGCTTTTAGTTCATTTAGGAATATACCAGTGTTAAAGTATTTCTTGTTTCTAAGTGTTTCATATTTGGTCTGGTGAGATTTCCTGCCTTATGTTTTATGAAATGGGATAGTAAATGGTCACCAAGGTCATCAGGGGGAGTGCCAGCTTTGTACAGTTGGGGTTGTTTATTAACTAGGATCCAATCTAGGATACTTTCCCTGATGGTCGGTTTGTTTATCCTAGTGGGAGAGGTTATGGTCTGTTTAAACCCAGATAAGTTTATAGGGGTGAGGGGGTGTTCGGAGGAGCATGGTTGCCAGTCTGTATTGAAGTCATCAAGAACTTTGGTTTCTTAGGGATAGGTAGTGGATAACCAGTATAAGATATCCTCTTGGGTATTTAACTTATTGCCTGGTGGAATGTAAGCACAGGCAATGTTCAAGCATTTGTTCTGGTTAATCTGTAGATGTTCATGTTTCACTGTTGCAGTCTTCACACTTGGGTTATCTGCCTGCAGGTAGCTGTCAGTGGGCCCGAATACCAGAGTCTTGGGATTTTTGCGTCTGATGCTGTTGCTTCTTCCATGACGTCAGATGTATAAAACAGGCAGCCAACACCATTATGTCAGTCTTTCTTGCCAAGAAGGAGCCCGAAGCAAAAGCAGTTCTCAAGTGCCGGTCGGCCGCCTTCTGAAATTTTCGTATTTCGAGTTTCAAACTTGAAGTTTTCTAAAGCCAAGTGCCCCATTGGGGGTTCTTTTTTCTTGCTCTAACCGATGTCCGGAAAAGTTAACAATTGTCTTGCCTGTGGAAAGCAAATAACTCAGATTTCCATTCTTACTGTGTCACCTGTTTAGGCCCGGACCACGATGTCCCTCGCTCTCTGTTTTGTGCCTTAACACCTGAACCATTCGTTTGGCTGTTTTTGTAGGTAAATGCCGTTCTCCATATTCTGAAATGGCTTCAGTAAACCATCCAACTAGCGATCTTACGAAAAAGCACAAAGATAAAGGCAGAGGCAGATCGCTTAGGTCAAAAATGCCGACGCTTCCGTTAAGCTAGTCGCCAGTCTGCCGGTACTCAGTGAGGTGACTTTGCAGCCCTTGATGCCCACTTCTGCAGATTTGCAGGCCTCTACTGAGACCCATTCGAAGTCCGTTATGCTGTGAGATGCTTCTTCGACTATGGAACCTGCAGATGTCACTGCCTTGGATGGGTCCGGAGCCACTGTGCAGGCACCGACTTCTTAGGGTGTATTCTGACCTACTGATGTTCGCATTAAACCGACAACTTCTTTTTTAGCTAAAACTACTGAGTTTCTCAGGCCCCAGAGTATGCACTACGCCTAGAAAACCAACAACCAAAGCGCATGCTCAAGCTCCCATGCCTCAAAAACAAATGCGTAGAATGGCTGAAGACCTTATCACCCTAATTAGGGGAAGTCAGCCTTCCACTGCTAAGAGACCAAGAATAGTTTCTTTCTGATTCTACAGACCAGGAGTCTGATGACTCTGACCCTTCTGGTTACTAGGCATACCCTTATCTATTTTTGAGGATTCAGATGCAGAGGAATCCATTCCCTCTGCCTCCCCTCCAGAGGATTTTTCTTTTGGTGAAACCTTGCATACTTGAAGACGGCATTTCCGCTGGGAATGCCAGGATTGTCCTTGGTCCAAAAAAAGACTCAGAATTTTTAGAGTTGCCTCAGCACAGGCTCCTAACTATACTCACTGCCCTGGATGTTGTAGATGTCTTTATGGAATCCAGTCTTACTCCAGACACTTTACCACCGGCCCCTAGAAAACCTGACCGATACTACAGAGTACCTGATTCTCTCAAATGTCTCTCTGCGAATCCTACTGCGGATCCAGTGACCATTTCCTAGGGTCCTAAAGGATTAAGGCTACTACAGCCAAAAACCTACTCCTTCAGACAGGGATTCCAGAGCTTTAGGCAGATGGGGTAAGAAGGTATATACCTCTGCAACTCATGCCACCAGGGCATTGAATTGCCAGTTTCATATGCTGAAGTACCAGCAACATATTATGGAACAAATTAGAGCAAAAAATGGTGTGACTTCCAGATTGTGCAGAAAATAGATTTACAAGAGTTGATGCATTCTGCAAACCAAGTTAGTAAGCGTACTTTGTAGTGTGGCTTTGATGCCCTAGAAGCATCTTGCAGGGCTGCAGTCACTGGATCTGTACTGAGAAGGCATGCTTGGCTGAAGGAACGAACCTTGCCAGGCCATGTCAAATCAAAATTACTAGACTCTCCTTTAAGTCAGGACAGTTTGTTTGGCACCAAAGCAAAAGAGGTTCCTAAAAAGATGGAAGAGAAGCTAAATCTATGCAAACTGTTAAAGAATTCTTACAAGTGCAGCCACCCAGATTCAGTAGGCATTGGCCTACAAATAACTGGTCCTTTCCAGCCCCTTCCGGGCCTTCATAGTCCAAACCCAGGGGAACCAGACCACCAAGACTACAGTCTCAGGGTATGCAGAGATCTAAACAAATGGAGTGCTCCCCTCTTCAAAAACAGGGAGTGGCAAGCCACCCCCTTATGGTAAAAGTTCACAATGACTTGTCAATTATCCTTCCCAGCCCTTCTCATCTACTTGTGCCGCTAGAAGGAAAACGTGCCTTTCATGCCAAAAACTGGATGCCTATTACTCAGGACCAATGGGTTGTAAACATTGTATCCCAGGGGTACAGATTCTGCTGCCATTCCCTGCCAACCCCAAGTGTGTTTCCAGACCTTCCTCCAAACCAGTGGACAGAGGCTCAAAAGCAAGTACATCCCCTGCTCAATATCAGGGTCATCCAACCTGTTCCAATAGAACAGAGGAGACAGGGTTTCTACTTGACTGTTCCTGGTGCCCAGAAAAGAGGGCTCTTGGCGCACAATCCTGGATCGATCAATTCTCAACACCTTTGTGGTGGTCCCAAAATTCTATTTTATTTATTTATTTTATTTTACATTTGTTAACCGGGCTAGTCTGGCTGGATACATGTCAATTTTCAGCAGAGGCCCGAGGAGAAAAGCTCCACTATCAGACTATAACGTTACAGTTTAAAAAGTCCCTAATAAACTAACAATAAAACAATGACAAAAAAAAAAGCAAGTACAATTGCATATACAGTGTTACTGGGCTAGTCTGACTGGATGACATGTCCATTTTCAGCCGAGGGCTGAGGAGAAAAGCTCCAGTATCATAATATAAAATTTACAGTTTAAAAATCACTAATCAAAACAACAATCAAACATTGGCAAAAAGCAAGATACAATTAATATACAGTGTTAACTATGAAAGCAGGTAGGGTAACAGTTATTATGTAGCTTGAGAGAAAGAAAAAGCAGAAATGAAGTAACCCTGCAACAGCTTCTCCCTATGCTAGCCAGGGATGCCTGGCTAGTCACCCTAGATTTAAAAGAAGCCTATCTGCGCATCCCCATAAGGGAGTCTTGCAGGAGATATCTCCGCTTCAGGGCAGGCTCTATGCACCATCAGTTCTCTGCATTTCTTTTTGGCTTATCTACTGCACCCAGAGTATTCACAAAGTGCCTGGCTCCAGCCATTGCATACTGCAGACAGAGAAATGTCCATATTTTTCCCATGCTTGGACGATTACCTGATTCAGGCGGGCAGTCAGGAATTACTACAGCACCTGGCATTTGTAAAATGACTCGTATCTTAATTGGGATACACCATCAATGAAAAGAAATCACAACTGGTGCCCAGTCAAAAAATTATATTCCTAGGAGCAAGCCGGAACACAACTTCCCAGATGGCCTTTCTCACTCCAGAAAAACAGATCTATTTTTGAACTACTTCAAACACATGGCCACCAAAACCCAGCTATCTGTAAGGAAAATACTGCAAGCCCTAGGGTTCATGATCTCATCCATTCTGCTAATTCTATATGCAAGACTGCATATGAGGAAACTTCAGTGGTACTTAAAAAGTCTTTGGTGCCAACATTCTCAGGACCCCTCGTCACCCAAACCTTGACTACAGATGCATCAGACTATGCATGGGGGCTCACATGGCAGACAAATGCATTCAGGGAAAGTGGACCCCAGGACAAATTCTCCTGCACATCAATCAAAAGGAGATGTTAGCTGTACAGTATGCTCTGACAGCCTTCAAATACCTAATCCTTCCAGGAAAGCTGCTAATAAAAAGACAACACCACAGTTATGTGGTACGTAATCAAACAGGGGGGAGCCCATTCTTACCCACTGTGCAGGTTAGCCATGGCCCTGTGGAACACAGCCTTGAGAAACCAAGTGCATCTGCAAGCCCAGTTCCTGCCAGGCAAACAAAATTCAGTGGCAAACGACTTAAGCAGAAATCTCCTGGACCCACGAGTGGAAATTGAAGCTCAACATTTTCAACCTTCTAATCCAGAGGTGGGGGACACCAGAGGTGTACCTCTTTGCCTCCCCCGAGAACCACCAGTTGAGCAAATTTTGCACCAGGAACCCTCACAGCAGGGCCTGGAAGGTGGGCTGCCTTATCCTTCAGATGGGAAAACCTCTCAGTTTGTTTATCCCCCTCTGCCCCTCCTCTCAGAAGTACTACTGAAAATCAGACAGGACAGCCCAAGGGCAATTCTTATTGCCCCAGGTTGACCACACCAACACTGGTCCCCAGTCTTACGCAGTCTGACAGTGCCACCCTGGCACCTTCATCAGACTCCTTCCCTGCTGTCTCAGCAGGAGGGACAGATTTTGCATCCGCAGCTGCAAACCCTAAACCTTGCAGCCTGGCTTATCCCCTGAATACTCCTCCTGCAACCCTCAGCAACCAGGTGCTGGATGTCATTCTTGAGGCCAGAAGGCCTAGTACTAGAAAATTCTATGCTGAAAAGTGGAGAAGATATTGCTCTTGGAGTCCGTCTCAAGGAAAGGACACAGCTGTGCCCTCCTTACCTCAAATCCGTGATTACCTAACAGAGCTACTCCACAGAGGCCTATCCTCCTCCTCCGTGAAGATTCATGCCTTTGCCATCTCAGCTGATTGTAATACTGAGCCACCTCTATTCTTTCATTCTCTCAAACAAGTTTCTGAGAGGGGCTAACAACTTAAGCCCTCCTAGGAGAGCACCCATCTCTGCATGGGACCTTAACTTTGTACTGGAAAAGCTCACCTCCCCCCTTTTGAACCTGCAGCTTCAGCAGAGTTAAAATTCCTTTCTTGAAAAACAGCCTTGCTTTTAGCCATAACCTCAGCTAAGAGAGTGTATTGAGTTATAGGCACTAATGGCTGTGTGTTAACCCTTCATTATTTTCCATGCTGACAGGGTTTCCCTCAGGACTAACCCGTCCTTTATACCCAAGGTGGTCTCCAATGTGGCTCTAAACCAAGCCATCCGTTTGCCAACCTTCTTCCCTAATCCTCAAAATAAAGGGCAGAGGATCCTGCACTCCTTGGACGTGCACAGACTGCTCAGGTTCTACCGCGACAGGACTAAACCTTTCAGAAATTCTGACCAACTGCTAGTCAGCTTTGCTACAGGGGCAGAGGGAAAGGCCATTTCAAAGCAAACCATTTCCAAATGGATAGCACACTGCATCCATTTCTGCTACAAGCACCATGGAAAAACTTCCCCACAGGGGATCAGAACACATTCCACTAGGGCTACATCCACCTCTACAGTATTTCTCAGGGGAGTCCCTACCAGGGACATTCTGGAAGCTGCAACCTGGAGTTCTGTACACACCTTCACCAAACATTGCCACTTAAATGTTTTTTTTTTTTCTAAATCCAGAGCTGGATTTGCTACAGCAATCTTACAAGGCCTGCTAGCCAGCCCTAACTCCTCTTGAATGCCTCCACCCTTCCTCAGCTTTTGAAATAAACCCAAGCAGACGGTCTCAAAAAAACCTCCAGCTTTGCTCCGTCGCATATCGCCTACTCAGAGGTGATCTCTGCCTAATATACAAAGCTATGTCAAACCCAGAGCTGTTGGACATGATCCACTTAAAGAAATCCCAATCCCTCCGAGCTACACGCTCTAGGGACCTAAACCTTGTCACCACAATAAACAGAACATGCCAGAGGGATAGATTCCTGTCCCAGAGACTTCTCATACTCTGGAATAAACTACCTATCTGTATCAAACAAAGCTCCTCATTAGCACTCAAGAAAAATCTTGATTGGATGGGAAATAGGAAATTCACCCTGGGGATCACCTCTGTGGTTCTGCTCGACAGTGGCACAGGAAAATAATTTTCTTGGGTGGCAAAAGCCAGGGTACCTTTTTGGCTGGGCTTGTATAGGCCTCAGGGCCGATAGCCTAGTACCTACCTATGCACCTATAAATGTGATGACTGCAACAGTGAAACACGAAGAACATAGTACAGTTGTGTACACTTACCATAAATGTAGATGTTTGGGTGTATTCACTGTTGCGGTCCTGGTTTCCCTGCCTCCAGCCCCCCCCTGTTTTTCTCTGTCCTTTCCTACCTATCCTCTGTATGGCCATTTTTTATGGTAGGGGGATTTACGTTTTACTGGTGGTGTTCCACAGCATATACTAGCTTCCTATTTGGAGGGCTCCTGACATCTGGGGCAAGAAATATTGATGTAATGGCATTGGCTGCCTGTTTTTATACCCCCTGACATCATGGAAGAAGTGACAGCATCCGACGCAGAAATCCCAAGACTCTGGTTATCTGCCTGCAGGTTGCCCTCAGTCGGCCCGAATACCAGTGTGTAATGACTGCAACAGTGAATACACTCTTCTAACATCTACATTTATGGTAAGTGTACACATCTGTACTTTTGGTTATGACTGCAGGGTTTGCCTGTGCAGTCTTGGAGGGCATCCTAGCCAGCACCTTGATGTTCATAGTGTTTCACTGTTGCAGTCATTACACTTGGGTTTTCCTGCTGGCAGGCTACCCGCAGTCGGCCCGAATTCCAAAGTCCTGGTTCGGCGTCTGTTGCTGTCGCCTCTTCCCTGACGTCAGTGCGCCAAGGGTATAAAAGATGCAGCAGACTCCATTTTCTTCCGTCTTTCTTGACGCGCGGTGCCCGAAGCAAAAGCAGTTCGCAAGTGCCGGTCGGCCGACTCCTGAGATTTTCAAATCGAATTTCAGATCCAAAGTCTTCATTAAAGCTAGGTACCCCGTTGGGGAAACTTTTTTCTTGCTCCAGACCGATTCCAGACCGATGTCAGAAAAAGTTAACAATTGTATTTCTTGTGGGAAGCAAATACCTCATAAGGATTTTCATTCTTATTGTATACCTTGTCTAGGCCCAGACCACAACGTTACTGGTTGTCGGTTTTGTGCTAGGTTCAATAAGCGAACTCTAAAGCGACGCTTTGATTTTGCACGACACTACTTCAGTAGGAAATTTAATTACACTATGCCGTCGGAGCAACCGACTACCGGCGTGCATAAAAAACGCAAAGATAGACAGGCAGCCTAGATCCAAGCCAGACTCAGAGGCCTCGGCTGGGCTGTTCTCCGGTTTTCAGTGAGGCGCCTACGCAGCCCCTGGCGACCGCAGAATTGCAACCCCAGACCACTTTGGATTCTCAAGCAGAGAGTTCTAGGCCGACGCAGCCATTTTCTTTAGGCCCTACCGACAACATTGCAGAAGAAGCCGGTGCTGTGGAAACACCTTCGGTTACAGAAGGTGTCTTCCGACAGACTACTCTCACCATAAAATCTTATGCTAAGCTTAAGACTTCTCTAAAACCAAAAAAGACTGCACATCAGTCTACAGTTCAAGGCCCCCTGCCTAAGAAACAGATGCTTAAAATGGCTGAAGATTTGATTTCTTTATCCAGGGGTTCCCAACCCCCCCAGACAAAAGGCCTAGACAAGAGGAGGATTATGCCTCCTCTGATCAAGTATCTATTTCCTCAGGCTCCTCTGAGGAACAGGATTACTCCTTTCCCCCTTATGAAGATTCTGATGTTGAAGATTCCATTCCCTCAGCTTCTCCCCCCTGAAGACTATTCCTTTGGGGAAACTTTACATACCATGAGGGACATTTCCACTGGGAAGGTCAGGACTACTCTGATTCAAAGAAAAGGCTCCGAGTTTTTTACTCCCCCAGCACAGACCACTTGCTATCCCTCCAGTTTTAGACATTGTGGATGATGTTTACTTAGAATCTAGTCTAAATCCAGATTCTCTGCCTCCTGCTCCAGCCAAACAAGACAGATATTATGGAGTGACTCACACAAATTCCTTTACAAAAGTCCTGTTGCTGACCCAGAGACAATCTCCCATGGTCCCAAAGGGGCTAAGGCTTCTATGGCTTAAAATCCTGTACCCTCTGAAAGGGACTCCAGAGCACTAGATAGGTGGGGGAAGAAGGTTTACACCTCAGCTACTCTAGCTATGAGAGCACTAAATTGTCAATTTCACATGCTGAAATACCAGCAATTCCTAATGTCTCAAAACAAAAGATGAGCATGCACCCACAACAGTCTGAATTCAAGGAAATGCAGGATCTGTTGCATGCAGCTGAACAGGTGGGCAAACATACTTTACAATGTGGATTTGATTCCTTGGAAGCTTCCTGTAGAGCAGCTGTTACTGGGTCTGTTATACGTAGGCATGCTTGGTTAAAGGAACAAACTCTGCCTGATCATGTTAAAGCAAAGTTGCTAGATGCACCCTTACAGCAGGATGTCTTATTTGGAGTTAAAGCAGAAGAGGTTTTAAAGAAAATGGAGGCTAAGGCAAAATCTATGCAGACGGTCAAAGATTTCTTACAGGTACAACCCCCACGCTTCAGCAGAAATTGGCCAACAAAAAATTGGTCCTTTCCAACTTCTGACAGACCACAAAGGGGTAAATACAGACGCCCAAGGGGCAGAGGTCAAGCACAAATCCCTTACAAACCTCGCCAGTGGGACTCTGCAATACAGAAGGGAGGAGAAGACAGGTCCCAAACTACTAGAAGACAAACACAATGACTTAAACCTCAAACTGCCAAACAAAGCTCTCTTGGGAGGAAAATTAGCTCTTTTTGCAGACAACTGGCGCATCATCACATAGGACAAATGGGTCCTAGACATTATCTCACAAGGATACAGATTCCATTTCCACACCTTGCCAATGATAAAAGGAATGCCAAACCTGCCACAAAATCAATGGGCAGAGGCACAAAAACAAATTACAGCTCTCATGGACATGAGAGCCATTCAACTGGTACCTACCCAGGAGCAAGGCCAAGGATTTTACTCAAGGCTCTTTCTAGTCCCCAGAAAGGACAATACTTGGAGACCCATTCTGGACCTTTCGATTCTAAACACCTACTTGCAAGTACCAAAATTCAAGATGCTAACACTACAGCAGCTTCTTCCAATGTTGGGCAAGAAAGCTTGGCTAGTAACGTTGGACCTCAAGGAGGCATACCTGCATGTCCCTATCAGACAAAACTGCAGAAGATACTTCCGTTTCATTGCAGGTTCAACCCATTACTAATTCTCTGCACTGCCCTTTGGCTTATCTACTGCGCCCAGAGTCTTCACAAAATGCCTGGCACCAGTAATTGCAAACTGCAGACAGAGGAATTCAAATATACCCATACCTGGACGACTGCCTCATCCAAGCAGAAAGCAAGGACATTCCTCTTACAACATCTGGCTTTTGTAAAACACCTAAGTTGCCTAGGGTACACAGTAAACGAAAAGAAATCAAAACTAGTGGCCTCACAAAATGACATTCCTGGGTGCCAGCTTGAATACAACGGCCCAGATGGTTTATCTGACGCCAGACAAACTACAACTAACTCAATACTTCAGAATATTGGCAACAAAGGCCCAACTCCCTGCAAGAAAAATTCTGCAGGCCTTGGGCTTCATGGCATCTTGCATACTACTAATACCATTTGCAAAACTGCATATGAGGAAATTACAGTGGTACCTGAAAAGCGTATGGACTCAACACAGCCACAGCTTGGAAACCATGATGCCTCTCATTCCCTGCCTTCAACAGGAGTTTCTTTGGTGGTCATAGGCATGTCACCTCAACAGGGGTCAGCCTTTCACCTTACCCCCAGCCAGGCAAACTATGACAACAGATGCATCGGACTATGCCTGGAGGGCACACATGGCAGGACAGTGCGTTCAAGGCATATGGACTGCAGCTCAAAGAAATCTGCACATCAATCAAAAAGAAATGCTAGCTGTACAGAATGCTCTGACAGCCTTCAAGGACCTCTTACATCCAGGACAGCTTATAATAAGGACAGACAACACCACAGTAATGTGGTATATAAGCCAGGGGGTACACACTCTACCCTCTATGCAGGCAAGCAATGACCTTGTGGAGCACAGCACTGGCTTACCACGTTCAATTACAAGCTCAATTCCTGCCAGGAAAAAAGAACACATTGGCAGACCTAAGCAGGAACATCATGGATCCCCATGAGTGGAAACTGGATCCACAAGTATTTGCAATGATAACTCAAAAATGGGGGCGCCCAGACATAGACCTGTTTGCCAACCCCCAAAACTATCGGCTATCAAAATTTTGCACCAGGACATTTCACCATCAAGCTTGGAAAGTGGACGCACTCTCAATTCAGTTGGAAAATGCTAACAGTATATGCCTTTCCTCCATTGCCCCTTCTCACAAAGGTGCTGCTGAAAGTCAGGATGGAGAGACCCCGAATGATGCTCATTTGCCCCAGAATGGCCACACCAGCACTGGTACCCACTACTAAGGAACATGGCCCACCATGGATTTTACCACATATTCCTCATCTGCTCACACAGCAAGACAGTCAGATTGTACACAGCCAGCTCAAAACCTTAAATTTGGCTGCATGGCAAATCACCTAAGCTGTTATGGATGTCATTCTGGAGGCCAGAAGGCCCAGCACCAGGACAGCCTACTCAGACAAATGGAAAAGATTTTGCGCCTGGAACCAAGCTAAAGGCCAAAATACCCTTGAGCCGGACATACCTCAGATTCTACAATATTTAACTGAGATGTTACACAAAGGGCTTTCTTTTTCATCTGTTAAAATCCACGCCTCAGCTATTTCAGCTCACTACAACACGGATCCTCCCTTATTTTCACATCCACTTCTAAGGCAGTACCTCAGAGGGGCCAAAAACATTAGGCTTCCCAGGACAGCACCAACACCAACTTGGGACCTCAACTTTGTTCTGGAAAAACTTGCGCTGCCACCTTTTGAACCAGCTTTCTCAGCTGATTTTAAAGTTTATATCATGGAAGACTGCCCTGCTGCTAGCAATTACTTCAGCCAGAAGAGTCTCAGAGCTACAGGCACTAATGGCAATAGAGCCTTTCCTCATTTTCCATCAAGACAAGAGTTTCTCTACGAACTAACCCCTCTTTATGCCAAAGGTGGTATCCAGTCTATCTCTAAATCAAACCATCCATTTATCCACCTTCTTCCCAAGTCCACAGAACAAAGGAGAGACTCCAGCACTCCTTGGACATTCACAGGCAACTATGTTACTACTTGGATAAAACTAAGGTTTTCAGAAAGTCTGACCAGCTTTTTGTATCCTATGCTACAGCATCACAAGGAAAGGCCATCTTAAAACAGACCATTTCCAAATGGATAAGGACATTGCATACGTTTTTGCTACACCCATCATGGAAACCAGTTCCTGCTAGCATAAGGCCCCACTCCACCAGGGCAGCAGCTACATCTACAGCCTTCCTCAGGGGGTGCCAACCAAGGATATTCTGGAAGCTGCAACTTGGAGTTCATTACACACCTTCAAACACCATCACTTACCACTTTACTCTTAAGTCTAGAGCTGGCTTCGCCACTGCAGTCTTGCAGGGCCTTCTAGCCTCCTCTAACCATGTTTGACTCCACCTCCCATCCTTAGCTTTGGGATTCAACCCAAGTGTGATGACTGCAGCAGGGTAACACGATGAACATAGTACAGTTTTGTACCTACCATAAATGTAGATGTTAGAGTGTATACCCTGCTGCAGTCCAGGTTACCCTCCCTCCATCCCGTCTGACCTAACTGAAACCTTTCCATACCTTAAAATCTGATAATACCTTTGTGGTGTATTTGCTTATAGCTGGAGGGATGTTTTGCTTGTGCTGAACTTTTATTATTGGTGCTATCTACTGATCACCTTTTGGGGGGGCACCTGACATCTGGGGCAAGAAAAACTGAAGAAAATGGCGTCGGATGCCTCTTGTATACCCCTGGCACACTGACGTCAGGGAAGAAATGACAGCAACCGACGCCGGACCAAGACTTTGGAATTCGGGCCGACTGCGGGACCGCCTGATGACAGGATAACCCAAGTGTGATGACTGCAGCAAGGGTATACACTCGAGCATCTTCATTTATGGTAGGTACAAAACTGTACTTTACAGGCACTAATGGCTGTGGAATCTATTATTTTCCATCCGGACAGGGTTTCTCTAAGGACAAACCCAACATTTATGCCTAAGGTAGTGTCCAATGTGGCTCTTAACCAAACAATTCATTTGCCTACCTTTTATCCAAACCCACAAAGTAAGGGGGAGAGACTTCTGCATTTTTTGGACGTACACAGACAGCTACGCTTTTACTTGGCCAAAACTAAAGCTTTCAGAAAGACTGAGCAACTCTTAGTGGCATATGCTTCAGGATCGCAAGGAAAAGCTATTTCAAAGCAGACTATTTCAAAATGGCTAGGCCACTGCATTTGTTTCTGCTATTCACAACATGGCAAATCAGTGCCTAAGGGCATTAGGCCACATTCAACCAGAGCAGCAGCCACTTCAGCAGCCTTCCTCAGAGGAGTACCAACCAAGGACATTTTGGAGGCTGCAACTTGGACTTAAAGCACTACCACTTACCGCTTTACTCTAAATCCAGAGCAGGCTTTGCCACTGCAGTTCTGCAGGGCCTCATAGCCACTCCTAATTCTATTTAGGCCCAGCCACCCAACGTCAGCTTTGGGATTCAACCCAAGTGTAATGACTGCAACAGTGAAACACTATGAACATAGTACAGATGTTCATCGTGCATACAGCTGCAGTCATAACAAATGGGTTCTCCTGCCGTCAGGCGGGTCCTCGGTCGGCCGAATTCCAAAGTCTAGGTCCGGCGTCGGTTGTCGTCGCTTCTTCCCTGACGTTAGTGCGACAAGGGTATAAAAGAACCAGCCGACACCATTTTCTTCAGTCTTTCTTGCCGCGCGGTGCCCGAAGCAGAAGCAGTTCGCAAGTGCCGGTCGGCCAGCTCCTGAGATTACAAAAAATTTGGAACCGAAGTCTTCTTAAAAGCTAAGTACCCCGTTGGGGAAACTTTTTCTTGCCTCAGACCGATGTCAGACAAAGTTAATTGTATTTCTTGTGGGAAGCAAGTACCGCATAAGGATTTCCATTCCCTCTGTATACTTTGTTTAGGCCCAGACCACGACGTCTCGGTCTGTCGCTTTTGTGCTACATTCAACAAACGCACTATTACGCGTTGGGCGGAGTTCGCCTAGCATTATTTTGGGAAAGCATTTAACTATACTATGTCGTCAGATACTCCGACTCCGGTTTTGTCTAAAAAAACGCAAAGACAAGGACCGACACTCGAGGTCTGCGGCCTCTACCGACACCACGCCTAAGCCGACTACACGTGGTCCGGTTCTCAGCGAGGCACCTACGCAGCCCCTGATTACCGACGACACATCTTTGGCGGTGTCTCCTGTACCCGAGGTCGCAGGCTCCTCGGCCCACACCCTGACTACAGATACCGAAGCCACGCTTGGCGCTGTGGACAGGTCCACCTCCACTCAAGGTGTCTTCAGACCTTCCTCTTCTTTCTCCATCAAGGCTTTCACCAAGTCTAAAGCTACCATGCACCCTAAGAGACCAGCTACACAGGGCCCATCTCCAGGCCCCATGCTTAAGAAACAGATGCTTAAAATGGCTGAGGATTTAATTACTCTAATCAGAGGTTCTCTGCCACCTCCGGACAAAAGACCCAGAGTGGAGGAAGATTCCCTCTCCTCTGATCAGGGCTCCATTATTTCAGAGCACTCTTATCAGGAACAGTCTTACTCCCCTTTTGAAGACTCTGATGCAGCGGAAACTATCCCTTCTGTAATCCCCCCCTGAGGATTACTCATTTGGTGAAACTCTGCATACCTTAAGGGAACACTTCCACTGGGAAGGCCAGGATTATTCAGATTCCAAGAAAAGGCTCAGGGAATTTCTTTTGTTACCCCCAGCACAGGCCTCTGGCTATACCTCCAGTCCTGGACATCCTCTATGAGGTTTACTCGGAGGCCTGCCTTAACCCGGATTCTCTTCTTCCAGCTCCAGTTAAGCCTGACCGGTACTACAGGGTTCCTGACTCGCACCAATTTCTATACAAAAGCCATGCTGCTGACCTAGAAACCATCTCACAGGGGCCCAAGGGAGTTAAGGCCTCCATTGCCAAAAACCCATTGCCTTCCGAGAGAGATTCCAGATCCTTAGAAAGGTGGGGAAAAAAGGTATATACCTCGGCTACCTTATCCATGAGGGCCTTAAATTGTCAGTTTTATATGCTAAAATACCAACAGTTTCTGTTATCTCAATTGAAAAGTAAAATGTCACAACCTGAACAACCAGACATGGAGTTGCAGGATTTGATGCATAGTGCAGAACAAGTGGGTAAACATACCTTACAATGTGGTTTTGATGCTCTAGAGGCTTCATGTAGAGCTGCTGTTACAGGCTCAGTCATACGTAGGCATGCCTGGCTCAAGGAACAAGCCTTGCCTGATCATGTCAAAGCTAAATTACTAGACGCCCCTCTTCAAAAGGATGTACTATTTGGGACAAATGCTGAGGAAGTATTACGGAAAATGGAGGAAAAGGCTAAATCAATGTAAACTGTGAGAGAATTTCTGCAGTCCAACCCCCACGTTTTAGTAGAAATTGGCCTTCCAAAAACTGGTCCTTTCCTGCCACAGACCGACCCCAAAGAGGCAGATACAGGCGCCCGAGGGGCAGAGGGCAAGCACAAGGCTCGTACAGAGGCAGACAATGGCAAGCTCCTACACAGAGGTGGTGAGGACAACTCGCAATCCTTCAGAAAGCAAAACCAATGACTTTCCCCTTTGCATGCCAACCAGGTCTCAAATGGCAGCCCCCTTAGGAGGAAAGCTGGCACTATTCTCAAAAAATTGGCATATTGTCACAAAGGACAAATGGATCCTGAACATTATAAACAGAGGCTACAAATTCCATTTCCATACCCTTCCAAAAATGAAAGGCATGCCAAACCTGCCACACAATCAAAGGGCAGAGACACAAAAGCTAATTTCAGGTCTTATAAACATGAAAGCTATTCAAGAGGTACCTACACACGAACAAGGTCAAGGTTTTTATTCCAGGCTATTTCTGGTGCCAAGGAAGGGAAAAGATTCTGGATCTTTCCATCCTAAACACATTCCTACTCGTACCAAAATTCAAGATGCTCACTCTACAGCAACTTCTTCCCATGCTGGTAACATTGGACCTCAAGGAGGCATACCTGCATGTCCCAATCAGACAAAATTGCAGAAGATACCTCAGATTTCTGGCAGGTTCAACCCATTATCAATTCTCTGCATTGCCCTTTGGTTTATCTACTGCTCCCAGAGTATTCACGAAATGCCTGGCATCAGTAATTGCCTACTGCAGACTTCAAGGGATACAAATATACCCTTATCTGGACGACTGCCTGATCCAAGCGGACAGCAAGCACATTCTTCTGAAACATCTGGCTTATGTAATAATATTATTAAACTCTCTAGGATACACAGTCAACAAAGAGAAATCAAGACTAATACCCTCTCGGAAAATAATTTTCCTGGGAGCCAATTTGGACACACACACCCAGATGGCCTACCTCACGCCAGAGAAGCAGGGGCAACTAATTCAATATTTCAGAACACTGGCAAATTGCACCAGGCTGACTGCAAGGAAAATCCTGCAGGCTCTGGGATTCATGGCATCTTGCATCTTACTAATCCCATGTGCAAAGCTGCATATGAGAAAACGACAATGGTACCTAAAAAACATATGGTCTCAACACAGCCACAGTTTGGAAACAATAATACCATTAATTCCATGCCTGCAAAAGGAATTTCTGTGGTGGGCTCAAGCATGCCAAACAAACACAGGTCTTCCATTCAGCAAGCCTCAAGCAAATCAAGTCATCACAACAGATGCCTCGGACTACGCCTGGGGGGCGCACATGACAGACATGACAAAAAGAAAAGCACCTTCACATCAATCAAAAAGAAATGCTAGCAGTGATAAATGCTATTATAGCTTTCAAGGACCTTCTACAACCAGGTCAGCTATTGATAAGAACAGACAACACCACAGTTGTGGTACATAAACAAGCAGGGAGGAACACATTCTTGCCCCCTATGCAGACTGGCCATGTCACTTTGGAACATGGCCATGGACTTACAAATGGAACTACAAGCACAGTACTTGCCAGGCAAGGAAAACACACTGGCAGACAACCTAAGCAGGAATGTGACAGATCCACACGAATGGAAGTTGCATCCAAAAGTTTTTACAGAAATAATCCAAGAATGGGGAAGGCCAGACATTAGATCTCTTTGCCTCTCACAAAAATCATCAATTGACAAAATTCTGCTCAAGGATTTTCCATCCAAAGGCCTGGGGAGTGGACGCTCTCTCTTTCAGTTGGACATCAATGACAGATTATGCCTTCCCCACCTCTTCCTCTGCTGCCCGAAGTCCTATTGAAGACCAGAGCAGACAGACCAAAGATGATCCTCATTGCTCCGGACTGGCCAAGGCAACACTGGTTCCCACTCCTGAGGAGCCTGACGCATTCCCCACCATGGACCCTGCCTCTAATGCCTCTTCTAACTCAGCACAGCTTCAAATCTCTTCACAGTCGGCTGAAAACACTCAATCTAGCCGCATGGAAGATTCCTTAGCATCGCAGCAGGCCCTGCTCTCCAAGGAGGTGCAGGATGTCATTTTGGAGGCCAGAAGGCCATCAACCAGAAAAGCTTACTCTGCAAAATGGAAACGTTTTTGTTTGGAATGAGAAAAAGGGCCAGTGCCCTGGAAAACTGAATTTACCTCAAATACTACAATATTTGACTGAACTGTTAAGCAGTGGACTTTCGTTCTCCTCCATCAAAATCCATGCCTCAGCCATTTCTGCTGAATACAACACTGATCCACCTTTATTCTCTCACCCTCTATTAAGACAGTTCCTCAGAGGGGCTAAGAATTTGAGACCTCCAAGAAAACAACCAATACCTGCTTGGGATCTTAATTTCATTCTGGAAAAACTGACTTTGCCTCCTTTTGAGCCAGCTGCCTCATCAGATTTACAATATTTTTCCTGGAAAACAGCTTTCCTTCTGGCTATCACTTCAGCTCGTAGAGTTTCATAACTACAGGCTCTTATGGCTGTCCAGCCTTTTATCATCTTCCATCAGGACAGAGTTTCATTACGTACCAACCCATCCTTTATGCCTAAAGTGGTATCCAGGGTAGCTTTAAATCAGGCCATACATTTACTTACTTTTTATCCTAATCCTCAAAACAAAGGGGAGAGATTGCTGCATTCCTTGGACATCCACAGACAACTGCGTTATCTGGACAGAACAAAACCTTTCAGGAAATCACAACAACTTTTTGTGGCCTATGCGGTAGGAGCTCAAGCAAAGTCAATATCCAAACAGGCAATCTCAAAATGGATAGCCCACTGCATACGCTTTTGCTATTCCTTTCATGGCAAAACTGTACCTACAGGCATTCAAACTCATTGTACCAGAGCCACAGCCACCTCTGCAGCCTTCCTCAGAGGAGTTCCTACCAAGGATATTTTGGAAGCAGCCACTTGGAGTTCTGTACATACCTTCTCCAAGCACTACAACCTACCATTATACTCCAAATCTAGAGCAGGCTTTGCCACTGCAGTCTTGCAGGGCATTTTGGCTCCTCCTAGCTCCACCTAGTGCCTACCACCCCTTTCTTAGCTTTGGGATTCTACCCATCTGTTATGACTGCAGCTGTATGCACGATGAACATAGTGCAGTTTTGTACCTACCATAAATGTAGATGTTAGAGTGCTAATACAGCTGCAGTCCAGGTTTCCCTCCCTCCTTCCCCTCTAGAGGCCTTCTTTTATGGTGTATTTGCTTGCAACTACTGGTTTTTGATTATATTGCATTGCATTATTACATAATTTTATGTATTGCCCTCCTTCTGGGGGCACCTGACATCTGGGGCAAGAAAAACTGAAGAAAATGGCGTCTGCTGGTTCTTTTATACCCCTGTCGCACTGACGTCAGGGAAGAAGCGACGACAACTGACACCGGACCTAGACTTTGGAATTCTGCCGACCGAGGACCCGCCTGACGGCAGGAGAACCCATCTGTTATGACTGCAGCTGTATTAGCACTCGAACATCTACATTTATGGTAGGTACAAAACTGTACTTTGTGTACTTACCATAAATGTAGATGTTAGTGTATTCACTGTTGCAGTCCAGGTTACCTTCCCACCATCCCCCTTTCATTGCTGGGACTTATCTGTACTTCTCTATTCTATACAACCTATGTGGTGTATTTGCTTGTAGATGAAGGTAATGTTTGTTAGTGCATGCTTTTTTTATGAGCAGAATTATTAGCCTACCCTTTTGGGGGCACCTGACATCTGGGGCAAGAAAAACTGAAGAAAATGGCATCTGCTGCATCTTTTATACCCCTGGCGCACTGACGTCAGGGAAGAGGCAACAGCAACCGATGCCGGACCAGGACTTTGTAATCGGGCCGACTGCGGGTAGCCTGCCAGCAGGATAACCCAAGTGTAATGACTGCAACAGTGAATACACTCTAACATCTACATTTATGGTAGATACACAACTGTACTTTTCTTTGCCTGCCTCCACCCATTTCCTCAGCTTTGAGAATCAACCCAAATGTGATGACTGCATCAGTGAAACACGAAGAACATAGTACAGTTGTGTGCACTTACCGTGAATGTAGATGTTCAAGTGTATTCACTGTTGCAGTCCTGGCTTCCCTCCCTCCATCCCCCTCTTTCTTCTCTTTCCTTGCAAGGGACATTAGTATTTACTTTCTACTGGTGGGGTTCTTCCACTAGAACCTGGCTCCGTCTTTGGGGCTTCTGACAGGTTAGGGCAAGAAAAACTGATGTAATGGCGTCTGCTGCCTTACTTTATACTCATGACTACCTGACGTCAGTCCTGAAGCGAAGCGACCAAAATACTAAGCCTAACACCTACATTTATGTTAAGTGTACACAGCTGTACTTTCTACTTCCACAGAACTAAAGAATTTGGGAAGTCAGATCAGTTATTCATATCCTTTTCAGAGGCAAGAAAAGGGTATGCCAATCTTTAAAATCACATTATCTAATTGGCTTTCTAATTGCATAACTTTTATATACTCTTCCAGTAACAAGGAACTCCCCTTCAAAGTTAGAGGTCACTTAACCAGGTCAATTGCAACATCCACTGCCTTTCAAGCCAGAATTTCAATGGACAGTATTTGTGCAGCCGCAACTTGGCAAGCCAGCATACTTCTATTACTCATTACAAAGTTGATTTGGCCTCCAGGGACAGAGCTTCATTTGGTTCCACGGTGCTAGAGTGTATTCCCATGAGCCACCCACGAAAAAGGTGCTAGGGACGCTGTCCCACATCTAAGAATGAAGGCGAGATAGGACAACGTAACATAAAGAAGTTATCTACTCAACCCTAATGTTCTGTGTTTGTTGTCCATCTTTGCCTTCATTCTTACGAATCCACCTACCCCCATCCATATAGTCCTAGAGGACCTGGTTGGAAATGTTGCACTTCCTCATGTTTGAGACCTTTCACTATTTTCTCCTTTACCTGAGGGTACAGTATAGCTATTTTCTATTATAGTTAACAGCAAACGTTGCCCTGAGGATTGATGCCACTTCATTGTGGGATTACCTCCCTTGCCAGTGGCCAACTTAGAGACTTCGAGCTTTTGTAATCGGTCGAGTCAGAGCCGAGGATTGGCTCCGAACCCACATGTAAGAATGAAGGGCAAGATGGACAACAAACATAGAACGTTATGGTGAGTACATAACTTTTTTCCTCTTGGTCACAAGTAGTCCTCATTTTCCTTTCACAAGTGTCTTACTGTCCATCTCACTGAATTTTTATGCTTTGTCAAATATAGAAAAACATTAGGTATCACTTTCAAGACTTTCTACTTGGGCAGCTGCTATGGAATGCAAGCATGTAAGACCTGAAGTTACAGTTCCGATTTTTACACACGTTACCTTGCCCCTGTGGTCACTTTGGCATGGTGGTGATACAGAAATCCTCCCTTAGCCGTGTGCTAGGAATACTGCCAAAAAATGTGTTGTGAACCATTACCCTGGTGTACAGTATGCAAGCCGTTCTAAGAAAATGTATATCTTATCAAGTTATAATTTAAAAAGATTACAGTGTGCAGTTACTGTACTGTGCTGTGTAAACAAGGTAATTTTTATAGGAATTCAGTACAAGCTTAAGGTTGCTTAACAGTTTGCTAGGTTTTCACAAAACTTAACACACATGCCATATATGTAGAGTTGTGCTCAGAAGATTGCAGACATTTACCTGAAAGCATAATTGTGGCACACTCGCACCCTGTAATAAAAAGGTCATAATAGTTTAATAAAAGGACATGTTCATTTGCAACAGTGATAGTTTCCTTAGTTTGTCAGTGAATTTGGAGAAAACTATGGGTTTCTAAACACATTACTGTAATTTGTGCATATGTGATCATCTGTGATTTGTGTGTGTGATCTGCAGGAAGTGGCAGCAGTTGTGCACTATTTCATTTTCTGGCCACTTTGAGGCTGTGACAGAGGTAGTATGATAGAGCAGGGCATTTCAGATTTCGACTTTTCTTATACTGGCTGTTTTTTTCTTTTAACCCAAAGGTTTGTCCAGAGGAGTTGCATTTATTCGGTTTGACAAAAGAAGTGAAGCAGAAGATGCAATGAATACGCTGAATGGTCATAAACCACCTGGTGCAACTGATCCCATCTCTGTGAAGTTTGCAGCAAATCCAAATCAGAACAAAAATATGGCGCTCCTTTCTCAGCTTTACCATGCCCCAGGTAGACGATTCGGAGGACCTGTTCATCACCAGGCGCAGAGATTTAGGTATGGAGACCAGGAAGTAATTGCTATTTTGTATTTTTTTGATCATTCACAGATTTATCAGCTGTTTTGGGAGATAGCATTTGCAGGTTGATTTGTAATAAGTTACAGCACCCTTTCGTATGTACTGCAGATGTTACTGTTGCGCTTTTGGCCTCGTAGCTGCCCCATCACCCCAAAAAAGTAATGGCTGTTGCTTTTCCTTTAAGTTCCTTATTGGCAGAGTGCAGTTGTACGTTAATCTGTTTTAAATGCACTGCACAAGCCAAGTCTTGTGCTCAGAAGTGGTGAAATTATGGTCTGCGAGTGCACTAATTGGTATGAAGTTTTCTGATTTCTTCAAAAAATTAAGACCCTTGTGGAGTGATGCTTTTTTGTAGTTGAATGCATCTTTCAAGATAAACTGGCTGTTATGGTTCTACCATTTAGTTTTATTTTTAAACCTTCAAAGTGATGTGCAGAGAAACTGGAGCATTTTCAAAACTACCTTTTTCCCCATAGTCTTTCCACTTTCATTGTAAGTTAGGGTCATGCAGAAGTAAGCTAGTACTATATTTTCTAGATGGTGTCGATCCATGTAATTGGGAAATACCGAACATTCTTTGAATGCTTTTTGGTTGAGAGATGATTGTAAGGTGTGATATGCTCAGTCTGGTTTCTGGAAAACTGCTCAAGACTCCTTAATTTCTTAGCAGATGTTCACAGACTTTGCCATTTGAAGTCCACTGTCTGAGATTTAGACTGCTATCGGTGTGTGCGAATCAAGAGCATCACATTTTGCTCTTATGACATGGTGTTCATCTGTATGATTTAACAGGCATGTCTGCCCAAGTTGGATAATACTGCAGGTGCTTCTATGTTTTTCTTGTGTGTTCCTCGGTTGCCCTTCAGTAAATGTGAGAAGCTGTAGCTGGTATTGGGATAATCTGTTGCATCTTACTAATGTTTTCCTGCATCCATGAAGCTTGTCGCATCTTACCAATGTTTTCCTGCATCCATGAAGCTTGTCGCATCTTACCAATGTTTTCCTGCATCCATGAAGCTTGTTCTGTTTTTGTGAATAAAAGTAATTGCAGTAAAAGGAAATGTTCCAGTACTTGGCATCGTATACTGCTTAACCACCACCTGCATTCACTGAAATTCTGAAGTAAATTTGGAACTTTGAGTTATTAAAACAAACTTCACCGTTAAAGGTGATGTTCTTCCATATCGCTGTTGTGATATTCTTCACTTAAGGGATTTCTTGTCATGAATGGACCAACATCCAGTCAGTATACCAAAGTCTTTAGCTCTTGTAGGTGATGACACACGTGTGCTCACCGTGCAAGGAGTATTGAATAAAGGTGATGTATGTTCTCACTCAGAGCTGCTTTGCCACCATTCTTAGTCTGAATACCCTTCTACTGTGATTGTTACCAAGTTGTGTATTCAGATAAGTGCCCTGCTGAAGGGTTGTTCAGTGGTTACTTTGGAGTCATTTGCCTTGACACCGTCAGTGGCCAGTATGGATCCAGTATCTCGCATGTCCTCTGAGGCTTTTCAGACATCTGTACCTGATGTTAAGGGGAATCTCTGCTGGTTATATTTGAAGAACTGAGGGGAGACTCTGCATATGTTAGTTGGGGAGGAGATTCCTACAACCATTATTGAATCTCGTTAGGGGTCTGACCCTCCAAGGTGTTTTGTGCAGATGCCCCACAGAAAAAGAATCCAAGCATATTTCCTTAGTTGTTAGGGATCCCTGATGTGAATGACAGTATTTCTGGGTTTATTTAATGCTTTGATCTTGAAGCCTTCTCAAGGGGTTTCTATTCCTGCTACTCCGTGGTCTTCCACTCCATCCAAGAGGCCCAGAGAATTGGATTCCTCAAAAGAAGACCTGGAGGGGGTCGTCTTTGGATTACTCTTATCAAATCCTTTCCCCTTTAGACTGCATTTAGAGGAGGATTCCATTAGTCAAACTCCCCCTGTAAAAGAACTCTACTTTGGGATTACCATTTCTTGCATGGTGGATTATTTTAAGTGGGATTGTTGTAAAGTCTCTAAGATTCAGAAAAAAATATGAGCTGCTTCAGATGGAGTCTAAGCCATCTGCTGATCGTCCTGTTCTGGCTGCCCTTCTGGATACTTTCAAAACAGCTTCTGTAGTCCCCAACTCTTTGCCCTTTGTACCTAAAAAGCCCGACAGGGTTTATAAAGTGCCTGAGTAGTGCAAATGTCTTTATAAATGCCCTTATACTAATCCTTCTGTAGTGTCAGTCTCCTCTGATAAGCCATCCAAACTGTTTCCTTCTGATAAGGATAGTAGGGCTATGGAAAGGCTGGGTAAAAAAGGTTACACAGCTGCCACTTTATCCTTTCTGGACCATCAACTATCAGACTTGTGTGACCAGCTATATTTGGCCCTCCTTTAAGGTTTCTTACCTTCCTGACTTTGGCCCTTTCCCTACTGGGCTTTACTTCTCAGGTTTCCTGCCACTCCTTTGGAGCTGTTCTGGCCTGGCTTTCTGAACCCCCCCCCCAAGAGGAATCTGTTTTTTTAGGTTTTGGGTCTGACCCGTCTACTTCCTGGATGTCTCCCTTGACTGAACTTGTTGACCTGGTCTTTTGGCGGGTGTGGAAGGAACAGGACACAATCAAGCCAATACCTAGGAGACCAGGTAAAATTCTTGCTCCTCCAAAGGACTGTGTAAATTGTTGTAAAGGAATATCTTTTGATGCCATGGTAGTTACGGTGGCCACGAGGAAGGAACTAGCGGAACAGAGTTCCTATTCCAGTCCTGCTAACAGGGAGTCTGGGAAGCAGGAAGGGAAGCAGGAAATGTTTGGGAAGCGTGTCAGTGGCCTTTTCTCCTCCTTCCCCGAATTATTTGGCACGCTTTACAAGACTTCTGAGAGATTTGATCAAGGGGCTTACCAAGTCTCCTTCGAGGTCCATGTCCTCCGAGGAAGGGAATGAAATTTTCTTGTAGCTGTCTACCTTCCAATCTGTATCTAATTCGTCCATGCCAAAAAGTGCATTGTCATCCCTTTTGGTAAAAACTCTGTACCCATGAACTACCACATAGGCGGTAGTCTACTTATCACCAAAAGTGTGATGAGACCTTGGGACACACACAGTAGTCATGGAATCCTATGTGGCTCACCTCATCACAAAAGGTTTCTCATCCAGGAAAAAAGAGGTCATTGTTCCACTCTACTTATCACTCATTAGACCCGTTATAAGAGTACAACACCCCCTTTGATATTTACCTCACAAGACATCTACAACAACTGGCTAGACCGCAGAAATACCTCACAGAGAGGATTACCGGCCTCAAACAGATGCCCTACGCAGACGGTCTCAAAACTCCAGCTTTACTCTGTCGCATATCACCTACTCGGAGGTGATCTCTGCCTAACATATAAAGCTATGTCAAGCTGTTGGACGTGCTCCACTTAAAGAAATCCCAATCCCTCCGAGCTACACGCTCTAGGGACCTAAACCTTGTCACCCCAATAAACAGAACATGCTAGAGGGATAGATTCCTGTCCCAGAGACTTCCCATACTCTTAAACTACATATCTGTATCAAACAAAGCTCCTCATTAGCACTCTTCAAGAAGAATCTTGATTGGATTGGAGATAGGAAATTCACCCCGGGGATCACTTCTGTGGCTCTGCTCAACAGGGGCACAGGAAAATTATTTTCTTGGGTGGCAAAAGCCACGGTACCATTTGGCTAGGCTTGTATAGGCCCTAGGACCAATAGTCTAGTACCTACCTATGAGGTTAATCATGCATGCTGTGGAAGGTTCCTCAAGGACATCTGGTTCAGGCATTTCCATTAGAAGAAGTGCTTGGATGTACTTGTGTGACTTTGCGGAACCTTTTAAGTCTTCTTTCATCAGTGTGCCTTTTCAGGGAGCTTTACTTTTTGGCTCCAAAGTGCAGGAGACACTCCCAAGTGTGAGCGAGAGGGAAAGAACCCGGTTTGCTGTGGGTGTACATTTTTCTACCCCCTCAGGCCGTTTTCTAGAAACCAACGAGGTGGTAGAAAAATGTGGTTTAAGAAGTCCCGGTGTTCCTTCCAGGAGTTGCATGGAAATAGTTCCCCCAGAGGGGGGAGCTCTTTAACGATGCTGTCATCTGGGTAGAAGTGGTCCACACAGCCAGGGATTTTTTTCTCAGACCCTACCAGGTTTCCTGAAGGGAGGGGGGGTCGAATGCCCATCTCTGGATGCAGTCAGGTGTAGTCTTGCCCTGCACCAGAGAGCATGACTAAATATCAAGAAAGATTAGGTTGTATTGTATCATATTTTTCCAACCCCCCCCCCCCCCCCCCCCAAACGATTTGGAAGAAAATTCTGTTTCACCCAGTCAGATGGAAGCAGCTTCTTTAGAAAATAAAAATGCTGTTAGAAAAAAGTAATCAAAGGGCTTTCCCCATACCAGAGATGGTTTGGAACTTATTCAAGGTTTCTATGCCAAAAAAAGATGGGTAGCTTGATACCAGTTCTGGATCTCAGCAAATTAAACCAGTTTGTTCTGGATGGTCATGGTACAGTCCATTCTGGATGGTCATGGTACAGTCCATTCTGCCCTTTCTGCAGAAGGACAACTGACTGTTTAGTATATCGTCAGAATGCGTGCTATCATATCAAAATGAGCAGGCGCTCCAGGAGATGTCTATGCTTCCGGCTGGGGGCCAGTCATTACCAGTTAGAGACCTGCCATTTGGAGCCCCCAGGCTGTTCACCAAATGCATGGCAGTCTTAGCAGCTCACCTGAGACTGCTGGGATTCATAGTTTCCATATCTAGACAACTGGCTCCTGACTGCTTCAACCAGATATGAGATAATTCAAGCAGGATAATGTCAGACAATCACAACAGGTCTCATCGCTCATCAGCATAGAATCTGCAGTTCATCAGTGCTTTGAACACATCCAATCAGATAGCTTCTCTTCCTCAATCTCCAGTAGACACCCTGCAATCCCAGGTCAAGAAAGTAATTCAAAATGCATCCCTTCAAGCCTGATTTGATTCTTCAAGCTGTGGGTTCCATGACAGTAGCAATCCCCTTTGTCCCGCTAACCAGTTTCCATATGAGAATCCTTCAGTGGACTTAGCTCAGTGTATTCTCAAACTTCTGTGCGAGTCCAGATCACACAAGCATGCAAGAGTTACCTTCTGTGGTAGATTTGTTCTCATCAGCTACGTGAGGGCCATCCCTTTGTTCTCCCCTTTCCCAAGGCCACGGTCACCTTTCAGCTCTGGTTATGGGCACTAGGAAGGACAGTTCAAGACGCATATTAACATTTATTTTTATTTTACATTTGTTAACCGGGCTAGTCCAACTGGATATATTTCCATTTTCAGTAGAGGCCCGGGGAGAAAAGCTCCAGTAGTAACAAATAAAAATTGAAATTAAAAATTAAAAATCAATATTATTGCATAGTAAATGAAAGGATTTCAGTAAAAAAGATTACTAAAAATACAGGACGTAGTAATAAAATAAAGTAGGTATTTACAGTAGTAAAGGTGGCTATGTACAGGATCATTTATTATACAGTATGATTCATGTGGACTATCAGAGCATCTAACAGGATAGAGACTTTCAGAGCATCAAACAGGATGGATTACATCAGTATGTTGAATTATGTTCAGCATCCTGGAGATGAGAGCTGTTCTAGCATTACAGGCTTTTCAAGACACTCCCATCTGGGACAATTGCACTACAAATGGCCTATGTCAGTAGTATAGTACCTCAACAAACAAGGGGGAACCAGTTCTTACCCTCTCTGTTGAAGCTTTGAGAGTTTGGCAGTATCCAGTCTTTCATTGGTTTCTGGTACCACTTCAAACTACTGGCAACAAAGACCCAGCTATCTGCAAGGAAAATAATGTAAGCCTGGGGTTCATGGCCTCTTGCATCCTACTAATTCCGTATGCAAGACTGCATATTAGGAAACTACAATGGTATCTAAAAAGCCTGTGGTGTCAACATTCTCAGGACCTGGAATCAATGATTCTTATCATTCCTTGTATAAAGACAGTTCCTTTGGTGGGCAGAGGCCCTCTGCCATCCAAACCCTAAAAGACGCATTAGACTATGTATGGGGGGCTCACTTGGCAGGGCAGTGCATTCAGGGCAAATGGAACCAGAGTCAAATGCACCTGCATATCAATCAAAAAGAAATGTTAGCTGTACAGAATTCTCTTGACAGCCTTTAAGGACCACATTCTTCCAGGACAGTTATTGGTAAAGAGAGACAACACTACCGTTATGTGGTACACAAGCAGGGGGGTGCCCACTTGTACCCTCTCTGCAGACTAGCCATGGCTGTGTGGAACACTGCCTTAAGCGACCAAGTACACCTTACAAGCTCAATTCCTGCCAGGCAAGCTAAATTCACTGGCAGACGACCTAAGCAGAAATCTCATGGACCCACACGAGTGGAAACTGGAACCAAAGATTTTCAACATTTTGCGAATCAAATGGGGGAGCCCAGAGGTAGACCTGTTTAGCTCCCCTCAGAACTACCAATTGGACATATTCTGCACAAGGACTCCCCATAGACAAGCTTGGAAAGTGGATGCCCTGTCCTTCACCTGGGAAAGCCTCTCAATTTATGCCTTTCCCCCTCTGCCTCTCCTCTCGAAAGTTCTGCTAAAGATCAAACAGGACAAACCAAGGACAGTACTCATTGCATCCGACTGGCCACACCAACACTGTGTACCCCCTCTTGCGCAGTATGTCACTGCTGGAACCATGGCACCTGCCTCAGACCCCTTCCCTGCTGTCCTAGCAGGGAGGGTCAGATTCTGCACCCCAGCTTCAAACCCTGAACCTTGCAGCCTGGCTATTTCCCGACCTCTCCAGTACCATCCCTCAGTAAGCAGGTGCTGGATGTCATTCTGGAGGCAAGGAGGCCTCGTACTAGAAAATCCTATGCTGAAAAGTGGAAAAGATACTGTTCCTGGAGCCAGACTCTGGGGATGGGCACAACAGTGCCCATCTTACCGCATATTCTTCAATACTTAACAGAGATGCTCCACAAGGGCCTTTCCTACTAGTCTATTAAAATTCATGCCTCAGCCATTTCAGCACATTATAATACTGAGTCGCCCCTCTTCTCTCACCCCCTGCTGAAGCAGTTTCTCAGAGGGGCCAAAAAAATTTAAGACCACCCAGGAGAGCCCCCTACTCCAGCCTGGGACCTTAACTTTGTATTGGAAAAGTTCACTCTACCTCCTTTTGAGCCGGCTGCAGAGTTGAAATTCCTTTCTTGGAAAACAGCCTTCATTCTAGCCATCATTTCAGCAAGAAGAGTGTCTGAATTACAGGCCCTCATGGCAGTGGCGCCCTTCATCATCTTCCATGCAGACAGGGTGTCCATCAGGACCAATCCTTTATGCCCAAGATGGTATCCAGTGTGGCCCTTAATTAGTCCATTTATTTGCCAACCTTCTTTTCTAATCCACAGAACAAAGGAGAACGAATACTGCACTCTTTGGACGTGCACAGACTACTTAGATTTTATTTGGACAGGACTAAGCCTCTCAGGAAAACTGAACAGCTGCTAGTTGCTTTTGCTGCAGGGGCAGAGGGGAAGGCCATTTCAAAGGACCATTTCTAAGTGGATAGGCCATTGCATTCATTTCTGCTGTAAGCACCATGGAAAACCTACCCACAGGGGATAAGATCACATTCCACCAGGGCTGCATCTACTTCAACAACCTTTCTCAGAGGTGTTCCTACCAGGGACATCCTAGAAGCTGCTACCTGGAGCTCTGTACGTACCTGCACCAAGCATTACCACTTGCCTATTTTTTCTAAACCCTGAGCTGGTTTTGCCACTGCAGTCTTGCAGGGCTTAATAGCTGGTCCTAATGCTCTCTAACTGCCTCCTCTTTTCCTTAGCTTTGGGAATCTACCCAAATGTAATGACTGCAACAGTGAAAACACAAAGAACATAGTACAGTTGTGTACACTTACCATAAATGTAGATGCTAGAGTGTATTCACTGTTGCAGTCCTGGTTACCCTCCCTCCAGCCCCCTGACTTCTATTGGCTATACCTTTCTTCTTGTTTACTGCATTTAAGCTTTCTGGTGTATTTGCTTTTTGTTGGAGATGTAGCATTGTATATAATTGCTTCCCATTATGGGGGCACCTGACATCTGGGGCAAGAAAAACTGATGTAATGGCGTCAGCTGCATGCTTTATACCCCTGACTACCTCACGTCATGGAAGAAGAGACAGCATCCGACGCAGGACACAAGACTTTGATAATCAGGCTGGCTGAGGGCTACCTGCAGGCAGATAACCCAAATGTAATGACTGCAACAGTGAATACACTCTAACATCTGCATTTATGGTAAGTGTACACAACTGTACTTTTTTGAAATCTTCTCAGGATCATATTTTCCTCAGCTGTAGACTTCAGGCAGTCCTCATGCTGGCATCTGTACCTTGCCCCTAAGACTGTCTAATTGCTGTTTTTCCCCCATCCCTTCTTCTGGCGGCAGTTTCGGCCAGGGAATTTCTTGGGGTTCTCTGGTCCATAGCTTCCACCATTCCCATGCTTCCCTTGCCAAGCTCCATATGAGGAAGCTTCGATGGTACCTCAAGTCAGTTTGACTTCATTGCCACCCCTTGGATTTCCTGTTACTCCTTCCTTTCTCAAGCTTCAGTAGTGGGTTCATCAACTTTGACTCAACCTGGGACTTCCTTTCAGTTTTCATTTCCAACTCAGGAGCTGTTTAGTCACTTCAGCCAGGAGGTGGGGTGCTTTCTGTGGCCTCATCAAGGTTCATGGTCTCTTACCAATTCATCAGAGTTCAGACCACATTGTGTTTCTGGCTGTTCAGGCTTTTCATTCTATTTTCATTCTTTTTCATCACGGCTCCTCAGAAGTTTGACACTACATCACAGTGATGTGGTAGGTCAAAATGCAAGGGGTTACAAGTTCTTATCTTTGCAGACTAGCTCTTCGGGTCTGGGATCTAGCTAGTCCGTATAAAGTGACTCTCTTCAGGCAGTTTATATTTCCTTGCAGCACTATGTAGTAGTGGGCTTTTTGAGCAAGTCCATCACAAACTTTCGAATGAATGCTTCAGTGTGTTCCTGGACATTGTCCATTGGTGGAGAATTCCTTGGGTAGATCTTTTTGCCTCCTGTATAAACAGACAACGTCCTGTTTTCTATTGGTCACAAGTCCTAGGCCTTGGAAAGTGGATGCCCTGCCTTTTCCTTGAAGGAGATGTTTCTGTATGCCTTCCTTCCCCTTCAGCCGTTACCACAAGTGCTGCACAAGATGCAGCAAGACTCTCCCAAAATTTTGCTAGAGTCTCGCTTTTGGCCCAGACAGCATAAATTCCTACTTTCTCACTTGGCTAGGGGCAGTACCAGAAGCTACTCACCAGTTGGATCTCGCTCAAGACAAGGGGTCTCTAATCCATCCTATGTTGTCCACTCCAAGTAACTGTGGGTGGATAGTGTTATACCTTTTGGGCATCTGTTTTCTGAGGATGTGCTTCGGGTTCTTCAGGAGGCCAGAACACCCACTACCAGAAAGTCGTAGATGACCCAAATATAAGAGATTTTTCTGTGTCTGCTCTCTTGCCATCAGTCACCTACATGTGAAGGTTCCTCTGATACTCTGATCTGCTCCATGCTTGTTTGACATATTCTTCAGTCGAAGCTCACCTGTCAGCAATTTTTGCTTGTTTACCCTTGTCAACTCCTCTGGGCTCTGTTTCAGGCCAAGCAATTTCTTAAAGGCGTTCTTGGTATGAAGCCTCCCCGGAAGTCTGTATCATCTTCCTTGGACCTCAGTTTTGTACTTGAATAATTGACAGACTCATTTTGAGCCTACTTCTTCAGCTTCCTTACAACGTTGCACTTGGCAGACTGTTTTGGATGTGACTTCAGCCAGGTGGGTGTCTGAGCTTCAGGCTCTCATAGCTATTCTTCTTTTAGTTTTCCACAGAGAGGGCGTGTTTCTTCGTACTCTTTCTTTTATGCCCATGGCGGTCAGTGAGTTGTCCTTAATCGGTCTATTTGTCTTCCTTCCTGTTTTCCTTCTCTGCAGTCTGCTAGTGAGAAAGTTCTTTTGCATAGACAGCTCGGATATTTGGGTAAAACTAGTCATTTGCAAATCTGAGCTGACTTTTTTTCATCATCCCAGGACTTTAGGTTTGGCTGTTTCTAAGCAAACATCTCTTCTAGATTTCTAACGTAATTTCTTTGTTCATTTCATGAAGGTGTCTTTCCCTGTCGGTAAAGACGCATTCTACTAGGGCGGTTGCCTCCTCCAGTGGTGTGTGTCCCCCTCCCAAGGGTCTGGATACAATTTCCATCCTTGAGGCTGCTGCTTGGTCCTCTGTTTATACTTTTAGTAAGCATTTCAAGTTGGATATTATTTGCAGGGCCAGAGCAGGCTTTGCCAGGGCTATTCTACATGGGTTTGTAGAGGGCTCTTCTGTGCCTTCTTCCTGTTGAGCCCTTGTGCTCTCCTTTAGGTGAAGAATACTTCAACAGTGATATGGAAGAACATAGTGCAATTTTGTAAAATCTTACCTTAAGAGTTGATGTCCTTCACTGTTGCATTATTCTTTGCCGCCGTCCTACCCCCCCCCCCTTCTAGGTCTAGCCTTGTCCTTGTCTTGCCCTCCTGGCAGAGGGTCTTGGTGTTGTCTTTTTCTCCTTCTGGATGCATGTGTTTTCCTTGTCCACATGGCCATTCTCTTCTTTCTGGGGCATTTCTAGTTCGGTATGTGTACGTATGCCACCTTTATGCTGTACGCCTAGCATGGGGAGCATGTGTGTGACATACAATGCCTACAAGTACTAAATGCTTTTTTATACTGGACGGATGTTGGGCTGTCCTTGGCAGGAGATCCCTTGGGTGAAGAAAACTGCAACAGTGAAGAGAAGGCTATCTAGTGTTGTGGTAAGATTTAACACAACTGTATTTTCAGTGGCAGTACTCTGAATTTGGGAGTAACAGATGCTAGACTTGAAAATCCAAGGCTACAGTCAGTCTTATGATTGGAAATGTTTCCAGTTGATGTGATGGATGCAGTTTTTTAAAGGTGCGAGTGTAAGATGGAGGTAGTACTGTTTGTTTGGCTGCATGTGAGGGATGCTGCTGAAGATTAGTGTTTGGTAAGTAGATGAAGCAGCTTTGCATTTCCGAGTGGGTACTTGAGAGAGAGAAAAGTAATTGTGTGCAACAAGTACAGAAATGTAAAACGGGCCATTCTGTGTTACTTTTCCTGTGCATTGATTTGTTTCATTTACAAGTGAATTGTTCCTGTCTCTCTAGCTTTGTTTCGTGTATAGCAACAAGACAGATCACTTGGATACTGTAGTATTTGGTGTTGCCTTACCTAACAGAGGATTAGTCCTGCTCTGTAGTTAGCATTGATGGTGTATTTTGTGTGTGTTTTAATGAAATCTGTTGTCTTCAGTGTGACCACATAGTTAAATAACTGGGAGAAGGGTTTTGTTTGCTACCTTCATGTTAGTCTTGGACAGTACAGATGCAGAGCAGCTGAGCTGGCTCCGTTTTAAGCAGTGATGTTACTGCTGAATGTACTTTTTATTTATCTGTTAAAGAAATGTCATGCAAGTTGCTTTTTGATGGGCATTTCTTTAAAAACTTTTATTTCGTATATGAAATTTTCTATTATGAAATGCTGTTAAAAGTGCAGATTTGGCTTGGAACATAAAGATGAGGGAATTTGCATTTATTTTTTAGATCATTGATAATACTGTTTTTGTTTTAAGTGTGTAACTTTTTTTTTTTTACTTTGTTGGGTTATAAGTGGTGCCAAATGGTACATCCCATTAAGCACTGGGTGGACTTGCTGAAAGGCCACTGGCCTAATGTAACAAAATTTACAGGTAGGCACTGAATCTTTGTTAAGCTTTACATTTGTTTTGGCCAGTCATACCAATTAAATTGTGTAGATTCCTAGGCCCTACCACATTGGCAGCATTTTTTTCTTTCATAGTGACGTTTTTATGGGCTTGTGTTAGGAACTTTAGATATGCTGTAAGAAAGGCTAGTGGATCTTTAGAAATTTTTTTTGTTTTTGTTTTTTTATTTTGTAGGTTCTCCCCCATGGGTGTAGATCACATGAGTGGTATTACTGGTATGAATGTCCCAGGAAATACATCTTCAGGCTGGTGTATCTTCATCTACAATCTGGGTCAAGATGCAGACGAGGGAATCCTATGGCAGATGTTTGGCCCCTTTGGCGCAGTTACCAATGTGAAAGTCATTCGCGACTTTAACACCAACAAGTGTAAAGGGTTTGGTTTTGTGACCATGACAAACTATGAAGAGGCTGCTATGGCCATAGCAAGCCTCAATGGCTATCGCTTAGGGGACAAAGTCTTACAGGTTTCTTTCAAAACCAACAAGACCCACAAATAACATGCTCAACACTTTTTTTTTTTGTACAGAATAGTAAGGTCGACAGAGATGACAAACTTCTAGTGTAAAATTCATTTTGCGCCAATTTTCACAAGTGTTTGTTGTAGTCTATAATGACAAGTGGAAAATTTTTATACTCTGGGATGCAATTAACATGTTCAAATGTTTGAGATCCCACCCATTAGACCAATTTTAATTTCATTAATTTCATTTGTTAACAGGAAACTAAAGTGGATTACAGTAAATGTACCTTTATATGCGAAGGCATAATAAGCATGCTCTTAATTAGCGACTCCTGACCTTTGAATCAGGTTGTTAGTTTCCTTGTATTTGAACCAGATTTTTGTTCACTGAAGGCATCAGAAATTTTGTTTTAGGTTTTTCTTCATTGACTTGAGAAACCCTGGGACTCTTAAATTTTATATTTATCACTTAATTGATTTTTTTTATTTTCATTGATTCTGTTTTGAGTTTTTGGTTTCCATGACAGTTCAGAAGCCGGCTGTGGTCAGTCTTTTAGAGCAAAAATGAAGTTTTAAGGATCAACAGAAAATGCTTCATAATGCGGTATTGTCTGGCATTGTACAGAGCAGCATGTCAGTTTGTAACACACTGTCAAAAGGTAGGTTGTAGATAGTGTAGACAACATAAATGGGGAAAGGTTTTTAAGATTGAAGTTACTGAAACAGATCCTGATAGAAAAAAATGGACCAAAGAGTTTCTGCAGAACTCCATGAAGATTCCAGATTGACAAATGCCAGGAAAGAAAATAGGTAATTGTGAAGATGCTGCTCTCTGAAAAAAATTGAACATTTTTTGCACAGTGCACTACATCCGTAGCTTAGTATTCTGATTTTAAAATCTATTTAATTTTGTATACTTTAAAGCCTTGCTGTTTAAACATTTGAGCATTTTTTCATGCATCCCTTCTAGAGAACTTGTTTTTAATGTTTTTGTAACTCATGTCTTGTATGACGGCAGAGTAGAGGAGTAGTTTTCTTGCAGGTTCTGAAGGCTAAGTACACCAGAGTAATCCCCATATCTCCACAGATTGCCTTGAAATTTTGGTTGTTAATTTGATTTTGCTTTTTTGTGTTTCCTTTGTTTTGTTTTTACTTTTGCATTTAAGACTATTAAATTCAGTTTTGTTTTCCTCAACTTTTGTTTTGTTTTCTTTTTTGTTTTCAAATGTTTGTTTTTTTTTTTTTTTTTTTTTTTATTAGGTAAAATGCACCGAGCGACTTAGTCCCAGCTGCGTTCAGTCTTGGTCCTAACATTACTGATTAATGTTAATAATTCCTAGTAATTTCATTAAAACTAAAAACAGCAGGTGTTCTGCTAAAACAGAGGAGTTGTCCATTATTTGTTTTGACCTTTGAACTCTGGGCACTGCCTTGTCTGCTTAGCACCTCCTTGCCACCTTTTGTCGTCTAGTGCAAATTCCATTTACGTTTGGCTGAAATGCTTGCGGATGTGATTTATTGTTGCTCTAGCTTAATGCTTACAGATCTGCTTATAGGAGTGAGTGCTTGCTAAAATTATTTTCAACACAATGTAATCTGTCAGTATGAGCAAGGAACGTTTCTGCAGTTGTAGTCTAAGCAGCAAAATTTAAACGGGTATCCTTCTCTTTGAACATTTACTACTGATGTAGTCTGCTCGTGGATAAGATTGTTTAGGCAAGCATAGCTGTTGATTGTAAAGTGCGACACTGTAAAATACCAACATTTAAGTGCCACCTGTGTGGTGGTGTCAGATCCATGGATGCGGTTCTTAAACTACAATACTGAACACAGCCATGGTTAAGCCTCCATCACGTGTAGTATATTCCATGTTAGATTGCTTCCCTCCCATATGTTCAGCATAGCTTCTTTCATTTTATTGTGGTTTAGAAGTGTTATAAGCTTTACATTTTCTTTTATCTTAACTTTTGTTGCACATTTTTTGTTTGGCTGGGTGGGGTACAGGTCTTAAGAGCCATAGCCTGAATACACCCCATTTTATGTATTCTAGAAGTATTTGTGGCATTCTGGTTTTGTATAATAGTTTGTCAAGTATCTTTCATTTTCTACTACGGAACACAATAGTGAATGTAATCAGACATCTGGTGGTAGGGTGTGTACGTATTTATAGATATATATCTATGTATATATTTCTGTACGAGTATGTATAGATATAGTTCTATGTGTTAGTGTGTGTGTGTGTGTGTATATATATATATATATATATATATATATATATATATATATATGTGTGTGTGTACACATACATGTGTGTGCATATACGTATACACACGTGCCTGAGTGAAAGTATCTGCTTTGAGATTCTTCCAATTTAGAAAATGTACATTTGCTTTTAAGTTAATGATTTGAGATTTTATTGAATCTCCATTTAGGTTTGTATGACTAAAGGCACGTGGAGTACATGATAGTATGTTTTTAATTCAAGATGTGTGTATATTGCAAATGCTGCTATTTGGCAAGACTTCAGATGATGGCTATAATTCAGTGATGTGCTAAGCTGCTGAAACTGAGTGCTCTGAGAAGTATGCTTTCTGTGTTACTGTAAGATTTGTAATGATATATAGGGTAAGCACTAATGATTTAAGAGCTAAACGGTGCCAAGTTGTGATCTTTATAGACTCTGAAATGGAGACCACAACGTTTGATAAATGTTTTTTTTTTTTTCCTACATTTGTAGTACAGCTTGGGTAACAGGATAATTTCAGCATTTTCTTGAACTATGTGGCACTGTTAGATGACATTTTTATTTGGTTGCAATATACTGATTTTTGCCAGTAGACCAATTACAGGTGAGTGATTTTTGAATAGCTTTTACTTGGTAGCATTTACACTGAGTTAATGATTTATATTTGGGGTCAGGGCAGAGTAGAAAGGATGATGACCTTATGTAGATCCTGTAATTCATGCCTGCCAACAGGAAGTAAATGTCTAGCATAAAAAAGTAATTAAGGAAAGAAAAAACATGGTTAGGGTGTTTACAAACTAATTTGTTTCGGTAGTACAATACAAAAAACTGTGGCCACAGAGAAACTTCAGCTTAAAATTTGAGAGAGCTTGGTGTTTTTAATAAAGAACATGGACAGATCTTGTCTATACACTTCCACAAGTCACATGTTCAGTCTCTTAGCCTGACTGTGTTAGTTCCAGTACAGAATTTATACTATTTAAACCAGGATTTTTGTCTGCACCTGGCACATTTATCCATCTTTGTTCACCATGCATTGTTTAAGCATATTGGAGATGATACACATGTATTTAAATTTTGTGGTCTTTCAAAATTAGATTATAGAGGGGTTGACATTGTGATGAGCATGGAGAATGCTGTATGTAGGTGGAAAAATGTGTTGAAAGCAGACAAACCTCTAATCTTGGTAGCCTCCTCTTAGGAGTTGCAGAAAGATGTGCATTTTACAGAATCCTTTATAATTCCTAGGTCTATAAACTTACCAGAAGCCAGTCTAGTCCCCTCAAGTTGAGTCCTGCTTTTGGGATCATTGGATACAGAAGAAAGCTCTCCCAGATTCACTGCCTTTCTGGCAAAGTAAGTCTAGGCTGTAGTAACTGAGATTGTGAAGGTGCTGAGATTTGTGGCCTCTGTCATTTTAATGGTACCCCAATGGTGATGCACATAAACAGATTACCGTAACTTACACCCACCCTGCTTCAAGAAGGCTTCTGTGGTGGGTTCATTAGTTTCACCTCCATAGTGCGAGAGCTGGCAAGATTGGCCTGGACACCTATACGTTATCCACAGATGCATCAGACATAGCATGGTGGTAGAATTGCATGTACAAAGAAGCCTGGGTCAAGAACCACAGGAGAAAACATTGGTATGAAGGAAGTGAGAGTAGGCATTCTAGCCATCAGGGCACAGACACATTTGGCAGCTGAGGTCCTTGGACTTCTTGACAGACAGCACTCCACCGATATGTCAGCAAACCAGGAGGGACCCACACCTGTCTGCTGATGTTCTTCGTGTTTCACTGTTGCAGTCACCTGTGGGTTATCCCTGCTGTGGTAGTCCTCGGGCGGCCGGAATACCAGAGTCAATCTTTTTGAGTGCCGGCTGCCGTCACCTATAATCTGACGTCAGGTCGTCAGTGTTATAAAGCAAGGCAGCCAACGTCATTACATCAGGTTTTTCTTGCCGTTGAGCCTGTAGCAGAAGCAGTTAGCACGAGTGCCAGTTGGTCGCTACCAGAAGTTGAATTTCAGCAGAAAACGTCTAAAGCCAAGTACCCCATTGGGGACCCTTTTTTTCTTGCACTAATCTGTCCAGAAAAGTTAACAATTGTCTCGACTGTGGAAAGCAGATCCCACACTGAGACTCATTCTTGCTGCATAACTTGGTTAGGCCCAGACCACGAAATCACTTGTTGCCGGTTCTGTGCCCTCTAATGCAAGAACCATTCACTGTAGAGCTCTTTTTGTAGACAATTTTCATGTTCCGTTTTCGAATTCCAGTATGGCATCCATCAGCCTACAATCTGTGGACATTCCAAAAAAAACGTAGAGATAAAGATGGAGACAGACCACACAAGGCTAAGCCTTCCAATGATGCTCCCGCTAAGCAAGTCATTAGTTCTCCGGAATTCAGTGAGGTGCTTTCGCAGCCCCTGATGCCCGACTCGTTACCTACGCAGGTCTCTGCTGAGACCATTTCAGAGTCCGGTATGCAGCAGAAGTCTACTTCATCTTCAGAGCCTTTGGCTGTGTCTGTCTCGGTTGGGTCTGGAGCCATGATGCAGGCACCAGCTTCCAAGAAGACCTTTCGCACTACCTATTCTAGACAAACTGGCGTTTTCGCTTCCGACTGCCACTTCTCAGAGACGGATTCTCTTATGGCTAGAAGTCAGGCCACTACTAGGAAATCTGCTTCTAGCCATCGTCTTGCTACTGCTCCACCACCCCAAGCACAAATGCTTAAAATGGCGGAGGATCTCATTTCCCTTATCCAAGATACTCGGAGCCCCTATTCCTAAAAGGAAAAGGCATCCTTCTCCAGAAATTGGAGACAGAGTCTGAGGAATCTGATTGTTCACCTTTTGAAGAGGAACAACATCCATCAACTGTTTGAGGATTCAGATGCAGAGGAATCCATCCCTTCTGTCTCCCCTCCAGAGAACCTCTCATTTGGGGAAACCCTTCACTCCCTCGGGGAACATTTTCAATGGGAATCTCAAGATTTCCCACAGTCTAAGAAAAGGCAGAGTTTCTGGACCTGCCCCAACACAGACCCCTGGCCATCCCACCTATTTTAGAAGTGGTGGATGATAATTTCTGTGAATCCAGCTTAGACCCAGACACACTACCTCCTGCCCCGAGTAAACCTGACAGGTACTACAGAGTACCGGATTCTCTCAAATGCCTGTACAGGAATCCTGCTGCAGACTGAGGTCATTACACAGGGACCTAAAGGAGCTAAGACTAGTTCTACCAAGAATCGTCTTCCTTCTGACAAAGACTCCAGAGCTTGGACAGGTGGGGTAAGAAAGTTGGACACCTCTGCTACCTTGGCTATCAGAGCACTCCAGTTATGTTAAAATGTTAACACACTTTGGAACAATTAAAATAGAAGATTGCTGCCTATCCTGACTGTGCCAACTCTAAAGAGCTTGCAGATTTACTGCACTCTGCTTGTCAAGTGGCCAAACACACATTACAGTGTGAGTGACACCCTAGAAGCCTGTAGCAGGGCAGCAGTAACAGGATCTGTTATTGGGAGACATGCATAGCTAAAGGAACAGCTTCACCCTAAGTCTAAACTTATTGATGCACCGCTAGAAAAGGAGCGCCTGTTTGTGAAAAATGCAAAAGTGTTATTAAAAAAAAAAAAGAGGAAGACAAGGCAAAATCTCTGCAAACAGTAAAATATTTCTTTCAAGTTCAACCTCCCATATTCAGCAGGAACTTTCCTTCTAAGCACTGGGCCTTCCCTATACCTAGTAGACAGGGCCAAGGTAAGCCCCGCAGGGACAGGCCATCCAGGCCCCTATCCCAGAGCCAGCAAAGAAGCGAACAATGGACAACTTCCATCTCTTAAGGTAGGAAGTTCTAAGCCCACCTTCTGTGGTAGGCACTCACAATGACTCCTTCTCCCCTCTGCCTTCCCTTCACTTTTCTAAAACTAAGAGGAAGTCTATCCCTTTTCAGAAACTGTTGGGTTTCTATAACCAAGGACCAATGGTTCTTAAAAATAATTTCTCAGGGATACAAATTCTTTTGGCGAGCTCCCAATTCCAAGAGGGTACCCAAACCTCCCCCCAAGCCAGTGGGCAGATGCATTGAAACAGGTCTAAACTCTCATGTCCCAGAGGGTAAGTAGAGCCTGACCCCCAAGATCAAACAGGAAAAGGTTTTTATTCCAGACTATTCCTTGTTCCCAGAAAAGAGGGCACTTGGTGCCCTATCCTGGATCTATCCAAAGTGAAAAACCTCCCTGGTGGTCCCCAAATTCAAAATGCTAACTTTGCAGCACCTCCTACCTATGCTAACAAAAAATGTCTAGCTAGTTACACTAGACCTCCATATCCTCATCAGGGAATCCTGCAGAAAATTCCTGTGCTTCAGAGCAGGCTGTCAACACTTTCAGTTCTCTGTGCTGCCCTTTGGCTTCTCTACGGCTCCCAGAGTATTCAAACACTTGGCCCTGGCTATAGCATTCTGCAGGCAGAGAAGTATACAGATTTTATCCTTACCTGGATGACTGCCTCATTCAGGCAGAGTGCAAAGAAAAGTTGCTCCGCGACCACCTCTTTGTCATATCACTCCTAACTTTCCTAGGGTTCACCATCAACAGGAAGAAATCAAAACAAAACCCCACCAGGAAAATTATTTTCCTGGGAGCTGTGCTTAGACGCAGCATCCTAAATGGCCTTCCTATCCCCAGAAAAGCAGAGCTTTCCTGCCTGTCTACTTCACCCTTCCAGAAGTCACCTCACTGTGAGGAAGTTCCTGCAAGCCCTGGGATACATGACAGTGTGCATCTTTCTTATCCCTGTCGCCAGGCTTCACATGAGAACATTTCAGTGGTACTTAAACAACCTTTGGTGTCCACACTCAGTCCCTAGAGACCACCCTCCCTCTGATCCCATATATAAAGGCCGAATTTCTCTCTGGGCAAAGACATGTGCCATGAACAAGGGTCTTCTCCATCTTTCGCCCTTCTGGTCAGACCATCATCACAGACGCCTCAGACATAGCTTGGGGTGCTCACCTAGCAGGCCGGTGCACCCAAGGCCTTTAGAATGCCCAGCAACTTCACTTGCACGTCAATCAGAAAGAAATGATGGCAGTGCAAAAGGCTCTGACTTCCTTCCAACCCCATCTCAGGCTAGGGGTTCTCCTTATAAAAACAGACAACACCACAGTGATGTGGTATATTAGCAGGTGGAACCCAATATTACCCCATGTGCAGGTTAGCCATGAGACTCTGGCTTACAGCCACCTCCATGGGGCTACACCTAATTGCCTAATACCTACCAGGGGTCAAGAACACACTATCAGACCACCTAAGCAGAAGCTTACTGGACCCCCCACGAATGGCAGCTCTACAAGGGAAATCTTTCTGCAAATCACTCAGGAGTGGGGGACTCCAGAAGTGGATCTCTTTGCCTCACACCTCAACTACCAGCTGCAAAAGTTCTGTACCAAGGAGTATCGCCTCCTAACGTGGAAGGTGGATGCCTTGACCTTCCCTTGGAACTCCCTCTTTGTGTATGCGTCCCCTCCTCTGCCCCTTATTCCCAAGGTTCTGATCAGAATAAGAGAGGAGAAACCAAAGGCCATCCTCATTGCTCCAGATTGGCCCAGACAGTATTGTTACCCCCTATTAGCAGCCTGACCTTGCCCCCAAAGTAGCTTCCCCTGATGTCAGACCTCTTGACCCAGGAGAGGGGGAAGGTACTGCACCCAGACCTACAGACTCTCAGCCTTTCACTAAAAGCTAACAAGGAGTCCCTGTTAAGCAAACAGGTCCTAGACATTGAGAGACCAGAAGGCCCAGCACAAGCAAATCATACGCAGGGAAATGGAAAATGTTCTGCTTCTGGAAACAGTTCAAAGGGGGCAGTACCTCCCAACCTTCCATCAGTCTCATCCTGGATTACCTAGCAGAGTTGCTCAATAGTGGCCTCTTTCTCCTCTCTCAAAATTCATGCTTCTGCCATTTCTGCCCATTGATTCAGACCCACCCCTCTTCTCTCATCCTTTGATTAAGCAGTTCCTCAGAGGGGCTTCTAATATCAGACCTCCCAGAAGGCCTCCCACGCCACCCTGGGACCTGAATTATGTGCTAGAAAATCTAACCTTACCTCCTTTCGAACCTGCAGCTTCTGCATTGAAATACCCATCATGGAAGACTGCCTTCCTACTAGCTATCACCTCAGCCAGAAGGGTTTCAGAACTTCAAGTTCTTATGGCTGTTGAGGCCTTCATAATTGTCCATGCACCCCTGACACTTTATTAACCCCTCCTTTATACCCAAGGTGGTATCTGATTCGACCCTTAACCAGGCCATACACCTTCCCACCATCTTTCCCAACCCTCAGAAGAAGGGAGAAAGGATTCTACACTCACTCGATGTGCACAGACAACTCATACTATCTGGACCACACTAAGCCATTCAGAAGAACAGACCAACTTACTTGTAAGCTTTGCCTCGGGGCAGAGGGGGAACCCATTTCTAAACCATTTCCAGTTTGATTTCACACCGTATCCATTTCTGCTACAGACTGCATGGGAAACCCACATGTAAGTCTGTCTGTTCCCATTCCACTAGGTCAGCCTCCACTTCCACTGCCTTTCTCAGAGGGGTACCCACCAGGGACATCTTGAAAGCGGCCCCCTGGACCTCTTTGTATACCTTTGCAAAGCATTACCACTTACCTCTCTATTCTAAGTCTAGGGCAGGGTTTGCCTCTGCAGTTTTCCAGAGCCTCCTGATCTATACTTAGGACTCAACCTGTCCTTCCACCCCTTTCTTCAGCTTTGGGAATCCTCCCACAGGTGATGACTGCAACAGGGAAACACGAAAAACATTGTACAGTTGTGTACACTTACCATAAATGTAGATGTTAGTGTATTCACTGTTGCAGGCTTTGTTTCCCTCCCTCCATCCCCCATTTAACATCTGCTAGGGGACACAAACTTCCCAAGGTGACTTTTAGCCACCAGGACCACCTTTCCTTTTTCCCTTTGTGCTTAAGACTGGTTAGGGCAAGAAAAACTGATGTAATGACGTCTGCTTTCTTGCTTTGTAGCACTGACAACCTGACGTCAGACTACAGGCGATGGCAGCCGGCGCACAAAAACATTGACTTTGGTATTCAGGCCGACCGAGGGCTACCACAGCAGGGATAACCCACAGGTGAGGACTGCAACAGTGAATACACTCGGAACATCTGCATTTATGGTGTGTGTACACAACTGTACTTTTTGACTTGTAAGGCAAGCATGAGATCTGAGACTGGTGTTGGTCTGATAGTATCTTGTCTCGAGTGAATTCTTTAGCAGGACGGAAGTGAACCCACACAAGTGGATGTTACACAAGGGCATATTTTTGGACCCTGTCCATACAGGTGTAACAGAACTAGATCTTTTTCTTCTCCAGAAAACTGTTCAGATGTTGTACACCACACTGACACTGGTGGTCTAGGCAACAACAGTCTTCCCCCATGAGTCTGGCAGGTTCATTTTTGAGTGCCTTTCCTTACCCCTCAAGGCCTTACATAAGGTAAGGCACCATTCTGAAATTCTGCTTGCATCACCCATTTTGGCACACCTAACATTGGATGTTCGTGTTTCACTGTTGCAGTCATCACACTTGGGTTTATCTGCCTGCAGGTAGCCCTCAGTCTGCCCGGATACCAGAGTCTTGGGATTTCTGCATCGGATGCTGTTGCCTCATCCATTACTTCAGGAGGTGGATATAAAACATGCAGCCGACCCCATTACACCAGCTTTCCTTGCCACTCGGGACCCCGAAGCAGTTTGCAAGTGCCAGTTGGCAGCTACCTGAAATTTTCGTTTTTGTTTTTCGAGTTTCAAACCTGAAGTCTTATAAAGCCAAGTACCCCTTTGGAGATCCTCTTTTCTTGCTCTAACCGATGTCAGAAAAAGTTAACAATTGTCTTGCCTGTGGAAAGCCAATACCTCAGAGATTTTCATTCTTACTGCGTCACCTGTTTAGGCCTAGACCACGATGTCCCTCGCTGTCAGTTTTGTGCCTTGTTCAACACTCAAGTTATTCGTCGTTGGGCTATTTTTGTCTCAGTTCTTTCACTGTCGTTCTCTGTATTCCAAAATGGCTTCGGGAAGCCGTCTGACTACCGATGTTCCAAAAAAATGCAAAGATAGACACAGACCGACCGCATAGGTCCAAAACTGCCAACGACGCTTCCTCTAAGCTAGTCGCCAGTCCGCTGGTACTCAGTGAGGCGCTTTCGCAGCCCCTGTTACACTCTCTTCTACAGATTCGCAGGCCTCTACTGAGACCCATTCGGAGTCCGGTATGCCGCAAGATGCTTCGACTATGGAACCTGCGGATGTCTCAACCTTGGATGGGTCTGGAGCTGCTGTGCAGGCACTGGCTTCTGAGGGTGTATTCAGACCTTCCGATGTTCGTATTAAACCAACACCTTCATTAATGACTAAATCTACTGAATTTCTCAGACCCAGAGTTCACACTACGCCTAGGAAACAGATGACGACAGCACATTCTCAAGCTCCCATGCCACAGAAGCAAATGCTCAGAATGGCTGAAGACCTTATTACTTTAATTAGGGAAGCCAGCCTTCCCCCTCTAAAAGACAAAGAATCTATTTTCCTTCTGATTCTTCAGACCATGAGTCTGATGACTCTGACCCCTGTGATTACCAGGACATGCCCTTATCTACCTATGAGGACTCGGATGCAGAGGATTCAATCCCCCCGAGGACCTTTCTTTCTTTCAGTGAAACCTTGCATACCCTAAGAAAGCATGTCTGCTGGGAATTCCAGGACTACCCACAGTCCAAAAACAGACTTGGGGAATTTTTTAGACTTGCCTCAGCATAGGCCTCTAGCTATTCCCCCTGTCCTGGATATTGTAGATGTCTTCATGGAATCCAGCCTTACCCCTGACACTTCACCACCTGCTCCTAGAAAGCCTGACGGATACTACAGAGTACCTGACTCTCTCAAATTTCTCTTTAAAAATCGCACTGTGGATCCAGAGACCATTTCCCAGGGACCTAAAGGTATTAAGTTTTCTACAGCAAAAAAACCTACCCCTTCGGTCAGGAATTCTAGGGCTCTAGACAGATGGTGTAAAAAGGTATATACCTCTGCAACTCTTGCCATCAGGGCTTTAAGTTGCCATTTTCACATGTTGAAGTAACAGCAGCATATTATTGACCTAATTAAACAGAAAATGTTGATTCCTGATTGTGCAGAAACTAAGTACTTACAAGATTTAATGCATTCTGCAAACCAAGTTGGTAAACATACTTTGCAATGTGGTTTTTGATGCCTTAGAAGCATCTTGCAGGGCTGCTGTCACTGGGTCTGTTCTGAGAAGGCATGGTTGGCTGAAGGAACAAATCTTGCCAGACCATGTCATGGCAAAATTACTTGATGCTCCATTAAACCAAGAATGTTTGTTTGGCTCTAAAGCAGAAGTTCTTAAAAAGATGGAGGAAAAAGCTAAATCCATGCAAACGGTTAATTTCTTACAGGTACAGCCACCTAGATTCAGTAGGCATTGGCCTTCAAAAAACTGGTCCTTTCCAGTCCCTTCCAGACCTCAGCCCAAACCCAGGGGCAACAGACCACAAAGACTACAGTCTCAAGGTATGCACAGATCTAAACACTGGAGTGCTCCCTCCTCAAAAACCTTGAGTGGTAAGCCAATCCCCATGGAAAAAGTTCACAATGACTTGTCCTTAATCCTTCCCAGCCTTGCCCTAGTACTTGCACTCTTAGCAGGAAAACTCGCCCTGCATGCAAAAAAAATGGGAGTATATTACCCAGGACCGATGGGTCTTAAAACATTGTATCCCAGGGATATAGATTCTATTTCTACTCTCTGCCAACCCCAAGTGGATTGTCAGACCTTCTTCCAAACCAGTGGATAGAGGCCCAAAAGCAAGTACTTTCTCTTCTCAGTATTAGGGCTACTTACCTGTGCCAGTGGAGCAAAGGGGACATGGTTTCTACTCCAGGCTGTTCCTGGTGCCCTATTCTGGATCAGTCAATCCTAAACACTTTCTGGTGCTACCAAAATTCAAAATGTTTACACTCCAGCAGCTGCTTCGTATGCTAGTCAAGGATTCCTAGCTAGTCACCCTAGACTTGAAAGAAGCTTATCTGCACATCCCCATAAGTGAAACTTGCAAGAAATATCTACGTTTCAGGGCAGGCTCTATGCACTATCAGTTCTCTGCACTTCCCTTTGGCTTATCTACTGCGCCCAGGGTATTCACAAAGTGCCTGGCTCCAGCCATTGTTTACTGCAGGCAGAAAAATATTCAAATTTACCCATACTTGGACGATTGCCTGATTCAGGCGGACAGTCAGGAATTGCTGCTTCAGCACCTGACGTTTGAGACTACTAACTTCTCTGGGGTATACAATCAATGAAAAGAAATCACATCTGGTACCCAGCCAAAAGATTGTATTCCTGGGACCAAGCTTGAACACAACTTCCCAGATGGCATTCCTCACTCCAGAAAAGCAGGTTTATTTGACAACTTATTTCAAACTACTGGCCACCCAAACCCAGCTATCTGCAAGAAAAATACTGCAAGCCCTAGGTTTCATGGCCTCATGTATTCTACTGATTCCATATGCAAGACTGCCTATGAGGAAATTTCTATGGTGCTTGAAAAGTCTCTGGTGTCAACATTCCAAGGACCTGGAAGCAGTGATTCCTGTTATTCCTTGCCCAAGGACAGAGTTCCTTTGGTGGGCAGAGGATTGCAACCACAACAAGGACTCCTTTTCTCACAACCCCCCGCCGTCCAAACTCTAACAGATGCATCAGACTATGCATGGGAGGCTCACGTGGCAGGCAAATGCATTCAAGGTAAACGGAGCCCAGGACAAATTCACTTGCATATCAATGAAAAAGAAGTATTAGCTGTACAGAATGCACTGACTGCCTTCAAATACCTTATCCTGCCAGGACAACAACTGGTAAGGACAGACAACACCACAGTTGTGTGGTACATAAACAAGCAGGGGGGGGACTCAGTCCTACCCACTCTGCAGGTTAGCCACGGCTCTGTGGAAAACTGCCTTAATCAATCAAGTGCACCTGCAAGCTCAGTTCCTGCCAGGCAAACAAAATTCACTGGCAGATGACTTAACCAGAAATCTAATGGACCCACACGAGTGGAAACTGGAATCAAACTCATTCAAACTTGTAACATGCAGGTGGGGACACCAAAACCATCGCCTAAACAAATTTTGCACCAGAATTCGCCACAGCCAAGCTTGGAAAGTGGATGTCCTATCCTTCACATGGGAAAATCTCTCAATCTATGCTTTTCCCCCTCTGTCCCTCCTTCCAAAAGTACTCCTCGAGATCAAACAGGACAGGCCAAGGACAATCCTTATTGCACCAGATTGGCCACGCCAGCACTGGTATACTCTCCTACACAGTCTGACAGCAGTGCCACCCTGGCAACTATAGCAGACCCCCTCTCTGCTGTCCCCAGCAGGAGGGGCAGATTTTGTATCCTCATCTGCAAACCCTGAACCTGGCAGCCTGGCTTATTCCCTGAATACATCACCAGCAACCTTCAGCAAACAGTTGCTGGATATTATCCTTGAAGCCAGGAGGCTCAGTACTAAGAAATCCTATTCAGAAAAGTGGAATAGATACTGTTGGAGCCACTCTCAAGGGAAGGGCACAGCCGTGCCCTCCTTGCCTCAAGTCCCAGATTACCTAGCAAAGCTACTCCACAAAGGCCTGTCCTTATCAATTAAGATTCATGCCTGTGCCATCTCGGCTCATTACAATACTGAGCCACCCCTCTTCTCTCACCCTCTGATCAAACAGTTCCTGAGAGGGGCTAAAAATTTAAGACCCCCTAGGAGAGCTCCCACTCCTGCCTGGGACCTTAACTTTGTATTAGAGAAGCCCGCTCTTCCCCCTTTTGAGCCTGCTGCTACATCAGAGTTAAAATTCCTCTCTTGGGAAACTGCCTTACTGCCAGCCATCATTTCAGCAAGAAGAGTGTCTGCGTTACAGGCCCTTATGGCTGTGGAACCCTCCATTATCTTCCATGCAGACAGGGTTTCCCTCAGGACTAACCCATCTTTTATGCCCCAGGTGGTATCCAGTGTGGCTTTCAACCAAACCATCCATTTGCCAACCTTTTTTCCTAATCCTCAGAATAAAGGGGAAAGGATCCTGCACTCCTTGGACGTGCACAGACAGCTCAGGTTCTACCTTGACGGGACTAAACCTTTCAGAAAATCTGACCAGCTGCTAGTCAGCATTGCTACAGGAGCAGAGGGGCAAGGCCATTTCAAAACTAACCATTTTTAAACGGATAGCACACTGCATCCATTTCTGCTACAAACACCATGGAAAACCTACCCCACAGGGGATCAGGCCTCATTTCACTAGGGCTACCTCAACCTCTACTGCTTTTCTCAGGGGAGTCCCTACCAGGGACATCCTGGAAGCTGCAACCTGGAGTTCTGTGCACACCTTCACCAAGCATTTACCTATGTTTTCTAAATCCAGAGCTGGATTTGCCACAGCAGTCTTACAAGGCCTGCTAACCAGACCTACTTCTTCTTGACTGCCTCCACCCTTCCTCAGCTTTGCGAATCAACCCGTGTGTGATGACTGCCACAGTGAAACACAAAGAACATAGTACAGTTGTGTACATTTACCATAAATGTAGATGTTCGAATGTATTCACTGTTGCAGTCCTGGATGTTCGTGTTTCACTGTTGCAGTCATTACTCTTGGGTTATCCTGCTGGCAGGCTACCCACAGTTGGCCTGAATTCCAAAGTCTTGGTCTGGCGTCGGTTGCTGTCGCCTCTTCCCTGACGTCAGTGCGCCAGGGGTATAAAAGATGCTGCCAACGCCATTTTCTTCAGTCTTTCTTGCTGCATGGTGCCCGAAGGAAAAGCAGTTCGCAAGTGCCGGTCTGCCGACTCCTGAGAGTTTCAAAATCAAATTTCAGATCCGAAGTATTCATTAAAGCTAAGTACCCCGTTGGGGAAACTTTTTTCTTTCTCCAGACCGATGTCAGAAAAAGTTAACAATTGTATTTTTTGTTGGAAGCAAATACCTCATAAGGGTTTTCATTCTTGCTGTGTTCCTTGCCTAGGCCCTGATCACGACATTGCTAGCTGTCAATTTTGTGCTAGATTTAACCAACGCACTATTAAGCATCTGTACGATTTTGCCTTTCATTACTTTGGCCGAAGGTTTAATTTATATAATGCCCTCTGAACAGCCGATGACCGGAGTTTACAAAAAGCGCAAGGAAAAGGACAGGCATCCGAGGTCCAGAATCGACGACGCCCCCCACTACGCCAGTCGCCGGTTCTCAGTGAGGTGCTTTCGCAGCCCCTGATGCCCGCTACCGACTCCCACGTGGAGCCGACTAGGCCTCTGGATACTCAAGGTATTGGACCCTCGGAAACTATTCCCTCAGATGGGTCCGGAGCCGCTAAGCAGGCATCTGCTTCTGAGGGTGTTTTCAGACCTACACAATTATATGTCAAGCCTACCTCAGCTTCAAAGACAGACTAAAACAGTTCTAAAGACAAACAAGTACAGCATTCTCCTGGACAGACTTCCATGCCTAAGAAACAGATGCTTAAAATGGCCGAAGACCTAATTACTTTGATCAGGGGTTCCCATCCCTCTCCTGATAAGAGGCCTAGGCAAGAGACAGAATATGACTCCTCAGATCAGGTTTCAATTTCCTCTGACTCCTCTTCTGAACAGGGATACTCTTTTCCTCTCTGAGGATTTTGATGCTGAGGAATATATTCCTTCAGCCTCTCCTCCTGAGGATTATTCTTTTGGGAAAACCCTGCATACCATGAGGAAGCATTTTTACTGGGAGAGCCAAGATTATTCAGAATCTAAGAAAAGGCTCAGATTTTCTTTTACTACCTCGGCGCAGACCTCTTGCTATTCCACCTGTTCTAGACATTGTAGATTATGTATTTTCAGAGTCCGGCCTGTCTCCTGTGACTCTCTTTACCCCCTGCACCTGCCAAGCCAGACAGATACTACAGGGTTCCAGTCTCTCATAAATTTCTGTATAAAAACCCTGCTGCTGACCCAGAAACTATCTCGGGGTCCCAAAGGGGTCAAGGCTTCCACTGCAAAAAAATCCTGTCCCCTCTGATAGAGATTCTAGGGCACTGGACAGATGGGGGGAAAAGGTTTGCACTTCTGCTGCCTTGGCTGTAAGGGCTTTAAATTGCCAGTTTCATATGCTTAAATATCAGCAATATTTTTAATGTCACTGCTTAAAATGTTGACAAATTCCGAATGTTCTGATAAATGCAGGATTTATTGCATGCAGCTGAAAAGTGGGAAAGCATACTTTACAATGTGGTTTTTATTCACTGGAGGCCTCGTGCAGGGCCGCAGTTACGGGTTCTGTCATTAGAAGGCATGCTTGGTTAAAGGATCTGCCTGATCATGTTAAAGCAAAATTATTGGATGCTCCATTACAGCATGATACTTTGGTGTTAAAGATAATGGAGGATAAAGCGAAATCCATGCCGACAGTTAAGGATTTCCTACAGGTACAGCCACCCAGATTTAGCAGGAACTGGCCTACAAAGAATTGGTCCTTTCCAGTGTCAGACAGGCCACAAAGAGGCAGGTACAGACGCCCCAGAGGCAGATCCCAGCCCCAAGGCTCACACAGGCCTAAACAATGGGGTGCTTCTACCTCCAAAAGCGGAGAGGACAAATCACAACCATACAGGAAACAGTCCCAATGACTTCCCTCTGCCAAAACCAAGCACTTATCTTTTGGCAGCCCCCTTAGGGGGAAAACTAGCACTTTTTTCATCAAATTGGCACATGATTACTCAGAACACATGGGTCTTGAACATGGCTACAGGTTCCACTTTCACACCCTGCTAAGAACAAAAGGTATGCCAGACCTGCCACACAATCAGTGGGCAGAGGCACAAAAGCAAGTTTCATCCCTCATGGACAATGAGGGCTATTCAGCAAGTACCACAACAAGAGCAGGGACAAGGATTTTCCTCTAGACTTTTTCTGGTGCCCAGAAAGGGCAAAGCCTGGCGACCAATAGTGGACCTGTCCTAAACACATTTCTGGACGTTCCAAAATTCAAAATGTTGACTCTGCAGCAGCTACTGCCCATGCTGGGCAGGAAAGCTTGGCTTGTTACTTTGGACCTAAGAGGCATACCTGCATGTCCCAATCGGACAGTCTTGCAGAAGATACCTCAGATTCATAGCTGGCTCAATGCACTACCAATTTTCTGCACTGCCCTTTGGCTTATCTTCTGCGCCCAGGGTCTTCACCAAATGCTTGGCACCAGTAATTGCATTTTGCAGACAGAGGAGTTCAAATATATCCTTACTTGGATGACTGCCTTATTCAAGCAGAGAACAAAGACATTCTACTACAGTATCTGGTGTTTGTAAAAGGATTACTAATTTGCCTAGGGTACACAGTAAACAAAAAGAAATCAAAACTAGTACCCTCTCGAGATAATATTCCTGGGTGCAAGCTTAAATACAACTGCCCAGATGGCTTATCTCACGCCAGACAAAGACAACCGACTTCTTACTTCAAAATGTTGGCAACAAAGACCCAGTTATCTGCAAGAAAAAGTCTGCAGGCTTTGGGCTTCATGGCATCCTGCATACTGCTAATTCCATATGCCAGACTGCAGATGAGGAAACGACAGTTGCATCTAAAAGGTGTTTGGACTCAACATTGCCACAGCCTGGAAACATTAATTACCCTCATTCCCTGCCTGCAACAGGAATTTCGATGGTGAGCACAGGCCTGTCACCACAACAAGGGACAGCCATTCACTTTACCCACAGCTAGGCAGACACTAACAGATGCATCAAAGTATGCCTGGGGGGCCCACATGGCAGGAAAATGTATTCAGGGCACATTGCCCACATGCCAGATGCATCTTCATATCAATCAAAAAGAGATGCTAGCTGTTCAGAATGTCCAGACAGCTTTCAAGGATCTACTTCATCCAGGACAACTACTAATAAAGACAGACAATACTACAGTCATGTGGTACATAAACAAGCAGGGAGGCACACATTCCTACCTCCTCTGCAGACAAGCCATGACTTTGTGGGACACAGCATTGACTTATCAAGTTCACCTGCAAGCACAATTCCTGCCAGGGAACATAAATACTCTGGCAGATGAACTAAGCAGAAAGCTCATGGATCCCTACGAGTGGAAACTGGATCCACAAGTCTTCAGCATGATAACAAGGAAATGAGGATGCCCAGACATAGATCTATTTGCCTCCCCTCACAACTGCCAACTCCAGAAGTTCTGCACAAGAATTTACCACAAGCAAGCATGGAAGGTGGATGCCCTATCCTTCAGCTGGAAAAATCTAACAGTGTATGCCTTTCCCCTACTGCCTCTCCTCCCCAAGGTACTCCTGAAGGTCAGACAAGAGAAGCCAAAAATGATACTGATTGCCCCAGACTGGCCACGCCAGCACTCGTACCCAATCCTAAAGAACTTGTCTCAAGGGCCAGGCTGGACATTACCTCAAACTCCTCACTTACTGACCCAACAAAACAATCGGATCCTGCACAGCCACATCAGTACCTTAAATCTGGCAGCATGGGGGGATAATGTAGCCATTCATAACACTCCACTCTCCAAAGTTGTAATGGATGTTATCTTGGAGGCTAGGAGGCCCAGTACCAGAAAATCTTATTCGGAAAAATGGAAGAGATTCTATGCCTGGAACAAGGAATTGACACGTTTGTACCAAATATTCCTCAGATTTTACGATATTTAACTGAGATGCTGGACAAAGGCCTATCCTTTTCATCAATTAAGATTCATGCCTCTGCCATTTCGGCCCATTACAATACGGAACCACCTATTTTTTTCTCGTCCATTACGAAGGCAGTTCCTGAGAGGGGCCAAAAACATAAGACCCCCAAGAAGAGCACCAATACCTGCATGGGACCTAAATTATGTCTTGGAAAAACTCACACTGCCTCCTTTTGAGCCAGCCTCAACAGCGGATACTAAATTCTTATCCTGGAAAACAGCGCTGCTCCTAGCAACTTTTAGTAGCATATGCTGCAGGATCACAAGGAAAGGTGATCTCAAAACCGACTATTTCAAAATGGATAGGCCATTGCATTCGTTTCTGCTACTCACAGCATGGCAAATCAGTGCCTAAGGGCATTAGGCCACATTCTACCAGAGCAGCAGCCACTTCAGCAGCCTTCCTCAGAGGAGTACCAACCAAAGACGATATAGAGGCTGTAACTTGTTCAGTGCACACTTTAACAAAGCACTACCACTTACCTCTCTACTCTAAATCCAGAGCAGGCTTTGCCACTGCAGTTCTGTAGGGCCTTATAGCCTCTCCTAATCCTATTTAGCCCAGCCACCCATCCTCAGCTTTGGGATTCAACCCAAGAGTAATGACTGCAACAGTGAAACACTATGAGCACAGTACAGTTGTGTACCTACCGTAAATGTAGATGTTGCAGTCCAGGTTACCCTCCCACCATCCCCCTTTCATTTGCTGGGTCTTATCTGTACGTCTCTATTCTATACAACCTATGTGGTGTATTTGCTTGTAGATGAAGGAAATATTTACCTTTAGTGCATGCATGTTTTTTGGCATGATCTATGGCATACCCTTTTGGGGCACCTGACATCTGGGGCAAGAAAAACTGAAGAAAATGGCGTATGCAGCATCTTTTTATACCCCTGGCACACTGACGTCAGGGAAGAGGCGACAGCAACCAACGCCGGACCAAGACTTTGGAATTCAGGCCGACTGCGGGTAGCCTGCCAGCAGGATAACCCAAGAGTAATGACTGTAACAGTGAATACACTCTAACATCTACATTTATGGTAGGTACACAACTGTACTTTACTCTCCCTTCAGCCCCCTGTCTTTCTATACTTTCTACCTATCCTCTTTTGTTGGCCTTATCTTATGGAAATGGTATTTACGTTTTACTGAAGGTGTTCCACACCATGTGATTGCTTCCTATTTTGGGGCTCCTTTCATCTGGGGCAAGAAAAACTGATGTAATGGTGTCGGCTGCATGTTTTATACCCTTGATGACCTGACATCATGGATGAGGTGACAGCATCCGACGCAGAAATCCCAAGACTGGTATTCGGGCCGACTGTGGTCTACCTGCAGGCATATAACCCAAGTGTGATGACTAACAGTGAATACACATCTATATTTATGGTAAGTGCACACAAATGTACTTTATCCCTTCTCCTGAGTTTAGTAAGGAGAGAGCCAGTAATTCTTAGTGTGTGGATCTATTTACTCAAAACTTAGTGGTTGGTTTGTCTGTTTCAGCTTCTGTGATTTAGCTTTCATACCTTTCGGGCACATGTTTTCAGAGAATTTGTGAAGGAGGCTGGGAAATCGTACCTGTATTCTTCCTTTACTGCCTCAGAAAACACCAGGAACTAGTAGAGGTGTCTCATCTTTCACATAACAAACGGGGCCTTTAGAAAAGTGAATTTTCATGCATCTCAATCAAGGTACACATTGCAGCCATCTCAGCTAGTCTCCTGTGCAGTTCCCAGCTTTACTCCGTCCTGCCATTCAAGCAGTGTTTCATTGGGGTCCTACATCTGAGACTCCAGAAAGAGACAACTGAGGTTTCATGGTGGAGTAAAGTTTAATGTAATTTGCTCTATGGTAGAATTACCCGCTTCTGCACCTTATAGATTCTCCTTTTTGTCTAGTTTCTGGGCAGTTTTTCTGCCTGAAGAATACATGGATTGCAGCCAGAGAAGTCTGCCTTACTTCCACCAAGACAGGGTTACCCAACATGCTAAGCCAGTCTTCAAACCCAGGCTAGTAACAGAACCATTATCATACTAACCTGTCTGTGTCTGTCTTCATCACCATTGAGTAAAAAGGAAAGGAGTCTATACTTTTTGGATGTGCACAGACAGCTGACGTTTTACCTATACAGAAATAAATTACAAAAGTTGGTCAGGTTTTCATATGCTGAGTATAGGAAGGGTAGACCAGTTTATAAACTGAGCATAGCCATGTTGACATCCCAGTGCAGCTGCTTCTGTTACTGTTTTCATAGCAGGGCTATTTAGAGGCATATCAGAGTCTTTTCCACTAAGGCCATATCCACCTTCAATACCGGGGTCAGTAAATCAGTTACGGAAGCAGCCATTTGGTCATCTTACCTGGGTCACCCTTACTTGGGTGTTGGAACTTGGAGGTTGAGGGCAGGGCTTGCCACAGTTCTGCAGATCCTCATTTAACCATGTCCTACCAGATGCCAACCACTCCCTGGCCTGTAACATCTGGATGTCTATGCCCAGGACTCATTTCTTCGAAAATGCATTGTATGATGAATGTAGTACAGTTGTTGGGAGCTTACACATCTCCTTCCAGCAAACCCTTGGCAAGATCCTTGAAAAGTTTCTATAAGTCAAGTCTCTGTCCTAACAATACCATCTCCTTACCTTGAAACAGTACGGCTTCTGGTCAGGTAGCGCCTAACAGCTATGTGGACATTTGCTGCGCCATGCGGGAACATTTTACAAGCTTCAGTTATGCTTTTGACCTTGTTTGACCATTCCATCTTACCAAGTCAAATGACAAAAGCAAGTCCCAGGGCTTTTCACCTGGTTCCACAACTTTCTTAACAGGACTTTTAATGTCAAGATCAGATTGTCTTCATCTGCAGAAGTCTCCTGTTGTGAAAGGATCCATTCTCTATTTTCATCACTAAACTCTGTTGACCAGCAACACCTTTTTTTCATATTGTGTATGGCTCACTTAGGGAGTCTGCTAATTTGACAAAACATCAATATCAACCGTTACATTGTTGATGGAGGTGTGTGCGTGTGTTTGTGTATATATAAATACGTGTTTGTGTTTTATATCCAAGTACACAGTTTCTCTATTTACTGAGGAGGCATTCAGCAGTAACCTAGCATAATACAACTGGAACGAACTGAAAATAACTCTACTAGAGGACACTAAATTCAGTGCAGTATTCATTAGCATAGTAATCAAGCTATCCCCAGTAAGAGTTAAAGAATTGTCAAACCCAGCCCCGTGGCTTGGAAGGGAAATCAGACATCTCATGATACTCGGCGAGTTCCTGGAAAAACTGGACCAACATAAAATGCTATTCAGCCTTTAGAATTTTCGACGTTGTAAAACAGCTAATAAAATCCAAATCTTGCCATTCCATTCTCCAGTACTGTAGTGCCACAATTATGTCAATCTCAAAATCTCTCTCAAATAATTTCATAATAAAACTAAGACAGACAGCCTTCGCTGTAGATGATATACCCCTTGAATATCTCAAAACTCAATGCTGCTTCCTCAGCCTCCTTTCTTAGTCTTCCATTATGGAGCCATGTCCCAACTCTCTGGAAAAAGTCCGTTATCCTTCTACATAAACACAGCCATATTAACACACCCCCCCCCAAAGTTTTAAAAGGATACATACAACTTGTGAAGTATCTAACGGACAACGATCTAAAACCAGCACATTTTCCTCCCACTTCACAGTACAGCAGCTCTTAATTTCACAAATATAAATGTTCAGGTATCTTTCAAACAGGCTGTTAATGGTTGGTATGTAAAGGTAACTTATTTGTTAGGTTCACTTTAGGGCCCGTACTGGTTAACATTTTCATAAATTACCTCTCTTCGGTAATCAAACCGCTAAATGTAGTACAGTGGACAGCGGAGTCTGCACTTGCCTGCTGTGTCCCAATTCTCTGACTTGCAAAATAAAGTTCAAAACTCCTTCACGTCAGTTGGAATGTGGTTTTCCAAGGCTAACTTGGTACTGAATCCCTAAAACAAACCATGCTGCTCTTGCCAAAGCACTCACTTCAAAAACAAAACCTTCACATCTCATCCGTAAACAGAACCAGTATTGAAGTAGTAACACAAAAACTAAACTACACAGTGTTACCAAAGACAAAAACTCTAAATTCTGCCAATACCTACTACAAGCCATTAAGAAAACAATGAAACTTATTTTGTACCAGGCCCAACCCTAACAGACCAAGAAGCTGAGAAAAATGTTCTGTGCATCACTGCTCTTCACAAACCTGTATTCCTCATACAAAATGAAAACTAGAGGCCTGCTACAATAAAATAGCCAAGTTTGCTGCAAAGTCTTATAAAACACTGCTACACAGCTCTTAAACAGGTGAACTGGATAGCAGTACTTCACTACTTAATCTGTACTCTGCTCCTTAAGCTCATACTCTCATTTACAAGAAGGACTCTTACCCATCCCTAAAGAACATATTGTTGTACGCAACAAACAAAGTTAAGATGTTTTGATAAATCTTGGTAATCCACGATCAAGTAAGACTGTCTATACTTTCTCAAATATGGAATTCCCACCCACTTCACCATAGCCAGATATCTTCAAATGACAACCGAAACAATACCTTTACAAGTCCTGTTTGTGTACACGCATCTCACCAGTATAATTTACAGTATATATTTTACTTGAAGTAGGCGTGCCTTCGTTGAAGGTTTGGTATCGAGCTAGCACCGTAAAAATCTACTGCCAGTCATTAGCGGACTGGAGTTCCGCTGTGGCGACCCCTAACCGAGAAAAGCCGAAAGAAGCAGCAATGCCAAATGCACTTGAAGGGACTAAAACTATTTTGATCTCCTGCTTACTCTAAAAAGAATCACACCTTGGAATGGAAGTAACCTAGAAACAGTTTATGTAAACCTATTGTACTCCTGTATAGAAATTATCCTAACATTTTAACTTGCCATCTTAACACCTGCACAGGAAATGAAAAATCATTCATTCTGCTTGTTTTTAAGGTTTTAACTCTACTGTAACTTGGTGTATAAATTTGATGAGGCTTTTCTCCCTGGGTCTGTACTGAAAAGAGGTGGCTCTTGCCCAGACTATTCCAGTAAACAAGTAGTCAGTAAATTAAAGAAACATTGTATGCCAGTAATATGGTGACACACAGGTCTAGCATATTTCACTCAGATTTGATACCAGCTCTACAAAACTACTTTATCTTTATCTTTTTCTTTCTGCTTCTCTCAACTGCAGTAAAATAATTGAAGAAAAAAAAAATTTTTTTGGAACTCTTCAGAAGCCCTCTGCTCCTGTCGCATAAGACCAAAACAATTGTCTAAATGAAACCATGGCATTCTTCAAATTCCTTAACTGCTGGCTGGAACTGTACATCAAATTTGTCAAGTTCATATTGGGGGAAAAAAAGGAGAAAACTAAAAACTTGCCTGCTCCTGAAAGATCTTTCTTTCCTTACCTGCTCAAGCCATCTTAGGTAAATGAATTCTCTTTGCCCAGTTAAGTATGGATTTCTGTTAATTGGTGCCACTTCCACCAAAAAAAAATGTTTACGTCCTTTCAGTTAAGTCTGTCACTTCATCACTAACTCCCCAAGAATGGAGAGAGACGGTCGTAAAATACCAGGATTTGCAGGCAGAAACGAGAGCAGTGTGGAAGGATACCCAACCAGTTCCAGTAGTGGTAGGAGCAGTAGGCTTATAAAAAAAAATTCTAGTATTTAGATATGCTACCGATACATGTAACTCCTTATGAACTGCAGGAGGAGAAAATTCTGGAGAGACAGCGGGCGGATGCTGCGAAGTGAACTTTTGGCTAACATCAAAGATTGAAACCATACTAATTTCATGAACTTCAGTCGTACTTTGACTTGGAAATGGGGTCCATTCCGTCATGTTATTGGAAACCCAAAAGACTTTGGAAAATTAAACCATGTGTTAAGCACCATTGAACTGCTATGTAAAAAAGTGAACAGTTTCAAATTGCAGAGCTGGCCTGCTAGATTTATATCTCCTTACTCCTGCTTCTGGGTTATTGTATGTCCCTCACTTTGAAACATAAAACACTACTGTCCTCTATTAATCTTAGAGCACACTGTTATGATTTATTGTACACCCCCCCACCCCAAGAGCACAGCTATATCATACTTAACTACTGCTGCTTTTTTTGTTTAAAACCTTGTATATAGATAGCCACTATTTGCAATATAGCCTATGCAATGAGATGACTTGTTTTCCTTCAGTCATTGTGGTCTGGTTCTGTTTGTCTTTCTGTATCTTTGACCATCCAGGCTGACCTAAAATTGGTCCTATGTCGTCAGTGTCCCATCTCAACAAATGTCCCCATATTCATAATGCATCTCAGTGGTCTGTGCCATTTTTTGTTTTAAAATCCATGTGGCCTGTGGGCAACACATGCCCAGTCTATCACAAGGAGATAGGTGTGCTGTTTGAACTTATCGAATCATAAGAGATTACTAGGCTATCAACCTGGAGGTCATTTTAAGCCTGTTTCATCCCAATGTAATACTATTGAAATACTAGTCGGTACCCAAGATGGCATTTGTTGATGACTACCCATGTCCAGGAAAGTTGTGGACTGTATCCCCGGTAAGAATTTACAGTGCCCCATCCACTCGTCCAGGTTCCTGTAGACCATTGTCCTAGTGGTGCCCTGTTTCACGTGAATTGGTAGCCTGATCCAAAGACGCTGCAGTCGCTGGGAGATAAATCTGTCCCTCCAGCATGTCCTATTTAAGTCTCAAGCCATATTTAGGTCCCTGGAACAGGTAGCTATAGTCCCGTTTGATTTACAGATGTGCAGCAGATTAATTAGGTTTGGGTCTTGTATTGTTCTGTAGGCCAGGCACAAGTGTCCCCTAAGAAATCTGTATGGTAGAGTATAGTGACAGTGACTTTAGTCGGTCTGTGTAAGGCAAATGCTGGAGCCCCTTTATCTTTGTTAGAAATCTCCGATGTCTCTCGAATTGCTGCAGGTTCGTAGTACAGCACATGCCGAATGGGGTGTTATACTCTAATGGGCTGGAGTGCCGAGTATAGGAGGGATTATAACTTTTGCTCTTGAGGCGATGCCTTCACTACAAGTGTGCTACATAGAAAGCTTTCCTTACATAGATGTGTGGTGGTCGAAGTTGCGGTCAGTCTGCTTGTGATCCTAGGTCCCTTGCCACTTCGTGGTACTTAGGGTTGTGGTTTGATTTGATAGCTTGAAGGGACATTGTGCCGAAGAGAACGATTATGCTTTTTTTTTTGCATTTAGTTTGAGACTGTGACTAATACACCAGTTGGTACACGTGCGACCCTCCTAGAGTGTTCTGACAGGGGATTCAGTGATTGCACCTAGTTTGCAGTCATCTGCAAACTTGGTCAGCCACAACCCCTTAGTTTTGACCTCAACGTCTGAGAAGTATATACCAAACTGTAAGGGGCCCAGCACTGACCCCTGTGGCATCCCACTGGTAACAGGTCTGCCGGTTGATGTGGAGTCACCCACTTTGGTGTGTCTGGTTTGAGCCAGTTGGCAACCCATTTAACAAGAAAGAGTTTACGTTCAGTTTGCTAAGTTTCAGTAATGCCTGAATGTAGGATTGTGTCAAGTCTTTGCCAAGGCATGCTGTGTCCACAGATATGACCTCAGTGGCCTTGGTCACACTTTCAAAGAAATCCACCAGATTTAACAGGCAGGATCTGCACTTCACAAAGCCAAATTGGGTAAGATCCAGGGTTTGGAGATCACCTATGTCCTTATGAGGTCCATAATGATGCGTTGTGGCCTTAATGATGAGGCTGGTCAGGCTTATGGGCCTGTAATTCCTCAGCTCTCTTGCTAGGCCACCTTTGTGGAAGGGGATAACTGGAGCTGTTCTCCATTCTGCATGAACAAAGCCTGTGGTTAGGCTATGATTGAAAAGGGTACTTAGTGGATGGTAGTTCATGTTTTAGCCTGTTGAGAAAGTCTGGGATGTAGTTTGGTCCCATAGAGGCTGTGTTTTTTTGCCTTTGACACGGGGTTTGAGGACCCGATCTTCAGATATGTAGGGTGAGGGGTTATGGAAGGTTTGCAAGTTAGGAGGGGATAAAGGAGTGAAATGTTCGCCAAACCTGTCCGCTAATATGTTTATCTTTGTGGGGTCATTTTATATGATACTGTTGGCCACTAGTTCTCTGCAGGCCTAGGTCCTACCCTTTAGGTTACGTACATAGCTGTAACAAAGGCATTATGGTTATCCTTGGCTGTACTTGCTAAATTTCTCTCACAGAAGCCCTTGGAGGATTTGACAAGTTGTCTTATTTGCCTGTTGAGCAGCAACTGTTTGCATTTATTGCAAAGCTTGATGCTGAATGTCTGCCATGGCAGCTTCTTTTACTTGGGGCTCTGGCTTTGATTCTTTCTGGTACAGCTGAGTTTATACAGTTATGCAAGTGATTGTACAGGGCTTTAGTGTAAGGTTCGGTGTCGTTACCACTTCAAGCTTTGGATGGGGCTTTGAATGCATTTATGCCTTCACATAGGAGGGTATAGTTTGCCTTTGTGAAGTTTAGTCTGATTTAACCCTTTGTGAGTTCTGGTGTTCTTGTCAGCTTGAGGGTGACTGATTTGTGGTCCGTTTAAACTAATGAGGGTCCGACAGTTGCAGCAGTGCACCTGTTTGACATGTTGGTGAGGGCCAGATCTAGAATATTTGTTTTTCTTGGATGCCTGTTTCCATGTAAAGATCTGGAAGGCATCAAGGAAGTTAGCAGGGTGTTGTGTATTCCAGTAATTTCAGTTTACCAGAGGTGCTGCGGTGTCAAGGGTAGGGATTTATTAAACTTTTATGTAGTATTCAAAATGGATGGGTGCCCTAAACAGTAGCAGTTAGACATTTGCTTTCTGAAGGCTTTGCCAGCATGGTTGCTGCATCCACAGATGTTTGACAAAAAACTGCTCTCGGAGGGAGATAATACCAAAATGCTTCACCCGAAATGAGTTACAAGTTGTAAAATGGATGCCTTGCTTGCGAGGCATTTGGAATTGCACAATTTTCATAGATGCAGTGGCAATGCTCATTTTTGTTTCATAATTAGAGAAATGTGTTTTTTCAAAAAATTGCAATTTATCAAGTAAAATAGTTTTTTGTGTAATCTTACAATTTCCTGTAGTGTCACCAGGATGTGATCTTTACAGTGGTGTGTGACATGACAGCTTTCTGCAAGATGGCTTGGAAACTGAAAAATATGCAACAGTACTCAGACTTACTGTATGCTGAGGGTTTTCTACTCCTAGCAAGTAACTGCCCTTCTACTCTTCAGTGTCTATCAACGGTCATTTTTCTAGCCTGTGCTAGTGGGGCACCTCAAACTTGTAATCAAAGGAGGAGTCACGCCTTTTTGCTTTTACCTCCAATACCAGCCATCACTATGTATGATGATAAAATTAGTCTTTTATCAGTTAATACTCTGGTAGAGAATTTCCCACATTCTCTGCCCAATAGCTAAAACAACATTTGCCAAAAACTTACTCCATTCCAAGCAAGGATATAGCCTACTCACACTGACATTTCATTCTGCCTATAACACACGCAGGTTAAGGTACAGGAGGATGTGCAGATTACTTGCTGACTCACATTCTCGCCACTTTTTACCTTTTTCAGAAGCTTAAGTGGGCCCTCATCACTGAGATCAACCTGGTCAAGTCATTCTGGCATATAAAAGACTGCTGTGGCCCTCGTTTAAGATTGCCTCACTTTAAAGAGCAGACATACTCTGAGACTCCCAGTATGACACCATCTGTTTTAGGATATCCACTTTTAACACTGCCATAGGTGAAGGGTTCTACATTATGGAAGAGATTTACTTCTGAAATGAGGCCTAAGGAATCGCTGGTGGACAAGCTTGATCTGAGCACCTCCATAATGACACCATATGCAAACGTTTGCACTTTCTTAGCCTAGCATACAATTTATCTTATTTGAATGCTTATTGCTTACTCGACTGTTTTCAGTACTTGTAGAGTTTTCAGTTGTATTCTTTCAGCTGAATTGTAGGTTTGGCAACGTTTAAAACTACCTAGAAGTTGTATTTCCCTCACTGTACTGTATTTGCAATTTGCTGCTTTGTTTGCATTTCTTTGCCCAGGTCATGACTGAAAAGGGTCTCTGGACCAGCACACTTGATTATCAGATGGTAGTAAATGAGAAAAGAAGCTTTGAATGTTATATGCTAAGTAGCTGTGGCAGACTTCTGAAATTAGATGGTATTTGTGCGTGTTCCACTCGTTTAATATTGATGTGTAAATTAATCGATCATTGTAGTCAATGTTGCAGTACTGAGTCTTGGGACTTGCTATGCAGAAGCCTGAATACTAGAGTATTTCATCATCCCTCAGTTGTCAGGATGACAGTGGTGCAAATCATTGCCCATTGCAGTCTTTTAAGTTTTCCTGCTTTCTGTCCAGTACACAAGGGTGCAGATGTGAACATCTTTAATCCATTATTCAGCCAGAAACCAGAGTATTCAATTAAGTATCTCCTTTAGTTCAGGACTTTGTATTTAGTTGTTTAATGTGTAAAAAGGTTGATCCTCGTCTTGTCATGTGGAGAAAGATCTCTGACACTTTCCCTATTTGTTTTGGTTTAGGGCTTGAGCATGACGTGCCGAATTGCCCATTTTTGCTAGTTTTAATGGTCCACCACTTAAGCGTAGGTACATATCCCTCAGTGAGCACAAGTCAGGTAGCATTCAGCCTCCAACGGTTCCTAGGCAGTCATCCCAAAGGAATGTAATGTTTGAAGGACGTGAAAGGCACTACCCACCCCAGCTCGAAGTCACTGATACAGGTGAGGTGCTTTTGCAGCTCCCTGGTCTGATTTCTGTTGGACCAGAGTTCTCTTGTGTTCCTTCTGGAGGCTGCCTTGACTTTGGCCCAGTTAAGTCCTCAAGAGTCTGCACCAGACTGATTTTGGTTAGGTCCAAAGCAGGCCATGGACTCTGGTGACTTAGGATGATGGAGGAAATGCCAGAACTGTATTGAGGTTATGGCTGGCTGTGTATTGTCCCGCACCAATCCCAAACTCTCAAGTCTAAGCGGTAGTTAGGCTTACCCCAGCTGATGCTGTCCAGATCCTCTGCCCAGGTCCCTCCAAAGGATGAACTACTACCTTGGGCAGAAAGGAGGGATTAGTTCTCAATGTTTAATTTCTGTGGAGAATGAGAGAGTTTCTGTGCAGAATGAGAGAGTTCCTTACATATGAGGGCTTGCTGCTTGGATGTATATGCCTGACTGAAATGAGTCCCAACACCTGATCACTTTTCCAGTAAGCAGTTTAAGGGGGTTGAAGCCACTGGCTAAAATGATGATGGTATCTGTCTTTATTACAACATAATTGAAGTTCTAGTAAGGAGCAGGCTTATTCTAAGGTGTAAGATTACTTTCAGAAACTGTTGCTTATGAAGAAAACAAGCAGGGACATGTGTTGGCGGGCAGATGTAGCTGAAGTTTGCACTTTCACACTTGAGTAAGGTAGTCCTTTTTTACAGGTGCGAGAAGTATTCTAGTACCTGTTCTAGCCTTTCTTTGGTGGTAGAATATGTTTTGGCTTCCATGAAACAAAGCCTTTTCCATTTTGCTACATAGGGTTTTTTGGTACTAGGTTTTTCAGACTTTCAAAATTGCTAGGACATCTCTGAAAAGGAGTACCTGGACAGGGTTACTAGCCCATCATCCAAGCTGTCCTATTGAGTCTTCTCCGATCGAGATGGCTGTACAGACCCTTTGCTTTGAGTTATGAGGTCCTCTGTTTGGATAGTGAAGTGATCCTCATTCCTCATGCTCAGAAGGAAGAATCTCTGTTGTCTAGGCCAATAAGGAGCAGTCTGTATCACCCCTAGGTCTGTCCTTTCTCAGTTTTGGTAATATGTTGAAGATGAGGTATTGAGGGCAAAGCATAAAGAAAGAGGTCTGTCTAGTTGAAGAGGGAGTCTGTACAGTGCAAGTGTCTCCTGGATTCTTGACAGATCTTGCTGATCTGGCTGTTTCCTCCTCTTTCATCAGTGTATATTTAACTTTGCCTGAAAGTATGACTATGTAAACTTTGGCATGCACTCTAATAGTAAATTGTGTCGTCATCCCAGACACCTTCTTGTAATTCCTATACAAATATTGCTAATGGTCATAATTGCAGGAACAAAGATGGTATAGCTCAGGATTGTGTTTACCTGTTTCCATGTCTCATTTAGTACTTTTCTGTGGATATATGCTTGCACGTTTCCATTTTTGCAGTTGTAATGTATTACTTAAGAGACTGTCACACTCGCTCGTATTTCTTTTAGTACAACAAAGCTTCAGCTGCCATTGAGATACTGGTATCAATGCGGAAAAATAGTTAATGTTTGTAACTGAGGAAACAAAGGTGTGCTTTTTCTCTCCTGTATGTGCATGGAGCCATTTCCATTGTTAAAGCGGGACAAAACCCTGATTCTTGCACTAGTAGAGGAGCTTGTATTGTGAAGTTGGAAAATGTGATAGTCAGCTCTTCCATATGGGGAGAGGATCCTGAATAACTACAGCTGCATTGGGTTATGCAACTTTTTGGGGGTGGTACCACCTGAGGCAAGCCTTTGCAGAAAATTGCCACTGCCAGGGAGAGGGAGTTGCAAGCATGAACAGCCCCAGAGAATGGCTGCATCATTCTCCAAGCTATCTTATGCCTCCCAGAGAAAGGAGTGTGCTAGCTTTCTCTTTCTTCACTTACCAGTTGACTCCTTCATTTCCTCCGAGGGAGAGGCTTCGCAGTTGTGGTAGGTGTTAGATGAAAGCAATTAAAAACCTATTTGTGCACATAGTTTTGCTACCAAATTCAGTAATGTATTAAATCACGTTTATGTCAAAATAACGTTTTCCACTATTTCACATTATCTGCACTGTGTTGCCAAAGGAATTCATAGCTTTGTAGCTACCTTACCCTGTTAGAGGGCATCATTCTTGGTAGTGTTAAGGTGCAGATATTAGCAGTGCCCATAGTGGTAGAAACACAGTTTATAGTTTAGGATATGTGCATGTTCCCTACCTCCTTTTTGTTTTACTCTTATTCTCCCTACATATGTATGCACACTGCTACTCTTTCTGCCAAGTCCCATTCGTGCATTTTTTGTCAATGTCACATTTTAATACGTTACATTTCTATGTGTGGACTTTGCACAGAGAAGCCCATGCATCATGGAATGAAATGTTCCACTTTTTTTCTGTGCCACTTTTTTTTCTGTGCTCATGGAGTAAATCATGTTAGCTTACCAGTAAGGCATTTGTCCTTAATGCCAGTGTGTCTACTCATGGTGTACTGGTTATCAAGTTGGTAATGTCCATATCTGGGTGTACTAAAAAGGTGTGTAGCTCTAGGTATGAGCTTGAGTGACTTGTGTCATTAATGCATTCCACCTTTGGAATGGATATACTCTGGATTAACTTGTTAATGGCAACCCAGGTGAGCAGCATAAGAACAATGCCTTTGGACTGGCAGGAGTCGCATCACTTCAAAAATAGGTTGCACTGTGCAAAGTAGCATGTCAGTTTAATAAATTGCTTCATTACCACAGCTGTTTTGTCAGTCCTGGTAATCAACAAATTTCAAAGAACAATTTTACCTGACTCTGTACAACCAGTCATTTTCTATAGACAAAATTAGTCCGCATTTGTTGTGGCTACTTTAGGCAAAGTAGCATTTGTAGTAATGTATTACAGCTAGTTTATACAATGTGTAAGAAAAGGCAACTCATCCCCATTTACATATACTTTTCTCAGTAGTGACCTGTGGTCTTAAAATGGATTGCAGGCCCAATTTCCAGAGCAACATTTTCCCCCTACCGGCATGACTCCCTGCCCACACACAGTCCTGAGGTCGGTGTTGTAAAGAGTTGACTGCCATCACCATCCTGTAGTACTGTTCTGCTGTTCAGTGGCCATCTGGTTACATTTCCAGTCCATTGGGTCAGTCTGAATCCACAGTTCTCAGATAAGTACCCCTTTGGGGGGAACTTCCTATATTTACGTACTGTAGTATTTTTTGAGAAGCTGTATTGCCGATGTCCGGCTCTGATGCAAGTAAGTATTTGGTGTCAAATACCTTAGAAAGGCTTCCTTGTCTGGGTCTGGAGCATGATTTGTGCATTTTCCCCTTAGTATGCTTTAAACCAAAGGATGCTAAAGCACAGGGTGGAATCTCCAGAAGTTCTTATATGAAAAGATGGACGTCTGGTCCCAGTCTGACTTGACATCTGCAGGCTCTTCATAATGTACAGGAGAAGTTTTGAGAGGCTGTTTATACCTGCATTTGCAGCAGCCCCTTAAGTCCAGAGATTTTGACATTGGTGAGAGTGGCAACCCCACACTGATGGGACTGTTGTCCTATGACCCCCAAGATGGACTGCATGCCCAAAACTTACAGGCTGAAGAAAGAGCTTGCTTTAAGTGGACCTCTGCCCCTTCCCATCCAGGTTCCCTCTCAGGCTCTCTGTCAAGATGTATTCAGCTTGATTTAGGGTTTTCTGGATTTTATGAAGTCCAGACAGTCTCGGAAAAACAGTTGGCAGATTCCCTCTCAAAAGAAAGCGAGCCTTCTTCCCAGAGGGACTCCAATGCCTCAAATTCAGAGGTGGAATTATTGGCCTATGTGTATATTAAAAAAAAAAGTCTCCAACCTCATTCTTTGGGCACCCAACCCAGTCCTCCATTTTACCACGTAAGGATGTTGCATTTGGGTGTTTTGTGCATAGGATGGAGAGCTATCTAAAACAGGTCTCTCTCTTCGACGCCCAGGGCAGGTAAAGCTTTCTGCAGGTGCCAGAAGCAAAGTATTTGGGTGCCAGAAGCAAAGTATGTGGTTGATTCATTTTTACAGTCCCTCTGTGCAGCTGATTCCAGCCCTCTGCTCAGAGGAAACTTGATGGTGTTTACAAGGTCCATGAGTCCTTCAAATACCTCTGCAACAGTCCAGTGTCTGATCTAGAGGCAATTTCTTTTTGAGTCCAGCAAAGGAATCCTCTGTGGCTTCTATCAGGAACCACTGCCGCTGTGAAAGGCAGAGTAGTTTACTCAACTGATTTGAAAGAAAAGGCATACACCCTGGCCAAAAGGTAGAAGTTAGAGTATAGAGCCTATACACTTTTATGTGACCTCAGGGTCCAGATTTCCTGCGCACTACATGCAGTGTAGCTACCATGGCAACTTCTCTCTTTTGCATGGCGGATGCTACAGGGTCTGTAGTTAATACGTAATGGGGGCATTGGACCCTTACAGAAATTGTAAATATGGTGCTCTTGGTTATCCCTATTTTGGGTGAGGGACTTCTCTTTGGGCCACCCAGCCAAGTGTAAGAAGCTAGAGAAAAGGGAAATCTATGCATTGTCAGAGATCTAGTTCATTCCCCATCTCCAGGCTACATTAGAAATTACCGTAGGTTTGGTTCTCCTGAATTTTGCCTTATGTTTTTTATCTGCTTCTCAAACTGTTTAGCAAATCTTGAGGATTGCAGTCACTAAGTGATGGATGTTTGAGCTTTAGACTTCATCCTTCAAAAATGAATGTGGTTGAAAGACATTTAGTTTATACCTACTTCTGATTGTGGGCATTTGTCTGTCGTTTTTTCTTTGCCCCTGATTGTTGTGCTAAAAGGCTGAGAGCTGTGGACTTCTGTGAAGGGTTGCCTCTTTACTGAGGTGTACAGGAACAGTCCGAGGCTCAGAAGGGAAATGAGGACTACTGCAGAAAAATGGCAGACTGGGGGGGTGTAGGGCTATGACACAGGGAGGAGGCCTTATGACTCAGAAAAGATTGACCTTATGTCTGCAAATCCCTGTCCAGACCACCTCTGTAATTATGCTACTTTTCCATCCTCCTCCTTGAGTTATAGGAGGAAGGCTTGTCTTTTTGAAATCACACAGGGCATTTGGATCCTGGAAGCTGCAGGACTTTATTAAAAGGCACCATCTTCGTTCAAAAACAAGATTACAAGGCATTCCTCTTATCCCTGTAAGTCTGGAGCATTGTATGCACCAGTGGGGAAGGGCTTCTGTCCAAGAAGGGACATTTAGAAGGTTCTAGAAAAAGAGAAAAATGAATGTTTTAACTCTAGGCTCCTCTTCTGGGAACTATAAAGACTGGTGACCTATTTGATCCTTGCAAAGATGAGCAAGTTATGGACATTTTGAATTTTAGTACTTTCATTAACGGACCTTACTGCCCTTGCTCTTCTCACAGGCTTGCATGGTAACTTTGGATCTAAAGGATGACTTATTTTCAAATCCTGTAGTCCAGGTGGACAGAATAATTGCCGAGATTCAGAGCTAACCTCTCCATTACCATTATACCTTTCTTTCTTTGGCTTGTGTACTGCTACAGGGAGCTAACTACAGACTAAAATAATATCTGATGTCCTCTTATTCCTATGTTGCAGTATTCTAGGTGTGGGATTTCCTACCCTCAGGCGACTCATACGTCGGCTTCTATACAAAAGCTTCAGCTTGGCTGCTGTAGTGTGCGTGGGACATCACACGTAGGGCCATAAACCAAGGGGCCTTAAATGTGATGTCTGCACGCACAATCCTCAGAACTTTTTAGCTGCAGACGACATTCGCATCGTACGATCGTTCCTCACATCTTAATAAGTAGCCCGTTGGTTTTCAAATTTTCTTATTTTGACTATTATTTTAGCAAACGGTTGTAGCCTTTAGCTGTCAGGAAAAAAGGGAAAAGTGCCATATGGATGCCAGATACCCCATAAGGATGCCCATGACAGGTGTTTTTTTCGCCTAGGCCAGGAACACGATCACTCCTCCTGCGCTGTTTGTCAATCATTTGTGTCTTAAGACCTTGCGCAGATGTCTAGCTGCGTTAAATCTCTACCTCGAGAGGTACGCCTCAAATGGTTAGTCCTTAGGATGGATCCTGCATCGGAGGCTGCACCTGAACCTTTGCGCAAGAAGGCTGTTTCCTAGGCCTTCGCCTGCCGCTCCGCTTCCCGATGCACCAACTCCTGATCTAGGGGTTGAGGCGCGCTCTGAGGATCCAGCGACTGCAGCAGTGTCCCTCGAAGCCATTTTGCAGCCGACCGGCACGTCCTCGGAGCTCAGTCAGACATTGACACCCGTCAAAGTCGAGGGGGAACCAGTTTCGGTGGTACCTCCGGCAGGAATCCAGACTTCGGATGTGCCAATCTCCAGACCCAACATCAGCCCACCCTACTTCCTCTCCGGCCAAAAAGAAGCAGAAAACTAAACATACCTCCTCTTCAGAAGTCACACCGGATTGGCAGGCCTTCACTTCCTCTCTCATGCAGGCCTTCATGGCCCTTAGGCCTTCAACCTTAGCCACTTCCACCGTGCCTCTTCTGAGCCCTAGGCCGGTCTCTGCTTCTTCCCTTTCATCCATAACTCAGGGAAGAACATGACTGTCCTTTCTCTTCATCAGAGGAGCCCATTTCTTATGTTTCCCATTTCTTATGTTTCCCATTTCTTATGTTTCCCATTTCTTATGTTTCCCATTTCTTATGTTTCCCATTTCTTATGTTTCCCATTTCTTATGTTTCCCATTTCTTATGTTTCCCATTTCTTATGTTTCCCATTTCTTATGTTTCCCATTTCTTATGTTTCCCATTTCTTATGTTTCCCATTTCTTATGTTTCCCATTTCTTATGTTTCCCATTTCTTATGTTTCCCATTTCTTATGTTTCCCCCCAGGAATATTACTTTCCGGATGAGGAATCTGTGGAGGGGGCTCTCCCCCTGAGGACATTACTTTTGGTGAGGCCATCACCAGGATGAAAGATACTTTAAATTTGACACTTCTCTGACACCCAAAAAAGGTACTTTGAAGTGCTGCAAGTGGAGTCACCCTCCCCTTTAGCAGTTCCCCCTGATGTTCTTCGTGTTTCACTGTAGCAGTCATTACATTTGGGTTATCTGCTTGTAGTAGCCGTCAGTCGGCCTGATTAACAAAGTCTTGGGTCCTGCGTCTGTTACCGTCTCTTCTTCTGTGACGTCAGGGGTATAAAACATGCAGCCGACGCCATTACATCAGTCTTTCTTGCAGTGTGGTGCCCGAAGCAGAAGCAGTTTGCAAGTGCAGGTTGGCAGACTCCTGAACTTTTTGTTTTCGAGTTTCAGAACCCAAGTCTTCAACTAAAGCGAAGTACCTCATTGGGGAAACTTTTTTTGCTCCTTACCTATGTCAGTAAAAGTTAATTGCAATTCTAGTGGAAAGCAAATACCTCACAAAGGTTTTCATTCGTACTGTATTCCTTGCCTAGGCCCTGACCACGGCGTACCTTGCTGTCGATTTTGTGCTTTATTTAATCAACACACTGTCCGTGTTAGTATATTTTCGCCTTTAAATATTTCTGTTTTTGGTTCAATTATCCAGAAATGTCTGTTAGCCATCCGACTACCGGTATTCTGAACAAACGCAAAGATAAAGACAGAGACAGGCCACCTAGGTCCAAAGCTGCCGACCACGCTTCTCCTAAGCTAGTCGCCAGTTCACTGGTACTCAGTGAGGTGCTTTCCCAGCCCCTTATACCCGCTACTTCTGATTCGCAGGCCTCTACTGAGACCCTTTGGGAGTCCGGTGTGCCGCGTAATGCTTCGAACCTGTGGATGTCTCTACCTTGGATGGGTTCCAAGCCGCTGTGCAGGCACCGGCTTCTGAGGGTGTATTCAGGCCTACGGACTTGCATATTAAACCAACGCCTCCTTCTTTAAGGCCTAAACCTCGAACCTTGCCTAAGTAACTGACGCCCAGGCCGCATGCTCAGGCCTCTATGCCTAAAAAAAAACAAATAAGATCTTGTAACTCTAATCAGGGGAAGCTAACCACCCCTTCTAAGAGGCCTGGGACTGAATTTATATATGAATCTTCTGACCAGGATTCTAATTTTTCTGATTCTTCTGATGATCTGGATTTACCCTTCTCTACTTATGAGGATTCTGATGCAGAGGACTCTCTTCCCTCTGCTTCCCCTTCAGAGGATTTTTCTTTTGGTGAAACCTTGCACACTTTAAGGGAGCATTTCCACTGGGAAAGCCAGGATTTTTCTGATTCAAAAAGGAGGCTTAGGGATTTCGTACTCCTGCCTCAGCATAGGCCTTTAGCTATACCTCCTGTACTAGACATTGTTGATGATGCCTTTTCGGAATCTAGTTTGGTCCCTGATTCCTTGCCTCCTGCTCCCAGAAAACCTGATAGATATTACAGGGTTCCTGACTCTCTCAAGTTCCTTTTTAAAAATCCTATTGCGAATCCAGAGACTATTTCACAGTGACCCAAGGGCATTAAGGCTTCTACTGCTAAAAATCCTACCCCATCTGATAGACTCCAGGGCGCTGTATGGATGGGGTAAGAAGGTTTACACTTCTCCAACCTTGGCCATTAGGGCCTTAAACTGTCAGTCTATATGTTAAAGTATCAACAACATGTTGGATTGCTTAAACAGAAAATGATGATTCCGGACTGTGCTGAAAGTAAAGAATTACAGGATTTAATGCATTCTGCTGAACAGGTTGGAAAACATATTTTGCAATGTGGATTTGATTCTTTAGAGGCCTCTTGCAGGGGGCGGCCATGGTGGTGCAGCGGTTAGCGTTGCCGCCTCACAGCAAGAGGTTCTCCGGCTTGATCCTCGGATGGGGTGCCTTCTGTGCCGAGTTTGCATGTCCTCCCTGTGGTTGTGTGGGTTTCCTCCGGGTGCTCCGGTTTCCTTCCACATCCCAAAGACATGCTGTAGGTGGATTGGGTACTCTAAATTGGCCCTAGACGTAAGTGTGTGCATGTGTGCGCCTTTCGAAGGTTGGACGCCGGGCTGGCAAATCAACACTAAAACTCCACTGCCAATCGTGAGCAGACAGGTGATTTGCTGTGGCGACCCCTAACCGGGAAAAGCCGAAAGAAGAAGAGGAGGCCTCTTGCAGGGCTGCTGTCACTGGGTCTGTACTCAGAAGGCATGCTTGGCTTAAGGAGCAATCTTTGCCTGATCATGTTAAAGCTAAACTGTTGGATGCTCCCTTAAATCAGGACCCCGCCTGTTTGGCAAAAAAACGGAGGAAGTTCTTAAAGATGGAAGATGAAGCTAAACCTATGCAAACTGTTACAGATTTCTTACAAGTTCAGCTTCCAAGATTTAGTAGGCTTTGGCCATCTAAGAATTGGTCCTTTCCGGCCCCATTCAGGTCCTCTCAATCCAAACCCAGACACAGCCGAAACCCCAGGTTTCAGTCCCAGGGTACACACAAGATTAAGCAGTGGGGACATCCGCATCCTAATCTGGGAGTAGTGAAACCTCCCCGCTATGGAAAACTGTCTCAATGACTTGCTTTTAAAACTTCCAAGCACTTCTCCACTGAATGCTCCTTTAGGCGGAAAGAGTGGTCTGCAGACCAAAAACTGGGAACTCATTACCCAAGAGAAATGGGTTTTAAATAGTGTCCCAAGGATACAGTTTTCACTTCCACACGTTACCAACACCAAGCGTGTGGCCAGATCTACCCCCAAATCAGTGGGCAGAGGCACAAAAGAAAGTGCTTCCTCTCAAATTATGGGGGCTATTCAGTTGGTACCAGAAGAGTAAAAGGGTCAAGGTTTCTATTCGAGACTTTTCCTGGTACCCATAAAAAACTTTATGGCGTCCTATCCTGGACCTTTCTACTCTAAACACCTATTTAATGATTCCAAAGTTCAAGATGCTGACTCTTCAGTTACTTCCTATGCTAGGCAAGGATGCCTGGTTGGCGACACTAGATTTAAAAGAAGCATACCTGCACATCCCTATCAGTTCTCTGCACTGACCTTTGGCTTATCTACTGCGCCCAGGTTATTCACAAAGTGCCTAGCTCTAGTTATTGCGTTTTGCAGGCAAATAAATATTCAAGTATATCCATACTTGGATGATTGTCTAATTCAGGCAGAAAGCCAGGCCATACTTTTGAATCATCTGGCCTTTGTACAAAGGATTCTAACCTGTCTGGGGTACACCATAAACGAAAGGAAATCTCACCTGGTACCGTCAGCAGATCATATTCCTGGGAGCAAGCTTGAATACAACTTCCCAGATGGCTTACCTCACGCCAGAGAAACATTCATTTGACAGCCTACTTCAAACAAGTGGCCACAAAAACCCTGCTTATCTGCAAGACAAATACTGCAAGCCCTGGGGTTCATGGCCTCTTGCATTCTTGTAATTCCATATGCAAGGCTACATATGAGGAAGCTACAGTGGTATCTAAAAAGCCTGTGGTGTCAACATTCTCAGGATCTAGAAGCAATGATCCCTATCATACCTTGCCTATGCCTAGAGTTCCTTTGGTGAGCAGAGGCCTGCCACCAAAACAAGGGACTACCTTTCACACCACCCCCTGCAGCCCAAACCCTAACAGACGCATCAGACTATGCATGGGGGGCTCACCTGGCAGGGAAGTGCATTCAGGGCAAATGGAACCCAAGTCAAATGCACCTACATATCAATCAAAAGGAATGTTAGCTTTACAGAATGCTTTGACAGCCTTCAAGGACCACATTCTTCCAGGGCAACTAATGGTAAAGACGGACAACACCACTATTATGTGGTACATCAAGCAGGGGGGTACACATTCTTACCCCCTCTGCAGACTAGCCATGGCATTGAGGAGCACAGCCTTGAGCTACCAAGTGCATCTTCAAACTCTGTTCCTGCCAGGAAAATTAAATACACTGGCAGATGGACTAAGCAGAAACCTCATGGACCCACACGAGTGGAAACTGGAACCAAGGATTTTCAACATGTTGACAAGCAAATGGGGGAGCCCAGATATAGACCTGTTTGCCTCTCCCCAGAACTACCAATTGGACAAATTTTGCACAAGGACTCCCCACAAACAAGCCTGGAAAGTGGATGCTGTGTCCTTCAGGAAAAGTGGATGCTGTCTATGCATTCTCCCTCTGCTCTCCAAAATACTACTAAAGATCAAACAGGACAAACCAAGGATGATTTTGATTGCTCCTGGCCACGTCAGTACTTGTACCCCCTCCAGCGCAGTGTGTCACGGCTATCCCCATGGCACCTGCCTCAGACTCCTTCCCTGTTGTCCCAGCAGGAGAACAAGATTCTATACCTTCAGCTTCTAACACTGAACCTTTGCAGCCAGGCTAATTACCTAATCTCTCCTTTACCATCCCTCAGTAAACCTGTGATGGATACCATTTTAGAGGAAAGGAGGCCTAGTAATAGAAAATCTTATGCTGAAAAATGGAAAAGATTTTGTGCCTGGAACCAATCTCGGGGGAATGAGCACAGCAGCGCCCAATTTACCTCAGATTTTACAATACTTAACTGAGATGCTTCACAAGGGCTTGTCTTTTTCCTTCATTAAAATCCACGCCTCAACCATTTCAGCTCATTATAACACAGAATCTCCCCTCTTCTCTCATTCACTGCTCAAGCAGTTCCTCAGAGGGGCCAAAAATTTGAGACCACCCAGATCATCTCCAACCCCAGCCTGGGACCTTAACTTTGTTTTGGAGAAACTCGCTGTACCTTCTTTCGAGCCAGCTGCTACTGCGGCTTTAAAATTTCTTTCTTGGAAAACAGCTTTCCTTTTAGCAATCACTTCAGCTGGAAGGGTATCTGAATTACAGGCCCTTATGGCAGTGAAGCCTTTCATCATCTTCCATGCTGACAGGGTGTCCCTTGGAACCAATCCATTTTTCATGCCCAAGGTGGTGTCCAGTGTGGCTCCTAATCAGTCCATTCATTTAACAGCCTTCTTTCGCCTTCTTTCCCAATCCACAGAACAAAGGGGAACGGATACTGCATTCCTTAGATGTGCACAGACAACTTAGATTCTACTAGGACAGGATTAAACCTCAAAGGAAATCTGAACAACTGATGGTGGCATTTTCTGCAGGGGCAGAGGGGAAGGTTATTTCAAAGCAAACCATTTCTAAATGGATAGGCCATTGCATTCATTTCTGCTATAAGCACCATTGAAAACCTATCCCCCAGGGGGATCAGACCTCACTCCACCAAGGCTGCATCTACCTCTACAGCCTTTCTCAGAGGCGTCCCTACCAGGGACATCCCAGGAGCTGTTACCTGGAGTTCTCTACATACTTTCACCAAGCATTATCCTTTGCCAATTTTCTCTAAATCCAGAGCTGGCTTTGCCACTGCAGTCTTGCAGGGCCTTATAGCTGGTCCTAATGCTATTTAAATTCCTCCTCCCAGCCATAGCATTGGGAATCTACCCAAATGTAATGACTGCAACAATGAAACACGAAGAACACAGTACAGTTGTGTACACTTACCATAAATTTAGATGTTGGTGTATTCAGTGTTGCAGTCCTAGTTACCCTCCCTCCAGCCCCCCTAACTTCTTTTGGTTATACCTCTACTTTCCTTTACTATGCTTAAAAGCTTTTTGGTGTATTTGCTTTTTTGTTGGAGGTATAACATTGTACTTTTATATTTAATTGCTTCCCATTAGGGGGGCACCTGACATCTGGGCAAGAAAAACTGATGTAATGGCGTCTGCTGCATGTTTTTTTTACCCCTGATGACCTGACGTCATGGAAGAAGGGACAGCAACTGACGCAGGACCCAAGACTTTATCAGGCAGTCTTAGGGCTGTCTGCAAGCAGATAACCCAAATGTAATGACTGCAACAGTGAATACACTGGAACATCTACATTTATGGTAAGTGTACACAACTAGACTATTTTCAACATGTTGACAAGCAAGTGGTGGAGTCCAGATATAGACATGTTTGCCTCCCCCCAGAACTATCAATTGGACAAATTTTGCACAAGGATTCCCCATAAACAAGCTTGGAAAGTGGATGCTCTGTCTTTCAGCTGGAAAAAACTATCAGTTTATGCCGTTTCTCCTCTGCCTCTGCTCTCCAAAGTACTACTAAAGATCAAACAGGACAAGCCAAGGACGATTTTGATTGCACCAGACTGGCCGAGTTAACTCTGGTACCCCCTCTTACGCAGTGTGTCACAGTTGGCCCCTTGGCACCTGCCTCAGACTCTTTCCCTGCTGTCTCAGCAGGGGAACCAGATCCTGCACCCTCAGCTTCAAACACAACCTAGCAGCCTGGCTAATTAATCTCTCCTTTATCATCCCTCAGTAAACCAGCGATGGATATCATTTTAGAGGCAAAGGAGGCCTAGTACTAGAAAATCTTATGCTGCAAAATGGAAAAAGATTCTGTGCCTGGAACCAATCTCAAGGGATGAGCACAGCAGCGCCCAGTCTATCTCAGATTTTACAATACTTAACTGAGATGCTTCACAAAGGCTTGTCCTTCCATCAGAATTCACGCCTCAGCCATTTCAGTTCATTATAACCCAGAACATCCCCTCTCTTCTCACCCACTGCTCAAGCAGTTCCACAGAAGGGCCAAAATTTTAAGGTCACCCAGGAGAGCTCAAACTCCAGCCTGGGACCTTAACTTTGTCTTGGAGAAACTCACTCTTCCTCCTTTCGAGACAGCTGCTACTGCAGGTTTAAAATTCCTTTCTTGGAAAACAGCGTTACTTTTAGCAATCACTTCAGCAAGAAAGGGTATCTGAATTACAGGCCCTTATGGCACTGGAGCCTTTTATCATTTTTCATGCGGACAGGGTGTCCCTCAGAACCAATCCATCCTTCATACCCAAGGTGGTATCAGCTGCTCTTTAATCAGTCCATCCATTTGCCAATCTTCTTTCCTAATCCACAGAACATAGGGGAACGGATACTGCACTCCTTAGATGTGCACAGACAACTTAGTCTACTTGGACAGGACTAAACCTGAAAGGAACTCTGAACAACTGCTTGTGGCGTTTGCTGCAGAGACAGAGAAAGGCTATTTCAAAGCAAACCGTTACTGAATGGATAGGCCATTGTATTAATTTCTGTTGTAAGCACTATGGAAAACCTATCCCACAAGGCATCAGACCCCATTCAACCAGGGCTGCATCTACCTCTACAGCCTTTCTGAGAGGGGTCCCTACCAGGGACATCCTAGAAGCTGCTACCTGGATTTCTGTACATATTTTCACCAAGCATTATCATTTGCCAATTTTCTCTAAATCCAGAGCTGACTTTGCCACTGCAGTCTTGCAGGGCCTTATAGCTGGTCCTATTGCTGTTTACATTCCTCTTCCCCACCTTAGCTTTGGGAAGCTACCCAAATGTAATGACTGCAACAGTGAAACACTAAGAACATAATACAGTTGTGTAAGCTTAACCATAAATGTAGATGTTCAAGTGTGTTCACTGTTGCAGTCCTGGTTACCCTCCCTCCAGCCCCCTGACTTCTTTTGGCTATATCTCTACTCTCCTTTACTGTGCTTAAAAGCTTTTTGGTGTATTTGCTTTTTTGTTGGAGGTATAACTTTGTATATAGTTATGTGCTTCCCATTAGGGGGGGCACCTGTCAACTGGGCAAGAAAAACTGATGGAATGGCGTCGGCTGCATGTTTTATACCCCTGACGACCTGACGTCACAGAAGAAGAGACAGCAACTGACGCAGGACCCAAGACTTTGTTAATCAGGCCGACTTGAGGGCTACTGCAAGCAGATAACTCAAATGTAATGACTGCAACAGTGAATACACTCTAACATCTACATTTATGGTAAGTGTACACAACTGTACTTTCTGCCTGCTTACTTGGATGCCTTCAGTGTGGTCTCTAAGGGCCCTGACTCCCCAGCCTCCGGCCCCTAAATGTCCTGACCACTTCTGTAAAGTACCAGAGGACCACAAATTCTTAGTTAAGCCACCTTTGGCGGACCCAGCTGTTATTGCCACCATGGCAGATAAGCAATCTAGACTGCTGCCTCCCTACTACTACCCACTGACAAGTACATGGATAGGATGAGGAAGGTGTACACTACTTTGGCTTTCAGAGCCATAAATTATCAGACCCACATGACCAAGTATGCATTAGACTTGGTCTCTCAAGCCTCCTCCATGCTGGCTTCATTGCCTGACAGTCCCAGCAAGATGGACATCTCACCCAAACTTGTTTTGGCCCAACAGATGGCCAGGAACTCCATAAGGTGCAGCTACGATGCTGCAGAAGCATCCGGCGGGTCTGCAGCATCTGTTTCAGCCCTCAGGAGGTACTCATAGCTAAGACTCCAGAACCTCTCCGAGGACTTGGAGGCTAAAATCCTGGACGCCCCTCTGGACCAGAATGTAGTGTTAAGAAAACAATCCGCTGACCTTTTTAAAAATCTACAAGAAAAAAAGCAAAGAACTCCAGGGCATTAAGCACCTGCTGGTGTCGCCCATACCCAAGTATTACATGAACTACTCTGCTAAAGCCAGCTTTGTAAGACTTGCTCCGAAGCCCTCGTCTTTCAGGTCCAGGAGAATAGCCAGAAGACCTACTAACTCCAGATCTTCTGCTTCACCACAGCAACCCAGATAGCCCTTTCAGGACAGAGGAGGCCCCAGTAATGCGTGGACCGCCTTGCCCACCTCCCCCTCTCAGCCAGCCTTTCCCACTGTCTCTCAGTTTGGCAATCCATCACTTCAGACCAGTGGGTCTTAAACATTGTCCAAAAAGGGTGGTACTTATTCTGGAAAGAGAAGCCACCCAGAAGAGGCATCCCTTCCCTCCCCAAAAACCAGGCCCATCTCATGCCTCATGTTTTGTCAGATCTTCTACAGCTGGGCACCATAGACCTGTTCCTCCAAGGAAAAGGGTTTTACTCCTGTCTCTTCCTGGTCTCCAAAAAAGATGGCCCCTGGAGAACCCATCTTAGATCTGTCCTTTCTAAACCTACATCTTCAGGTACCCTCCTTCAGAATGCTCTTCCCCATCTTGATGCCTCTCATTCCAGCCAAGGCCTTCATGGTCACCCTAGACCTAAAGGAAGCCTACCTGCACAATACCCATCAGGAGTTCCCGCACACAATTCCTGCATTTCTCCTGGCCTTAATCTCATTTCCAGTTTACTGCCTTGCCCTTTGGTTTATCCACTGCCCCCAGGGTCTTTACAAAGTGCCTGGCCCCAGCCATTGCCATCTGCAGAACTCAAGGGATACAAATTTACCCATATCTGGATGACATCCTGATTCTGGCAGAGTCCAGGGATGTGCTATTAAAGCATTTGCATTTCACCATGTCATGCACGATGCAGAGCCTAGGATTCACAATCAACCTCCCCAAATCCTTACTGATCCCAAGCCAGGACAAGATTTTCCTCTGCTGCAGAATCAGAGCAGACACAGTGATGACCTTTCTACCTCAGGACAAGGTTCTGTCTTTAACTTCCCACTTCCAGGAAGCTCTACTATCCCGAAAGGTGACTGCAAGGCATTTTCTTCTTCTCCTGGGTTTGATGGTAGCAACCACCCCCCTGCTACCTCTGGCAAGAATGCACATGTGCAAGCTGCAGTGGTTCCTGAAGAACACCTGGTCCCAGCACCTACATCCCCTAGAGCAGGCCATCCCCCTCCTTCCCAGTCTGAAAACAGAAATCAGCTGGTGGACCCAACAAGTGAAATTGAACCCAGGGCTCCCACTACAGCCCCCCACCTCAAGTTACGCATACAGATGCCTCAGATTCAAGTCAGGGAGCAACTCTGGCTTCTTACAAGATTCAGGAAAAATGGCACCCCTCTCTTCAGGCCAAACACATCAGTATCAGGGAAATGACAGCAGTTTTCTTATCTCTACAGACCTTCACCCCTTTCTGGTTCCAGGGGTGCTCCAGATTGTCACCGACCACACCACGGTGATGTGGTACCTCAACAAGCAGGGAGGAACAAAGGCCTGTCAGCTGTGCAGTCTATCCCTGCTGATAGACTTAGCCTCCCGGCTCAACTTGGTCCTGCAGGCAGTCTACATTCCCTCACAGGACAACCACCAAGCAGATCTCTTGAGCAGGACCTCCTCGCCTCAACACAAATGGATGCTGAACAAGGTCTTCTTAGACCTAGTCCACCAGTGGGGTGCTCCACAGATAGACCTGTTAGCTTGCTCTCAGAACAGGCAACTGCAGAACTTCTGCTCAAAAACCCACTCCCCTCTAGCAAGGAGAGTGGACGTTTTCAGCATTTCTTGGAAGGGGGACACTTTCAGTATCTCTTGGAAGGGGAAGTTCCTTTATGCCTTCCCCTCATTCCCACTGATTTAGAAAGTCGTCCTGAAAATTCAGGACGACAAACCAAAAATCTTGTTAGTGACTCCCTACTGGCCAAGGCAGCACTGGTTCCACCTACTTCACAAACTAGCCAAGGTCAGTCACTTCAAGTTACCCTACAAGGTGGCTCTACTGTCCCAAGACAAAGAAAGTCTCCTACACCCACAGGTACAGATGTTTTGTCTGACTCTGTAGGTGATTAACTTTTGATTCCTTTCAGACACCACTACTCAGAGGACGTGCTTTCAGTCCTAAGGGAGGCAAGGAAACTTGCCACCAGAAAATCTTACCTGACTAAATGGGAAAGATTTGCAAAATGGTGTCTGCTAATAGGGAGGGGACCCCAGCTCCGCCGAGGTTCCCTTGGTTCTAAACTACTTGTATCAATTGATAAAATGTGACCTTTCTTATTCTTCAGTAAAAGTACACCTCTTTGCCATATCAGCCCGCCTGCCCCTTGCTGGCCAGGCTTGACGTAAAGCTCTTTTTTTAAAGGGGTCTTGCACATGAGACCACCTAGGAAACGTCTCCCTCCTCCTTGGGACCTTAACTACATCTTAGAGAAATTAACCCAACATCCCTTTGAACGTGCCGGGCCTTCCTTCCTTACAGATGTGTACATGAAAGACAGTCCTTCTGGTGGCTATCACTTCAGCCAGAAGTGTCAGAACTGCAGGCTCTAATGGCCTGTCCCCCCACTACTCTGTCTTCCACAAAGAGAGGGTGTCCTTGCGAACCAACCCCTCATTTATGCCTAAAGTGGTCAATGATCTTTGTCTCAACTAATCCATTCATCTGTCCACATTTTATCCCTTTACCCACTAACGAAGGGAAGAGGATACTGCACTTCCTGGATGTGCACAGACAACGTAGATCCTACCTGGAGAAGACCAAGACCATCAGAAAGACTAACCAGCTCTGTCATCTTCCACCCCAGAGCCCTGGGCAAGGCAGTCTCCAAGCAAACCATTGCATGCTGGATCAGGAAAGCCATTTGTTTCACCTACTCACCATGGAAAGGAACCCCCAAGGGGAATCGAGGCCCATTCCACTAGAGCTGTGGCCACCTCAAGGACCTACATGAAAGGTCTAGACACTGCATCCATTTTGGAAGCAGCCACCTGGGCCACTATCCACACCTTCACCAAGCATTGTAAATTGGACCTAGTTTCCAGAGCTAGAACCGGATTCGCCAGGGCAATCCTGCAGGGTCTTGTAGAACCCTCTGCATCTACCACCACCCTCTCATGCTCTTAAGCTGTGGCATGCTCCCACACCTAGAATGCTGAAACACAGGACTAGAAGGACATAGAATAGTTGTGTAAAATCTTACCATAACCATAGATGTCCTTCTCTTCCATGTTGCAGTATTCCTTCCCTCCCACTAGTACCCCCAGGTCTTAACCTTCCTGTACAACCTACATTTCAGTAGGTCTCCAAGTCGCGCACTGTAAACAACGGGGCACACCTCTGAGCCTTATTCTCTGCCTGCTGGCCTTCCAAGTTCTGAGGATTGTGTGTGCAGACGTCACATTTAAGACCCCTTGGTTTATGGCCCTGCGTGTGGTGTCCCACGCACACTACAGCAGCCAAGCTGAAGCTTTTGTATAGAAGCTGACATATGAGTCGCCTGAGGGCAGGAAATCCCACACCTAGAATACTGCAACATGGAAGGGGGACATCTATGGTTATGGTGAGATTTTACACAACTATTTGTTTAAAGGCACCAAATTTACTTGCTTGCCTGACAATGGCTGTTTTTTTGCATTTCACTCTGTAAAGATTAGCTTTTAACAGAGTGCTGCTAGTTGAATGCCTGCCTTAAATTTACATACATATACTGTAAATGTCAGTTATAATTGTAACATACAAATATTTTGTTTTATTTCTGTTGTACAGTGTACAACACTGTATTATTTAGCCTGTGTATAATTTTTTCTCCTTCACCATAGTGCTCAGATCAGGCTGTCTACCAGTCCGCTTACCTGGTTAGTGTCTGGTTCCAGTAGTTGCCTTCTACAGGACAAGGGGTGTGCACATTATACCATTATCTGGATAACTGCCCCATTTGTTTATGCCCCTGAAAGATTTCCAAGTAGCAACCTACTTCCCAGTCCCTGTAACTGACCCTAAACCATAGTCGTATCTGTTGTTGACAGGGAGTGTTTTTAATTTCTGGGAGTTCTGCTGGAACAGAGGACAAAATGTCTTTCTGACACCAGATTTCATAACTGAATCTGATACCTAATTGGAAGTTCATTGGAATTGTAGGATTCATGGCATCCCTTGTGAGGCTTCAAATGAGAACTGTACAGTAGAATCTGAGAAACTTGTTTCCATCATGCACCATTGTTGCCCTCCAATGTCCTTGATCCTCAGGATATTAAAAATTAGGGAGAAGTCAAAAATGCTACTAGGCAGAATTGGCTCTTCCTACTACTGAGACCAACAAGGAGAAAACTGGTCCTGTTGCAGCAGTACATGGACTTCTTGATTCAAAAAGTGGGGTTCTAATTCCTATGTAAGGCAGGCATTGTGGAATATTTAAGTTATCCCTTTCAGGCACCTCCTCTTAGAGGAAGTTCTGTAGTTTGTGAAGGAGGCCAGGAAACCAGTAGTCTACCTCTGGTGCCCTAACAGAGCTCTTTCCCTGATTTCATTGCAGGTGTCACCAGTCATGTTCTGTCAGGCAGGGCTGTCTTGTGCTTCACTAAAGGTGCAATTCTATTTCTGCCTGGCTGCTTATAAATCCCACTCAGTAGTACTTACCAGGCTTTGAAACTGTTCATTGTAAGGGAGTTTTCCATGCAAGACCTTCTATGATTGGGACTGTTCCAACATGGGACCTAAACTTTGTGCTGGAAAAGCTTGCACTGTTCATTTGAACTAGTTGCGTCCACCCCCATTAAAATTCCTCTTGGAGGATTGTGCTTTTGATAACCCTGCTGTTTGCTGTACAGATATCAGACTACAGGTTCTCATGTGCAAGGAATCATCCTTGGTATTTCACATAAGGACATGGTCACCCTTAGTGCTAATCTTTGTATGCCGGACATGGTCACCCTTAGTGCTAATCTTTGTATGCCAGAATTGGTCGCAGAACCTTTCCTGAAACCGGTCATATTATACTCATGTTTTTTTTTCCCTTCTCCAAGTAAAGGGTAGAGGATTTTATATTATATTATATTATATTATATTATATTATATTTATATTCTTGGATATGCTTAGACAACTGAGATTTAAGCTTAACAAGGGTAAGCAGTGTAGAAAATCTGGTCGCATCTTGCTTTTCCCAAAGGTAAGGAAGAAGAGGTTGTCAGGAGTGGGCTTTTCCCAGGCTGCCATGAGGGTGTCCTGATTGGCAGCTTGCAAGTCTGTCTACATAGGAGGTTTAGTATTGTTATAGAACCTCCTTCCTGCCTTCAAACCCACTGAATGGCTTGAATTTTATGATATTGGTTGGTCCCCTAGTCATTTTCGTTGTAAAGCCTCCTCTAGGTGGTGAAGTCAGCACTGTATCTTGGAAGAGTATCCCAGTCCTCCCCTAATGTGTGCATGGTCCCACGTGCACTTCTAAGAGGTGTCATTACCGACTTAAAATACCATGCTGTGGTGGTTCCTCTGAGCAGCATCAAGCCTTTGCTAACTGCCATTAGCAGCATACCAGCACCTGACCTGCTCAAATGTTGGAGAGTCTCACTTTTACCCCCTTGACCTTTCTAGAGGCTGCCAGTACTCTGTTGTTTGGGCTGTAGTTTAAAGTTTTATGCTTCTTTGTATATAGTTAGAGCTGTACTCATGTTTGAGTTGGGGAGCTGTGTTCACCTTAATTACATACATCTGCCCATCAGAGGCATGCCTCTCCCAAGCAAAAGAAGTAAGAAATGCCATGTAGAGGATGTTAATGTAATGAAATTGCAAGCATTACATTGTGAATCTACTAGTGTCTGCTCATAACGTTGCCCATAGTCTCTACTCCATTTTTTAAATAACTGAAACTGTAGATTTGCTTTTGTTGCTAGTAATCTGGTTGGGCTAGGGCTTTTAGAGAGATGATTGATAGTTATTTGACGGGCCTTGCTTTTGGCAGTTAGTGGCAGAACATAAATGAATGTGCAGAGGTGCCCAAACCATCATGACACAGCATCCAAATGAGTAACCTAGCTACTATGTCCAAACGTTTTTGCTTTTGTTCTCCATGTTGGGATTGCCCTGAGCATTTTTTTTTCAATTCAAAGGGAAGTTATTGATGGCAGTAGTTGTGATGATTCTGGATCTGGAAAGAGTATGTTCTGTGAATTGGAATGTTGGAGGAGATGCATCAGTCTGTTCTAGCTTTCATGAGTTGGTTCAGCAATAGTTCCAAAGTGTACTTCTGAGATGTCACTTGTATGTGCATGACTACTAGTTCAAATTTTAGAAGGTTCAGAGGTTAATATGTTGAGATTAAATGTTAAGAAAAAACATGTTTGGAATTGTTTAAGCCTTTCTGTATTTGTTCTCTTTTTCTGCTTGATTTTGAATGCAAGCAGTGCTGGGATATGGTTTAGTTATGTCACCATGCCACATACAAGTTGTTTATAAAAAGTCCCTTTTCTACCTTTCCCTTTGGGGTGGTGCAGCACAGTGCTTTAAATGTTTTATTCTGTTTCAGAATGTACAGTTTCACTAGATATTCATTTGTAAGGATTAACTGCTGCACTTTAGATCATAATGTGCAGTAGTAGTGCGGCAGGTGAACATCCGAGTGTGCAACCTGACATGCAGATCTTACAGAATTTGCCACTCTGTGGACGCCAGGATGTGACGTAAATGAGACTTTTTATGCATGAGCAATACGTTTTTGTTGGTACTGCCCAAGTAGTTTCCAGAGTTAGTAGTACCCTTTTTAAGATTCTTTTTCTGCTTACTGCATTTATTGCATCACTGCATTTTATTTGCAGTTTTGACTGGTTTAGTACCGCTAGACCAGCAATCTATCTTCAAAGGAGCACTGAATTATTTATACTGACTGGGGAAGATTTGGCCAGGTTACAGGGGAACACCCTTTATCTTCTTAGGTATATGCCATGGGTTTTTTTACATCCATCTTGAGTTGCCATCAACTGGGACAGATGGGACCTTGGTTTAATGTCTCATAGGAAGCTAGCTGGCTTGAGCTCGTAGGTAGGATTTTTGAGATTTTCCATAGCAGATGTCCTTGAAAAAAAAGTCAACTGCAAGTGTTCTTGTGGCTGATTTTAGAAACAGAAGAACCTTCCTTTATTGATTTCTCTGCTTTGCGCCATATTGTAAAGTGAATGTTATGCGCTAAAAAGATCTTGTTGTGAAGGGCATGAAATTTAGTCTTTTCTGCAGCTTAAAACATTTAGGATGGGGCAGCTATCTCCCTGAACAGGAGAGTCATCTTCGGCTGTAGTGAACGTGTAATGAGTAAAGGGCTAGCAGCCATGCTAAGCAGATAGCATGAGGCTTTTGACTCATTTCTGTGAGGGCTTGAATGCTTCTGCTCCAAAGAGTTTCAGCCCCTGGCTCCAGGGTTCCCAGTGGTCCCCACCTGTTGCCCTTTCAGAAGTGGACATTGGAATACATTATCTCCAGTACACTGATCCTTATTTTAGAATTGCTTTTTGGTAGTCACCAGTTCACAGGTGCCTCTTGATGGTCACTGTGTGGCTTGCACTTCCAAAATTACTGTTTTACTGGACATTCTGTTTTTTTATGCGCCTACTCCTTTTTACAGGTAAAACCTACTGTAAAGAGATTGTATCATGTAGGCCTGTTTCCCCTGCTGAATTTGAGTAGGTGTTTTGCCAAAAAATGTTTTGAGGCATGCAAGGGAATGTACATTCTTCTATCACATGGTTATAACTGTACTTTAGGGATGACATTCCCATTTAGAGCATTCTGATTAACTGTGCAACTTTGTGTTGCAAAGATGAGTTTGTGTGCTCTACTCTCTACCTGAGTGCATGCCATCTGAAGGTCTGAATTTGAGGGAGTATTAGTGGTGGGACAAAACCTTGCTTCCCTTCATCTTGAACTTTCCTGATTGTTGAGGAACCCAATTTGATGTCATTCCTTCAGAAGTGCAGGTGCTTAAAGCGGTCAGAGAGGGGCAATTTTTTTTTTTAATTTCAAGAATCCATTCAGTGGTTTTGTGTTCTCCCTGGATGAGTCCTGCAGATCAGTCTTGGAACCAATTAGCAATATGTTGCCAAATGGTAGTTGTGGATAGATTCAGCAATTTTTTTTTTTATGCTAAAGCTGTTGACTTACAAACTTGTTTTTATATTGTGTAGGAATTGTAGGAAACTAGGATGTTTTCCTTGTGTAGGAGTCGTTCTTTCTTGGAAATGTCGGAGAACCTTTAATGTGCATGTAAACAGATTATTGCTTTTTGGACCTCGGTGGCATGACACATTCAGAAATGCATAAGAAAAAGGCAACACTATTGCAGTGTTGCATGTCTGCTAACTGTCCATTTTCAGAGTTAAGTATAGTAGATGTTTTTTACCTTTTATGCAGAAGCCCTTCAGTAATGAGCTATTCCATGCTATGCCTTTTAAGTAAAAGGTGTTTGAGAAGATTCAGTATAGAGATGGCTAAGGCAGATGGCCTGACAGGAGCAGCAGTCTACTGCCCAGGTGAGACTTCTCATTGTCTACCACCCTCTCCATTTAGCCAGGAGAAAGTCGGTCTTTTAAAGTGTACCTGTTTTAGCAAAACACGGACTCCATGGTTGAGCGATCTCATGTGAAAGTGGTATAAAATTGAATTTAGACTATTCATCTCATCTTGTGACTGCTGTTTTTGCACCAGACCAAATAATTCTAGGAGTCATCCTAAAAGAGGTACTTGCCTTGGTAGCAAGTGAAAGTTTCTTCCTGCAGCACAAAAACAGGATTTTTTGGCTGAGTAGACTGTCCTTAAAATCATTCCATATATCCTTAGGTTTAATATGTTTGTGGTGATAGAAATTTAGTATGTTCACCAGTACTATTCCTCCTCCCTCTCCTGCTTCCTGGTAACTTTGATGGTCCCACTTAACATTAAAGATGCTTAACTGCATGCCCCTGTTTGAAGACCAGGGAAACTTGTTGAGTTTTATAACCAGCATGGAAAAGAGAAAAAATAAACTAAAAGGTCAGATGAGGGTGCGCTCCTCTGAGATACCAGCTTACTGTAGCCCCCTTGTTCAGCAACATGTCCTCAAAATGTGAGGCAGTTGTTTGCATGCACTTTCCAGACATTACCAACTCAATGTTTTTCTAGATGTGTATTGGTATTTGCCAGTGCAGTGCTATAAGGTGTGTGCTTCCTTTCCAAGCTCTGTGACTGGCTGGCTTTCTGCTTCAGTAGTCTTGTGTTGATACTGCAGCTGTGAGCCATACACCAACCACAGTAAAACTGTCGGTATACTCTGTGTACCTGTGGATGTTAAGAACAGCAGCACTGCTACAGTATAGACTCCCCTCTGTATTCCACAGTCTTGTTTTTGGGAGAGAATTGTATTCACCTTTTTAGGTGGTGCACTGGTAGACAACTTTATAATCCTTAGGGCAGGGCAGACTTTCAGACATACTTGATGGGCTTGTTTAGCTTGCTTACTAATGAGCACTTTAAACTTTAAAAGGGAGGTTAACATGGCTGGACCCCTTTATTATTTAATGCCATATGCCCCACTGATTATCCAGGGTGTCAGAGGATGGCTGTGCATGGGGGAAGCCCAAATGCTCTCGAGTCTGGCTCGATGATCTTCGTGTTTCATTGTTGCAGTCATCACAGTTGGGTTATCTGCCTGCAGATAGTCAGTCAGCCCGAATACCAGAGACTTAGTATTTCTGTGTCGGTTGCTGTTGCTTCAGGACTGACGTCAGGTCGTCAGGGGTATAAAAACAGGCAGCCAACGCCATTACATCAGTCTTTCTTGCAGAGGACCCTGAAGCAGAAGCAGTTTGCACGAGTGCCAGTCGGCCGCTACCTGAGTTTTCATTTCCGAATTGAATCATCCTGAAGTCTTCTAAAGCTAAGTACCCTGTTGGGGATTCTTTTTTCTTGCTCTAACCGATGTCAGAAAAAGTTAACAATTGTGTCGCTTGTGGAAAGCAAATACCACACCGAGATTTCCATTCTTACTGCGTCACCTGTTTAGGCCCGGACCACAACGTACCTCGCTGTCAGTTTTTTGCTTTGTTCAGTGCCTGAACTATTTGTCTGGCCCTTAGTGTCACTAAATACCTTCGCTTTCTATCTCTGTATTCCGAAATGGCTTTGTAAGCCATCCGACTACCGATCTGAAAAACGTAAGGATAAAGGCAGAGACAGACCGTACAAGGTTCAAAACTGCCGACGACGCTTCCTTTAAGCTAGTTGCCAGTTCGCCGGTACTCAGTGAGGCACTTTCGCAGCCCGTGATGCCCGCTTCTTTGGATTCGCAGGCTGCTACCGAGACCAGTTTGGAGTCCATTATGCCGCGAGACTGTTCTTTGGCTATGGAACCTGCGGATGTCTCTACGTTGGATGGGTCCGGAGCTGCTGTGCAGGCACCGGCGTCCGAGGAAGTTCTTCGCATTACTGATATTCGACACAAACCGACTTCTTTCGCGTCTTCAGTTCTAAAACTACCGAGTTTCTAATGCCAAGAGTACGAGCTACGTCTAAAAAAAGACCGAAACTCAAGCACCTACTTCCTTGCCACAACATCAAATGCTTAAAATGGCAGAAGACCCGATTATGCTGATTAGGGGAAGCCAGTCTTCCCCTGCTAAGAGAAACAGACCTGTCCCCAGCAGGTTTAACAGGGAGTCAGACGACTGATGTTCTGAATATGAAGATAATGCTTTTATCTGCTTATTAGGATTCAGATGCAGAGGACTCCATTCCCTCTGCTTCCCCCTCCAGAGGATTTTTCTTTTGGTGAAACCCTACATACTTTTAAGAGAGCATTTCCACTGGGAATGCCAGGATTGTCCTCTGTCCAAAAAGAGACTCAGAAATTTTAGATTTGCCACAACATAGACCTTTAGCAATCCCTCCAGTTCTGGATGTCGTGGATAATGACTTTATGGAAGCCAGTCCAACTCCTGATACTTTATCCTCTGCTCCAAGGAAACCAGACGGGTACTATGGAGTCCCTGACTCGCAAATTTCTTTTCAAAAATCCTACTGCTGACCCAGAGGTCATTTCCCAGGGGCCTAAAGGTATAAAAGTAACTACAGCTAAGACTCCCACTCCGGATAGGGATTCCCGAGCTTTAGACAGATGGGGTTAAAAAAAGTATACACCTCTGCAATCTCGCCATAACGGCATTGAATTGCCAGTTTCACATGCTGAAATACCAGCAACATATTATGGAACTTATTAAGCAAAAATTATCTACCTTTACAGACTGTGCAGAAAATAAATACAGGAGCTTATGCATTCTGCAAGCCAAGTCAGCAAGCATACCTTGCAATGTGGCTTTGACGCCCTAGAAGCATCTTTCAGGGCAGCAGTCACTGGTTCTGTACTGAGAAGGCATGCTTGGCTTAAGGAGCAGACCTTGCCAGACCATGTTAAATCAAAATTGCTAGACGCTCCTTTGAACAAGGACAATTTGGCACCAAAGCATTGCCCTCGAAACATTGGTCCTTTCCAGCCCCCTCAAGGCCATCTCAAACTAGACCCAGGAAAAACAGACCCCCCCCCAAAGATTACAGTTTCAGGGTATGCAGAGATCTAAGCAATGGAGTGCCTCCACTTCTAAAACAGGGAGTGCTAAGCCACCCCCTTATGGAAAGAATTCACAATGATTCTCAACTCCACTCCTCACCTCTGCCCAGTTGCTTGTGACCCTAGGAAGAAAACTTGCCCATGCAAAAAACTGGACCTCCATCACCAAAGACCAATGGGTCCTCAACATCGTATCCTAGGGGTACAAATTTTACTTCCACTCACTGTCAACCCCAAAAGGGTTCCCAGACCTTCCTCCAAACCAGTGGGCAAGAGGCACAAAACTGCTCTCCATAAGGGCAATTCAACCTGTTCCTGCCGAACAGATAGGTCGAGGGTTTTATTCCAAACTTATCTTGGTACACAGAAAAGAGGGCACTTGGCACCCAATCCTAGATTTTTCCATTCTAAACACCTTCTTGGTGGTACCAAAGTTCAAAATGCTCACCCTCCAGCAGCTTCTTCCTATGCTGTCCAAAGATGCCTGGTTAATCACACTAGACCTAAAATAAGTCTATCTCTGCACATCCCTATCAGGGACTCGTGCGGGAAATACCTACGTTTCAGGGCAGGATCTATGCATAATCAGTTCTCTGCACTTCCCTTTGGCTTATCTACTGTTCCCAGAGTCTTCACAAAATGCCTGGTTCCAGCCATTGCCTTGCAGACAAAGATTCAAATTTACACATACTTGGACAATTGCCTGATTCAGGCAGACAGTCAGGAAAAGCTGTTGCAGCACCTGACATTTGTAAAGAACCTTCTAACCTCCCTGGGGTACACTATCAGCTAAACAAAATCAATACTAGTCCCCAGTCAAAAGATTGTATTCCTGGGAGCAAGCTTGGACACAGCATCCCAGATTGGCTTTCCTTACTCCAGAAAAACAAGCCCATCTTGACAGGCCTATTCTGCTCAAATAGCCACCAGAACCCAGCTATCTGCAAGGAAAATCCAGCAGGCCTTAGGGTTCATGGCCTCTTGCATTCTTTTAATTCCATTTGCCAGACTGCATCTGAGGAAACTTCAGTGGTACTTAAAAAGTCTTTGGTGCCAACATTCTCCGGACCTGGACAGAGTTTCTTTGGACAGCAGCATGCAACCACTTCCCTTTACTTAACCCCATGCCACCTAGACCCTAACCACAGACTCGGACTATGCCTGGGGGACACATCTGGATGACAAGTGCATTCAGGGCCATTGGAACCCAAGTCAAATTCATCTGCACCTCAACCAAAAAGAGATGCTAGCTGTTCAGCACGCTCTGACAGCTTTCAGATCCCTACGCTCACCAGGACCCCTGCTAATAAAAACAGACAACACAGTTATGTGGTACATCAACAAGCAGGGGGGATCCCACTCTGCAGACTAGGCATGGCCCTGTGTAGCACTGCCTTGGACATGCATATTCATCTGCAAGCTCAATTCCTGCCAGGCAAGCAAAACTCTGGTAGACTAGCAGAAATCTCCTAGACCCACATGAGTGGCAAATTAGACCCCAGCACCTTTAGCCTTCTAACCCAGAAATGGGGGACCCCAGAGGTGGACTTTTTTGCCTCCCCCTACAATCACCTGCTCAGCAAATTCTGCACCAGGACACCTCACAGCAGGGCCTGGAAAGTGGATGCCCTATCCTTCCAGTGGGTAATCCTCTCAGTCTATGCATTTCCTTCTCTGCCTCTCTCACAAGAATATTACTCAAGATAAGATAGGACAGGCCAGCTGGTCACCAGTGCTACCCTGGCACCTACTCCAGATCCCAACCCTCCTCACTCAGCAGGAGGGGCAAAACTTGCATCCGCAACTGCAAACCCTGAATCTTACAGCCTGGCTTATTCCTTGAATTCTCCCCCAGTGACCAGCCTAAGCAAGCAAGTCCTGGTAGTCTTTCATGAAGCCAGAAGACCCAGTACAAGGAAATCCTATGCTGATGAGTGGAAAAGGTATTGTTCCTGGACTCAGTCTAAAGGAGAGGACACAACACTGTGCCCTCCTTACCTCTAATCCTGGATTACCTAGCAGATCTACTCCACAGAGGCCTATCCTTCTCCAGCAAGATCCATGCCTCTGCCATCTCTGTTCATTACAGCACTGAGCCACCTCTCTTCTCTCACCTTCTCATCAATCAGTTCCTGAGAGGGGCAGACAACTTAAGGCCACCAAAGAGCACACCCACCCCTGCTTGGGACCTCAACTTTGTACTGGAAAAGCTCACGCTGCCCCCCCTCCCCCTTTGAGCCTGCAGCGTCAGCAAAGTTAAAATTCCTCTCTTGGAAAACAGCCTTGTTGCCATCACTTCAGCTAGAAGAGTGTCTGAGCTACAAGCACTTATGGCTGTAGAACCCTTCATAATTTCTCTTGCTGACAGGGTCTTTCTCAGGACTAACCCTTCCTTTATGCCTAAAGTGGTGTCCGGTGTGGCTCTCAACCAATCTATCCGTTTGCCAACCTTCTTCCCTAATTCTCAAAATAAAGGGGAAAGGATCTTGCACTCCTTGGACATGCACAGATGGCTTAGATTCTCCCTGGATAGGACTAAGCCCTTCAGGAAATCTGACCACTTACTAGTCAAGTTTTGCACCAGGGGCAGAGGGCAAGTTCATTTCAAAGCAATTTCCAAATGGATAACACAATTTATCCATTTCTGCTACAAACTCCATGGGAAACCAACCCCTACAGGGGTCCGAACGTATTCCACTAGGGCAACTTCTAGCTCTACAGCATTATTCAGGGGAGTCCCTACCAGGGACATTCTGGAAGCTGCTACCTGGAGTTCTGTGCACACCTTCACCAAGCATTACCACCTGCCTATCTTACAAATCCAGGGCAAGTTTTGCAACAGCAGTCCTGCAGGGCATACTAGCCAGCCTCAACTCTTCTTGACTGCCTCCACCCTTCCTTCAACTTTTCAACCCAAGTGTGATGACTGCAACAGTGAAACATGAACATAGTACAGTTGTGTACACTTAAGTGTAGATGTTGGTGTATTCACTGTTGCAGTCCTGGTTTCCCACCCTCCAGCCCCCTTGTGTCTCTCCTCTCTAGTCTATTACTCACCCCTTACAGGGCTATTGGTATTTACTTTTTACTGGTGGTGTTTTTCTGACCTTTTTGGGGGGCTTCTGACATTTGGGGCAAGAAAAACTGATGTAATGGCATCGGCTGCCTGTTTTTATACCCCTCACGACCTGATGAAGCGACAGCAACTGACACAGAAATTCTAATTCTGTGGTATTCGGGCCGACTGAGGGCTTACCTGCAGGCAGATAATCCAAGTGTGATGACTGTAACAGTGAATACACTCTAATATCTACATTTGTGTAAGTGTACACAACTGTACTTTCCAACATCTGCGTTTTGCATAATTCCCACATGTTGAACTTGATGCTGCGGAAGATGCCATGCATGAGCATGTACCATTATGGTAAGAATTCTTATGTAGGTGTACTTTATCCATTGCCTGCAGTTTTCCCTTTGTGTGTAAACCTTTTGATGCTTATTCTCCATCTGTTACCCAAATTAAGCTCATTTTACAATTGCCTTGCTGTCATAGTTGCCCATCCTTGCAGTAGACTGGTTTGTCCTGCTTATATGTTAAGGGCAGTGTCTAGTCTTTTTGCATTTGAAGTCTTGTTTGTGTGCAGTGCTTGCATGTTGTGCCTGTATATTAATTTTTATGCAGTTATGAGAATTACCTGAAATGATGTCCTGTCCTTGTAACACACAGCTTTGAAGGCAACATTTTGTATACAGTTAACATTTTGACAAATGTTTCCTGTTTCATGAATAAAGATTATTTTGTGTGCGCTGGTAGAAGTAGAGGAGGATAAAAAAGTATGATGCCATTGGGTAGCAGTTTGGCATGTGCCTTCCTGTGACATTCTCAAATGCAAAAGTACTATGATATATGCACTTTGGGCACCTGTTCTTATGCACATATGTCTTTCGCAATGCAGTCATGCTTACGTAATGTTTTCCATTTTAATGGCTGAGATTGTGTGTTCTGTTTCATTTTGACTGGATTGGCCCTAGTGGTTAGAGGTGTTTTCAGAGGGGATGGAGGGAACAGTGTAGTAATAGTAGAAAAACATTGCAAATAAAGATACGTAAACAAAAAGTGAAATTAATTTTAAGTAAGTTAGCAGTCCATGTTTTCAGGTAGATAGTGGTGACATTGTTCTGTCTCCAACAAAAGTTGCAAAGGTTTTAATTGTCATGTGACATCAAGCTTGTGTTGCATAGCTCCAGCTCTGTTCTTAGTATTACAGCAGACTTTGTTCTGTGTTGTCTGATTCCAAGGGACATTTTATAACTTTGCATAGAGTCCAACTTTCTGTAAAATAGGATTTTGAGTAGTGCACAGAATGTATGCGCCAAATATTTTCATAATAGAGTGAACTTTCCTTAAAAAGGAGTTGTGGATTTTCTGCTTTGTAGCAGTCTTTTTTTTTTGTAAAAGTAGGCTGTAGTTTTCTAAGGGTTTTAATTTACCAAGTCTTCATGAACTTGTGGGGAAATGGTGGGGGTTTCGAGGTAGACTGTTCTTGACCTTGGGAATTTAGACTGTATTCCTGACCTTGAACCATTGAGTTGAACAATTTTTTTTGTACTTGTTTATCACTATGAATTTCCTCCCATCTTTTGAGAGTACACTGCATAGTCCAGACTTGTTAGTTGCTTGTACTTTTGTGTTTCTGATTGAATTCACTTGCTTTACTACTGGCATTTCCTTTTTTACTTTTCACACTCCTGCCTCCACATTGTAATCAGTAAAATTTTTAACTATTAATTGTCGTCTATACCAGAAACTAGAAATCAAGGCACATGGCATCAAGTCATGCAGCGTTCATAATGTACTGTATTGGTAAAGATTGTCAGGCTTTCCCCATTTCATTTGGGTATATGAAGAGAAAGTCATAGTCTTTATTTAAAGGGTAGTTGGGATGGTACAATTTAGGGCATAACCATTATTATTTGAAAAACGGGGTAAGGATATGTTTTTTTGGTAGAAAAAAAAAACTTCTGACATTTGTACATTATTTTTCAGCATTTGTAAGTAAAGGAATTTGCTAAGCAACTCCTTAGCTGAGTGTGCAACAGAAAGCTTACTTTTTATTTTCCATATTGTATGTGGTAAAATTGTATATTCAGTGTGTTAAGTTATTTGTTTTATACGCAAATAATTTATTTTCAGGTACATTTTTCATTTGTCATACATTGGTTTATTTTAAATAAAATGACACTGCTTTCCACAAGTGTAAAACAATAAAGATTTGTGTTTGAGAAGAAGAATGTAAATGTAGAAGTGTTCATCTGTGAAGTGCATGCTGGGTCAAAGAAGAATTTTCATTGTATTTGATATGAACCTAAATGCTCTGCTCCTCAAATTCACATTTCACAAGATTGTATTTAAGCGTGATGTTTTCATTTAATGGAGTCCTGTGGCAAGGAAATTTCAAAACTGCCTGGAGTAAATTTAAAGCCTTATTGAATTGAAAAATGGTATGTCTGTATTTTCCCACTTTGAGAGGACTACACTTTGGATTGTAACCTGAATAGTAAAACTGGAATGCGAGTCTGTTAACTTTAACATTTGTTTTTGCTTACTAGAACTTTAATGCTGTAAGTGCATTTGGCTTTGCATAGTTACTGAGCATCTGAGTAGCATGCAAGTCACATAAAGGTCAGAGTGATCTTGATTGCCTCTCAAACCAAGTGCTGCTTAAAGCCTGTGATTTGCTGGCTCAGTGGTTCAGGGTCTAAAACCCTGACTGTAACTTGTGATTACGGGGGCAAGGGCAGGAATTGGAACAGATAACAAGTCCTGTAACCAGTGAGCATAGGATTGATTTTCCAAAAATATTACACAATGTGAAAGGTGACTTTACTATCTACAATTTTTCATCTTTAGAGTTGGAACCCGAGCTAGTTGAATTGCTAGCACTAGGGAACACTTTTGTTCCCTCTAGATATTGTGATGTGGCCAAGGTGTTGATTGACTTAAAATGTTATGTACGAAAGCTTAATTTGAAGCTACTATTCAATAATGTTATGGATAATGTGAACAATGGTTTGAAACTTTCCAGCATTTTCAACCCTCCATTACATGTTGTGTTGAAGATTTTTGAAAATGCATGTGAGTTGGATATCAGACATATGAATAGAGTACATAACCCTATGACTAACACATTTAACATCACAAAGGAACAAGTGTTAGCACTTAATCACTTACGTGAATCCTCTGTCAGGGTAATCAAACCAGACAAGGGAGGCGGTTTGGTTATCTTTGAAAAAATTGATTACATAGAAAGAATGCTATTGGTATTAGACTCTCCAGCTTATGAAACCTCTTCTCTTAACGTAATGAACGGTTGCTTCAACAGATTAAGAGGTTACTTTAGAGATTTATTCATAGATGGCAGAATAGACATGGATGTGTATAAATATATTGACATCTCCCAACCTAGGGTCCCAGTGATGTTTGGTATACCCAAAGTCCACAAAAACTGTAGAGACCCGCCCATGAGGGCTTTAGTAGATGGGAGGTGTTCTTTTTCTTACCCATGTTCAAAATATATAGATTTTTTGCTCTCAAAATACATTAAACTCATTCCAAGCATCTGCAAAGATTCCTGGACCTTTTTATGAAATATCAACAACATCAGCTACGATAGTTCTTACAACTTTCTTACCATCGATGTTGTCGATTTGTATACCTCCATCCCTCATCAGGAAGCAACGGAATGGGTTGGTTTACTTTTAGGCGAGCTAAAAACACCTAAAACTGAAATAGACAACATCACAGAGCTCTTAGATATTGTACTTCCAATTTCTTTCTGTTTGAGAATGAATTTTACGTCCAAGAACAGGGGGTAGCCATGGGCTCCCCCTGTGGTGCCAGTGTGGCAAACATGGTCATGGCGTATTGGGAGGAACATCACATTTTGGACAACCCCGATTGGATGCAACACATTTGTTACTACACTCGTTTTTTAGACAATGTTTTTATCCTTTTTAAGGGTGATGAACAGGTGGCGCAATCTTTTGTAGAATATATCAATCACACTACAACCTTTCTCAAGTTTACACACCATTTTTCGAGTGAAGGAATTGACTACTTAGATGTGAAACTTGTTAAGGATAGATCTAATTCCAAATTTCAGTCAAAAATTTTCAGAAAGGAAACATACGTCAATTCCTTCCTTCACTACTCGAGCTCTCACCCTTATAAACAAAAGAGGGCAATTGTCAAAGGACAATTAGTTAGAGCAGTAAATATGTGTAGTAAGCTAACTGATTTTCTAATTGAGTGTTCAGTTTTAAAAGATATGTTTACTAACAGGGGTTACCCTAAGGTTTTAGTTGATGAACTTATTGAGGAGGTAGAACGCAAGAGAAGCAATGGATTTTATAAACCACTGCTCCACCAAGAGTTTTTGGTCTCACTTAATACAAGTGAGGACATGACCAATATGAGTGTTTGTGATAGTTTTAATATGGGTACAAATGACAACTTGGTCCCTATGTGTTTGAGTTTCACTACTACGTATAATAACAATTCTAAACAAATTTTAGAAATTATTCAAAAAAACTGGTATTTCATTTCCACTAATCCCCTTCTTGCAGAGAAACTGGGGATAAAACCCCGGATAGTCTACAAAAGAGGAATTAACATCAAGGAACTGTTACAAAGGGATTCAGGGTTTAACCCCCTCAATAGACTAAAGGGGTTCCTTTGCTTGTGGGCTATGTAACTGGTGCAAAGTTATTCACGCTGGTAACACATTTTGTATAAGGGATTTTAAATATGATGTTAAATTTAAAATCAACTGCGAGACTAAGTCAGTGATTTATATTGCATTCTGTGTTTGCTGCCCAGGTTTTTATGTCGGTAAAACCAACAGAAAACTTAGCGTGTTTACCAACACTGTTATGCAATGAAAAATTGTAAAAGCGATAATGCACTGGCTAAGCACACAATAAAAAATCCAGGACACAGTTTTCAATTTATGGGTATTGACCACATGCCACCCTCAATTCGTGGTGGACCTACATCCCTCTTATTGAGAATCAGGAACTTGAATGGCAACTTAGATTAGATGCCTTCAATCCCCCGGGGTTAAACGAGAGATGTAACATTGCCCCAGTATTGAAACATAAAGCCTATCTTAGGCGTTGATTGATTTATTGTTTTACAAAATATTTTATACACTATTTACATGATATTTGAAACTGGTTATTCTTTTAGACTAAAACAACCTGAGTGTTTTTAATAACTTTTTAAAGAGAAGTTTTAATCCCCCTTTTTTGTCCTTTATGTAATAAAATATATCATACACCTCCATATGGATTGTTCTTATTAATATGTTGATGTTTTATTAGACAAAGAGGGGGTAGTTATATGTTCTTACTTTGTTTTCCACTATTTCACAAGTGGATTGTGACTTTATACCATTTTTGGTATCTTCAGGGCTTAATATTGCACACACAAACGTATTATATATAATTATTATTTACAGAGGAACTTGCGTGTTAAGATTATCTTTAGGCTTTATTGTAATTTATTATACATACATATATTTATATATATTTTTTAAATTTTTTATACATTTCACGTTTCCAGGAAGTGATGTAACATGCAGTGATTTACGTGTATGTATTTAAATGTTCAGGAAGTTTTGGCGCCTTCGTGAACATTTGTCTTTCTCTGATGAAGCTTCTCTAACAGAGGCGAAAACGCTAACTTATTTTACCAATAAAACTGCGTTAAGGAATATTTGGCTTGCAGACTCTTTGGCATCCGAATTATGTTTTTGACAGTAACTTGTGATTAGTTAGTGACCCAAATGTTGGAGGAACTGGCCAGGGAGGGTTAGATTGCACAGCTAACACTAGCTCTCCCATCCTTTGTAGCCTGACACCCTTCCCCTCCCGGCCAGGCTTATCACATTGCATCAGGTAATGCACACACATGCTGATGTACAGTGTAGTGTTTGGCACAAGGGTATACATGCAAGTCTGCAAGTTGATGTACAGTGTAGTGTTTGGCAGAAGAGTATACATGCAAGTCCAGACTCTGAAAGAGTTCAGGAGATAAGTACCCAATCAGGTACCCTTCTGTTTTCCATAATTATTTTTTATGTAGAGTTGTTTATAAAAAAAAAAAAAAAGGGTGTGTAAAGCATACTACCTCCAGTAAAGTTTATTGCTGTGTTTGTAGACTGTTCATAGGTAGAGGTACTAGGCTATCGGCCCAAGGGTCTACGTAAGCCTAGCCAACAAGGTTCCCTGGCTTATGCCACCCAAGAAAGTTATTCAGAAGTTCAGAAGTCTTTAAGGGATGTAATCAAGTCTGTTTGTCTAGGGTAAGATCACAATGACACTGTTTGTCAGGTCCGGACTTAAGGTTGTTCTGACCTACATGAACAGAGGCTAGCAACCGTTTTGGGCAAGTCTGCCATGTCTTACTACTTTTGTAGTAGCTGTGTGGTATGGCCAAGAGAGACCAGGGAGTCTTGACTTCCTTTTGCATCATAGTGCCAATGGATAAGGTCCATTGAGCTGTTTGACCAGCTCCCAGCCATGATATTTGTCACAGCTGAGATCTTTAAGGCGCTGTCACTGTAGTTGGATAGTAGCATGTCCTGTTAGACTGCCAAACAATGCAACAGACAAGAACCAGATGCTTTGGATCATCAGCAGATTATACAGCTGAAGGATGGTATCCCATTGGTGATGGTCGAGGATGACGTCTCTCTTCCTAAGAAACAAGAATGCAGATGTTCTACGTGTTTCACTGTTGCAGTCATTACATTTGGGTAATCTGCTGGCAGGTTGCCCTCAGTCGGCCTGATTAACAAAGTCTTGGGTCCTGCATCGGTTGCTGTCCCTTCTTCCATGACGTCAGGTCATCGGGGGTATTAAACAATCAGCCAACGCCATTTTCTTTAGTCTTTCTTGCCACGCGGTGCCCAAAGCAGAAGCAGTTCGCAAGTGCCGGTTGACCGACTCCTGAAATTTTCGAATTCGAGTTTCAGAACCGAAGTCTTCACTAAAGCCAAGTACCCCATTGGGGAAACTTTTTTTCTTGCTCCATACCGATGTCAGAAAAAGTTAATTGTGTTACTTGTGGGATGCAAATACCTCCATAAGGATTTTCATTTATACTGTATTCCTTGCCTAGGCCCTGATCACAACGTGCCGGGCTGTCGGTTTTGTGCTACATTTAACCAACGCACTATTAAGCGTCGGTATATTTTTGCCTCAAAATATTTTGGAAACAGATTTAACTACCCTGAAATGTCGTCGGATAGCAGTCAGACTAACAGAGTACACAAAAAACGCAAAGAAAAGGACAGACAGACCATCGAGGTCCAAAACCGACTAAGCTTCTCCTAAGCCATTTGCCGGTACTCGGGTGCTTTCGCAGCCTGTGATACCCGCTACTTTCGAGTCACCGGCCCCTACCGAGATCTATGTGGAGTCCGGCACGCCGCAAGATTCTCAAAGTATTGTACCCACGGATGTGTCTCCCTCGGATGAGTCTGGAACCGCTGAGCAGGCACTGGCTTCTGAGCGTGTATTCAGGCCTCAACATTTTTATATAAAACCACCAGCTTCAAAATCAAAGACAAAAGCAACTTCTAAAGCTAAAAAAAGAAGCATGAGCCACATGCACAGGCCACTATGCCCAAAAAACAGATCAAAATGGCTGAAGACCTAATTACCTTGCTCAGGGGTTCCCAACCCCCCTCCTGATAAGAGGCCTAGGCAAGACGCTGATTATGAATCTTCAGATCAGGTTTCTATTTCTTCTGATTGCTCTTCTGATCAGGAATTATCTATATCTCCCTATGAGGATTCTGATGCAGAGGGATCTATCCCATCTGCATCACCTCCTGAGGATTATTCATTTGGAGAAACCTTGCATACTTTGAGGGAGCATTTTCACTGGGAGAGTCAAGATTTCTCAGAATCAAAAAAGAGGCTCCGGGATTTCCTTCTCCCTCAGTATAGGCATTTAGCCATACCTCCTGTTTTAGACATTGTGGATGATGTGTTTTTGGAGTCAAGCTGGACTCCTTACCTCTGGCTCCCAGCAAGCCAGACAGATATTACGGGGTCCCTGACTCTCATTTATTTAGAAACCTTGCTGCTGACCCTGAAACTATTTCACAGGGTCCTAAGGGGGTTAAGGCCTCAACAGCAAAAAATCCTATCCCCTTTGACAGAGATTCAAAGGCACTGGATAGATGGGGAAAGAAGGTTTATACATCTGCAACCTTGGCAATTAGGGCCTTAAACTGCCAGTTTCATATGCTCAAGTATCAACAACATGTTATGGGATTGCTGAAACAGAAAATGATGTTGATTTCTGAATGTGTAGAAATAAAGAATTGCAGGAATTATTGCATGCAGCAGAACAAGTTGGAAAGCATACTTTGCAATGTCGTTTTGATTCCTTAGAGGCCTCCTGCAGGGCTGCAGTTACTGGATCTGTGATTAGGAGACATGCCTGGCTAAAAGAGCAGAATTTGCCTTGATCATGTTAAATACCTCTGCTTCAAGGCTGGCTCTATGCATTACTAATTCTCTGCTGTGCCCTTTGGCTTATCTACTGCGCCCAGGGTCTTTACAAAATGCCTGGCACCAGTAATTGCATTTTGCAGACAAAAAAGTATACAAATTTATCCTTACTTGGACGACTGTCTCATTCAAGCAAAGAAACAAGGACATTCTTCAGCACGTGGCATTTGTGAAAAGGCTTCTAACATGCCTAGGGTACACAAACGAAAAGAAATCACAACTGGTACCCTCTCAAAAGATAACATTCCTGGGTGTAAGCTTGAATACAACTGCCCAGGTGGCTTTCCTCATGCCTGACAAAGGCAACTGACAACTGGGTTTTAGTTGCCATCAGTTTGAAGTAAGTAATCTGCAAGACAAACTCTGCAGGCTCTGGGCTTCATGGCATCCTGCATCCTACTGATTCCATATGCAAGACTGCATATGAGGAAACTACAATGGTACCTAAAAAGTTTATGGAGTCAACATTGTCACAGTCTGGAAGCAATGATTCCTAGGAGTTTCTATGGTGGGCAAAGGCATGTCACCAGAACATGGGATGGGCTTTCACTGTACCCCCTGCCAGCCACACCTTAACAGAAGCATCAGATTATGCATGGGGGGCCCACCTGGTTGGGAAGGTGCATTCAGGGCATATGGACTCCAAAACATATGCATCTGCATATCAGTCCAAAAGAGATGTTAGCTGTTCAAAATGCCCTTACAGCCTTCAAGGACTTAACTTCATCCAGGACAACTACTGATAAAGACGGGCAACACCACAGTGATGTGGTATATAAACAAGCAGGAGGGCACGCACTCATATACCCCCTTTTTCAGACTAGCCATGGCACTGTGGGGCATAGCCTTGACATCTTCAAGCTCAATTCCTGCCAGGAAAGCAAAATACTCTGGCAGACGATTTAAGCAGAAACCTTATGGACCCTCATGAGTGGAAACTAGATCCACAAGTCTTCAGCATGATGATAAAGAAATGGGGGAGACCAGACATAGACTTATTTGCCTCTCCTCTAAATTATCAACTGAATAAATTCTGCACAAGGACTTATCACGGACTAGCATGGAAGGTGGACGCCCTATCCTTCAGTTGGAAAAACCTATCGGTTTACACCTTCCCTCCTCTGCCTCTTCTTCCCAAGGTACTACTAAAAGTCAGACAGGAGAAACCAAAGATGATGCTAATTGCCCCGGACTGGCCCCGCCAGTACTGGTACCCAATCCTAAGGAACATGTCAATTCCCAGCTTGGTACTTACCTCAAATACCTCACTTACTGTCCCAGCAAAACAATCAAATGCTGCACAATTAACTCCAAACACTGAACCTGGCAGCATGGCTGATCATGTAGTTATTCAAACAACACCTCTCAGTTAAGCTGTGATGGATGTCATTTTGGAAGCCAGAAGGTCTAGTACTAGAAAATCTTATGCTGATAAATGGAAGAGATTCTGTGCTTGGAACCAAGAACAAGGAACTGATACAGCAGCGCCAAATATTCCTCTGATTTTACAATACTTGACTGAGATGCTTGACAAAGGCCTATCTTTTTCATCAATAAAAATCTATGCCTCCGCCATCTTGGCTCATTACAATACAATACAGAGCCACCAATCTTTTCTCATCCTTTACTAAAGCAGTATCTTAGAGGGGCCAAAAATTTAAGGCCTCCCAGAAGATCGTCAATTCCTGCATGGGACCTCGGTTATGTGTTGGAAAAGCTCACCCTGCCTCCATTTGAACCAGCTGCTACTGCTGATATAAAGTTCTTATGGAAAACAGCTCTGCTCCTGGCAATTACTTCAGCAAGAAGAGTCTGTGCTACAGCGCCCTCATGGCTGTGGAGCCTTTTATCATTTTTTACCCAGACAGGGTGTCCCTGAGGACCAATCCTTCATTTATGCCTAAGGTGGTTTCCAGTTTGGCTCTTAACCAAACTATTCATCTGCCAACCTTTTATCCAAATCCGCAGAACAAGGGGGAGAGGATTCTGCATTCATTGGACGTACACAGACAGCTAAGATTCTACTTGAGCAGGACTAAAGCTCTAAGAAAAACTGAGCAGTTACTAGTGACATGCTGCAGGATCAGAAGGAAAGGCTTTTTCAAAGCAGGCTATTTCAAAGTGGATAAGCCACTGCATTCGTTTCTGCTACTTACACCATGGCAGACCTGTGCCCAAGGGCATTAGGTCTCATTCCACTAGAGCTGCAGCTACATCAGCAGCCTTTCTCAGAGGAGTACCAACCAAAGACATTCTAGAGGCTGCTACTTGGAGCTCTGTTCACACTTTTGCAAAGCATTATCATTTGCCTCTCTAAAGTCCAGGGCAGGCTTTGCCACTGCAGTTCTGCAGGGCCTTATAGCCGCCCCTAATGCTGTTTAGCTCCAGCCTCCCATCCATAGCTTTGGTATTTTACCCAAATGTAATGACTGCAACAGTGAAACAACGAAGAATATAGTACAGTTGTGTACACTTACCATAAATGTAGATGTTAGAGTGTATGGACTGTTGCAGTCCGGGTTACCTGCCTGCCATACCACTTTTATTCTGGAATCACTTTCCTTCACTATTTTCTACAACCTATGTGGTGTATTTGCTTGTAGATGAAGGTAAAGTTTGTATTGTTGCATGTATATATAGTTTGTTTATATATATATATATATATATATATATATATATATATATATATATATATATATATATATATTTTTTTTTTTTTGCTACCTTTTTGGGGGCACCTGACATCTGGGGCAAGAAAAACTAAAGAAAATGGCGTCTGCTGCTTGTTTTATACCCCTGACGTCATGGAAGAGGAGACTGAAACCGACACAGGACCCAAGACTTAGGAATTCAGGCCGACTGAGGGCAGCCTGCCAGCAGATTTCACTGATGTTATGACTGCAACAGTGAATACACTTGGAACATCTACATTTATGGTTCATAGGTTCATAGGTTTATACTAGGCTATCTGCCCTAAGGCATTTATAAGCCTAGCCCAAAGTTTTGTGGCTTACGCCACCCGTTATATGAAAAAATACTGTACCCATTAGTTTGTTGTGCCTCTGTCCAGCAGTGACACAGATGATTCCCGGGGTAAACCTACGATCTCCCATCCACAGGTCAAGATTTCTCTTTAACAGAGCCAGCGAGGTGCTCTGCCTCACATGGACCAGGATTTTATTCCACAGCATAGGGAGTCTCTGAGTGATAAATCTATCCCTCCAGCACGTCCTATTTATATCCGTGCTAAGGTTTAAGTCGCTTGCTCTAGTGGTTTTGGTGGATTTGGATTTTTTGAGGTGGAGCATGTTCATTAATTCCGGGTTGGACACTGCCTTGTATGTCAGGCACATGTCACCTCTGAGCAGACTGTATGCGACTGAATAGAGCTGGAGTTTCTTCAATCTGGCAGCATATGACAGATTTTGGAGTCCCTTTATCCTTTTGGTGACTTTTGGGGTCTCTCCAATTGCTGCAGATATCTGGTGAGATGCGTCCCGAATGGGGCATTGTACTCTATCATTGGTCTGATAAGTGAAGAGTACAGGGGAACAATGACCTCACTAGATCTGGATGTGAATCCCTTCATGATCAGGTGGGCAATGTAGAAGGTCTTTCTAACCACTTTAGCAACGTGAGTGTCAAAAGAAAGGCCATTGTCAACCTGGGTCCCCAGGTCACTGATGACCTCTTCTGTGCTTAGTGGATTGCCACCTATATGGTAGCTTGGGGTTACCTTGTTTTTCCCGAAGGGTATGACTATACATTTTTTGGCGTTTAACTTCAGGCCATGGCTCTGGCACCAGCTATCTGTTTCCGTGAGTCCCTTCTGAAGGATATCCGTGTCCGATGCACTTTCCACTATGGCGCCCAGTTTGCAGTCGTCTGCAAACTTTGTCAGCCAAAGTCCTCCCATGTTGGCCTGTACTTCTGAGAAGTAGATGCCGAACGATAGGGGGCCAAGGACCGAGCCCTGTGGGACACCACTTGTGACCGGCTTGGAGTCTGACAGCGCCAGCAACTCTAACCCTGTGGTTTCTGCCCTTAAGCCAGTTTGCAACCCATCTTGTGACATATGGGTTTACATTTAAGATGGTAAGTTTTTCTACAATACCCGAGTGGGGTATTGTGTCGAAAGCCTTTGCAAGGTCAAGGTAGGCTGTATGGACTGCCTTTCCCTCATCAATGGCCTTGGTGACTGTTTCGAAGAAGTCAACAAAGTTCAAAAGGCATGATTTGCCCTTGACGAAGCCAAACTGGGTCGGGTCCAATGTCTGCAAGTCCCCTATATCTTTGTTTATGAGCTCCATTATGATCCTCTCCATAGCTTTGCAGACTAGACTTGTTAAGCTTATGGGGCGGTAATTACCAGGGTCCGTAGAGGCACCGCCTTTGTGGAGTGGGACCACAGTTGCCGTACGCCACTCCTTGGGCACGTATCCTGTGGTAAGGCTGAGATTACTGCCTTATGTGCGGGTTTAATTCCTCATTTAGCTCGTGTAGCACACAGCCGGGGACACCATCCGGTCCCATTGATGCTGTATTTTTAGCTTTAGAGAGAGGAGCTTTCACCTGCGCATTTGAGATGTCTGGGAGGCTACACTCCGCTGGGATAGTTATCTCTCCTTTTGGGGGGGAGAGGGGGGGTGAAGTTTGCACTGAACCTGTCTGCCAGTATGTATGGTAAGTGTACACAACTGTACTTTTTTCTTACCCAAGTGTGTTTACTATCATTTGATTTCTAAGACGGTTATTCTATAGGCCCCTGCAAACATAGCACTGCCATTAATGTTTTTTTTTTTGGATTAATAATGAGAATATGAAAAACAATTTTTTATGTATCTTTCTGTACAGACTCTTCATTAACTTGGCATGTGTGTCCCTCATTGGTGGTTTCATGGTACCTGCTTACCAAGTCATGTAAGCTTGTTCATACCTCCTTGCTCCCTAATGTGATTTATTGTATTAGTTTTAGTATTTCTATATTGATTGAAAAATGGAGTTTTTTCCCCCAACAGCTTTTACTGCATTTAACTCTCCTCAGGCATATGATGCCCCTTCAAGGCAGATAAAGTTTGAAAATGGTTCATATTTTAATGACTTGTACTAACCCCAATTATGGTTTGTGCATACCTGCCATGGCATGTCAGCTTGCAGGTAACATCTTATTCCCTAACGCATGATCATTCTTGAGATTAATATTAGCAATATTAAAATATCTATTTCATTGTATTTATCTTGCACAACATTTTGCTGTCTGTCTCATTCACAGCTCCCACTCTATTATGATGCCACCATGTTTTTTTATTTGATAACTATCTGTAAACGCTGTTCACACTAATACATCAGGCATTGTTTTCTTTTACTGTCTTTTTCCCTTGTCATTTTGCTTTTCAATACTGATGGTATCTTTAATGCTGAGGGTACCATTCCTGTTATGCAAATGTTAACTTCCCCCACGGTTGTGAATGTAATCATTTGTGTCCACTCGCAGTTAGTAGTCAAGGGCACAGTAGCTGTCCATTTTAACTGGACTGGCCTGGAAAGAAAATGTGGCAACAATTCTGCATTTTAGCTTGCCAAGTACAATAATAAAAGGCTGTGAATACTTTCCGATAAGAAATGAAGATATTTAGCAACGGATATGTGAGGAACATTGCTAGTAATATAACATCACTGGACAAGAAGTATTTGAGTATACAAAATAATGGAACTGTGTATGCTTCTAATTTTGAAAACCTGATTTTGTACCCCTCCGAGGTGCAGCATCCTTGGAATTCGCTTATAGAGAGATGTGGTGTGGTGTGTGAGGTGGTGAAGAAAATTCTTCTAAATTATAAAGATTATTTGTTACTATCATTTTCAGTTCCACAGTGGTTTTTAGCAGGGAGCCTACTGGACTAGAGCTGTGAAATGTCAGTGCAGTTCTGCAGAGACCAACATTTAAGTCTATACTGAAAAATGTATGTATTTATGTGTGTAAATGAAAGGCATATTGTAAGCAGCATAGAGATACTAGAATGAAGCCGTGACCAATCAAGACAGCAAGGAAATGTCTGCAGAGAAAATACAATGCACAAAAAAAAATCACATCAGTAAGCACAGCCATTTCAGAAAGAAACTCTGTTCCCTTGAGATGAAAGGTTACTGATGCGTAGTGATGCTGTGGCAGTTAACATCTCTGAGGTGGTAGTTAGGCATTTGCTCTTTCAGACCATTGAGTAGCCCAGCTCAGTTTTCCCAGTTGACTCTGTGCATTTTCTGGTTGTCACTTGCTTAGTCTCATGCATATAAGGCAAATGAAGGCTGAAGGACTCAAACCCTAGACAGCAGTGTGTGCACTCCAGCACAAACCATTAACTGCAAACTGTAGCCATCAGCTGGCAGAGCAATGCACCCCCCCCCCCCCTCAAAAAAAAATCTGAATTGTTCAGAAGACAGGAATATAAACAAGATATGGTGTTGCCATCACGGCCAATAATCTCTTACTTGGCACACATTTTAATAGTTGGGATGCGCTATACTAACTCACTAGTCCTACAGTAGCCTGCAGAATTGATTGCCTAGATGTTGTCATTTTAAAGGAACTTTATTAAAAAGGATTGGACCACCTTCATCAGTACTTCCTAACACTTATGCAGTTCCTACAAAAGTAATACAGCACCATACCTCTCAGTCTCTTGTCACAAGAAATCTGGACAGAACCTAAAATAATTTGTGAGGGCAGTGCAACGGCCCAAGATACGGAGCAGATTTTAAATATTGTGGTTATAAACATGGGGAAGTTGATGGAGTAAGTGTGTGAGCCATTGTTTTTCATCTGATTCCAACTGTTGGTTGTCAGATCTGACCTCTGCACTGAATCTGAAGCGGTTTGCTTTTAGGGTCTGACTCCTCCCTTACCCACAATTCTCTGAACACCTCACAACATCAGATCTCATATGCTGTCTGTTTTTTTCGTTCCAAAATTTTGAGGGCTCAGAATTTGTATCTCTTTTTCAGAAGCTTTTTCTAGTGCTTCTCCCTTTCCAAAAGAGTTTTCTGCGTCCAGTTTCTTCAGCATTTGTATTAAAGTAGGCTTAAGTGAGTGTATTTTGGGCTAGTTATATATAGATAGGTTATGTATTTAGGATTTAGCTGTGGTAGTGATGGTTAAATATAAATTCCTTAGGTTAGTTATTTGTGTGTAGTGCTTTATTAAGTGTTTATTTTAGGCTAATTAAATGTGTATACTTTTTCGCATTAGTGATAGGAGTCTGCCATTTTTTGACGTGTGCTTGTTACCCTCTGTGACAATCCACCACTTCCAACCAGTGTGTGATGAAGATATCCCACCTCTGAGCAGGTAATCAAGGAACCTCAAGCCTGATCAGCGGCACCTGTGAATGGGACATTCACTGGGAGAATACCGGGTGCGCATACAGTATTTCCAGATGCAACTCAATGCATCAAGTGCAGTTTCCCTTAAGGGCACACAGGGAATGCAGTCAGTCCGTGGCTGGTTCCTCTTTCTCCAGATTCCCCAATAAGACTCCCCACTGGCATAGCTTTAGATTTGAGATCTCTGTCCTACTAGTGCTTTGTGTCCCTGGTCAAATACCTGACATACATACATACATACACACACACACACACACTGAAATTTGATTTACACACAAACACCTTTGAAAGACTTGCCCAGGTGTACTAGCTATGCCTTCTTTTGCCCATAATATAAGGTACTTATGACGCCATCACACTCCTGCCAGCTACCTAAAGGCTCTTTCCAAGGGTACCCAATATGCTGAGTGAAATTAATATTGGTACAAATGATAGTTTGACCAAGAGCAAGGCTATTGGGAGTGTCCCTCAGTGTCACTAAATATGCAAGTACACTCAAAACTTGAGTATCTGTCCAAAGATCAGCCACAATGAAAGGCTTATATATATTTAATAATAAATAAGAAAAGAGCAAGACAATACTAAACATATCACAGTAACATCAGAGCTTAGACTCTCAGGAAATATTTTCTCGTACAAATAAAACATAATCTAAACTAAGCTTCACTATATTCCTGACTGAATCTGAGAATCACTGTTCCCTAATAACTTAATAGAAGGCGGCAGATGATGTGGTGAATGGTGGTGGTTGTTGTCAGGTCCAAGACAGAATGCTCTGTTTCACCAAGAGACTTCTCAAAGTAATATATAAAATATTACTGGTGGGATAGCTTGCAGAATGACATAATTTCTGGTCATCTGACTTCTAGTTACCATTCCTGGAACTGGCATGACTTGGCACTTACCTGTAAAAATGCACACACAAGGGCTTTTGCTCAGATCTTTGGCAAGTTCTGCAAGTCATAAAACAATTGCATACCTCCACACTTCAGAGTGAGTAATTCACCCCAAAGACGATACAAAAAACTTCCTAGAACAGACTTTGTGTCTCTGGCCGCCTTAAGATAGAGCATCTTTATGGTCTAGTCTATAAAGTGATTTAATTTCAGATGTTTTTCTAAAGTTTGCTGGACTGAGGTTAACCCTCCAGTTTCCTCTTTTAAAACATACATTTAAACAGATAAAATGCTGCATGTACATTTCTGTTCTGTGCAGTTAGGTACACTGTGGATGTAGTCCAAACTGAAGCACTTTATATACAAAGTACCTTTTCAACACGTGTGTCTGTACAAATCAGTTTGATATATGCATGACCCCGTTCTAATACATTTGTAACACTAGCATTTTATATGAATTATGTTGGCATTCACAAATGACATATAATTTACAAAATTCCAGATAGCTATGCTGGCAGTACCTCCTTTCATCACACCCTCTGGCTGAAAGTCAGCACTTTTTAAAAAGCGCATTGAGTGTGGACAAGCTGAATCCCCAGGATCCACACTACCTTTGTGCGTATTTAGGCAGCACTCACTTTGACACTTGTCAGGCTTCTGACTCGCTCAGCGCTCTCACCTTACAAACTAGAAAGGAAAAACTTGTAGTGAAGGGAATTCTCCCTCCCCAGACAGGGTGTGCCATCCTTTCCTCTTCTGCGACTTCTCTTACTAAAGACAAGAAGCTAGAAAAAGTTGGGCAGTAACTAATCAGGACAAGGCTAATAAGAAATTGAAAAGAATAAATCTGACCCAGAGAAGTCTCACAAACTGTCCCTGGGTCCAACGTTGACTTAAGGATTTGATCCCAAGTGGCACCATGCATCTTCTCTGTCCAGATTCTCACCGGATCCGGACAGTCTGAGACTGCATTCTCCAGTTCTTTAGGAGGGGAGATATTACAGATCACCATCTGTGGCATTGCCATTCTGGTCATTGAGAGGTCTGACTTAAAAGGACATTTGATAGTATGATAGTTTCTCAGGAAGTAAATAACAGCTTGGGTTCCCTCAGCACCATCATCTGGGAATGTACTGAGTGGTGATCCCATCTACCCCTCCTGTTTTTTCTGGAGTCAGTACACCCTTCAGTACTGGTAGTTCTGAGCCTGCTCTCCTCTGGGACCGTCTTTGCCAAAGCTGCAAGTCAAGTGGCTTCAACTCCGACTGCTTCCCTTCCTCTTTCAGATCCGTCATGTTCAGATACCTGTTTACCTAGAAGTCATGAGTGTATGATAATGGGCGATGTCTTCGTACTGCTTTCTAATAGCAACAAATATCCCGAGGGCCAGTGTTTTGGCGAGCAGGTTTACTGTGATGCTTCATAAGGGGTCCCTCATTCCAGCAGTGACTGCCTTGATCTTTAGTTGCTGGAGCCAGTGTTGCTGCTACCTGTTCACGTCTCACCTAAACAAGTGAAGCAGTTATTTTGCCCCGATTCCCCTACTACAGGGGCAGTTTCATATAGAAAGCAAGAATATGCATGGCCAAGGTGATCTCCTTGCCCCTTTCTGGCCTTGACAGCCATGGATCTGATGTCAGCAGTCTGATTGCCATGTGGCGTCATGCCTGGATGAAGCTGTGCGATTTTGCAGAGCCTTTCAAACAAGGCTTTATTAATACCTCCTTTGACGGCTCCACCTTGTTTGGACCAACTGTTCATGAGACACTCCTGGAGTGAGGAGGACAGAAAGACCTTGTCTGCTATCAGAGTACGTTTCTCTACCCCACAAAGGACCTTCTGCAGGAGCCAGCATGGTAGTATGAAAATGTAGTTTTGAAAGTTGTAGGGTCCTTTTCGGGCCACTCTGAGAATTTTCCCCCCTGGGGCAGAGGGGTGACAAATCGGTATGGAAGATTCCCATGCGGCCAAGGTGGTCCTCAAAATCAGGGGTCATGGGAAACCTCTCAGAATAAGCCCTTACAGCAATCCTGAACAGCTGCTCGACAGTCGTTCTCTGCAGGTAGTTGGGGAGCACGATGCTTCTTGCACCCAGAAGCCTGGGAGGCTATCACAAACGACAGATGGGTGCTGTGCGTCATATCCAGAAGGTACTTCATTCCCTTTCTGGAAATTGCCAAAAAAAAAGCCTCCTTGATCTACCCAATCAGAGGGAGGATGTGGCCCGCGAAATACGGAAGCTTTTGCAAGAGTCCTGGAAGAGTCCCCCCACCCCCAACTAAGTTGGATCAGGTTTTACTTCATATTCTTTAGTACTCAGACAGCTGACTTGAGACCTGTTCTAGATCTGGCCTCTCTGAACAAATCGGTAAAGCACATGAATTTTAGGATGGTCACAATCCAGTTCATCCTGACTCTTGTTGGTGGATGAGTATGTGCTCTGTGGACCTGAAAGACGTGTACTACCATATAAGAATCGACAGATGCTCCAGTTATTGCCGGTTCAGGTCATTCCCGTTTGGTCTCACCACAGCCCCCAGGGTGTTCACCAAATGCTTGACAGTGGTTTCAGTGCATCTCAGACTGCAGTGTTTCCAGATTTTTCTGTATCTGGATGACTGCTTTTTGACTGCTCCAATCAGGCATCTACTCATTCAAGCCCGATACTACTTACTACAGTTGGCCCCAACTCTAGAGATAACTGTCAGCATGCAGAAATCCCAGTTGGATCCTGTTAAGGTCATAGATTTCATTGGGACTCATCTGAATACAAGAACATCCTTTGCTTATCTGACAACAGAGTAATGAATCTAAGAAGTCATATCAGACAAATTCTAACCATACCTTATCCTCTAGCCAGTTTAGTTCTCAAGGGGTTGGGTTCAAGGGCGGCCACAGCAACTCCTGCCCATGGCTCATTTCCACATGATAATGCAGTGGATGTTAGGATTCCTGAGTAGTGACCACTGAACTATTAGTCTTCCTGTAAAACTACCATGAGTGTGCATGAAATCTCTGCTTTGGTGGCTCCACTGACATTGCTCAAGGATGTCCATTCATCCGCAAATGCCACGTTGACCATGCATGCCTCCCAGCTGGGGTGGGATGGTATTACCTGGGTCGAACAGTCCAAGGCATGTGGACATCTCAGGAGACCAAGTTGCATATCAGTGTACTGGAGATGAGAACAGCGGTTCTAGCTTTGCAAGAACTTGGCAGCTTTCTACTGGGGAGTAGTGCAATTCAAATTGAAATGTCAGTTTGGTATATCGACAAACTGGGAGGAACCAAGTCCTACCCCCCTATGTTGAGAAGAGATGAGAGTTTGGCAGTGGGTGATCTCTACCACCCAGTTTTTGGTAGCAATGCACATTCCGGTGTGGCGGCCAGCATATTAGCAAACCGGCTCAGTTGAATATTACTGATGCCTCACGAGTGACCTGTCAGTCAATGGCAGACATGATCTTCCACAAATGGAGTCTCCCCTGCTGCAGTCTGTTTGCAACACCTTTCAACAACAAATGCAGCAGGTACTTTGCTTTGATCCCTCTTCAGGGGCACTTGCCCAATGATGCTGTTGTCCATGCTTGGCCCTCCAGTCTTCTTTATGCCTTTTCTCCTGTAACACTAATTCACAAGTTCTTACAGAAAGCTTTCAGGATACAGAGCAAAGTAATCCTCCTTGCTTCTTTTGACAAACCTGGTTCATTTTCCTTTGGTCTCAACTGGTTTGCCCTCCAATGAGGTTGGATCTGGTCCCATATCTACTCTCACCCATCAGGGCATCCCCATCAACATACAGGTCCTGACTCCTGAAGCTAACAGCATGGTTTCTTCACTTCCGATGATAAGATATTCCAGGCTTTCTTCCCCCGTTCAAGATATTTTGGTCTCCTTATAGGTCTTTGATATGCAAGAGTTATAAAAGCAAGTGGAAGATATTTTCTGTTTGGGCTGAACAAAAACATCTTTTTCAACACCACTCACGGTGTACTTGACTTTTTGGCTTTCCTTTTAGATGGTGGAGTTACTCCTGTCCAAGTCCAGTTAGCAGCCATGTCCAATTTTTATTTTGGCTTTGCTTCCTTATCCCTTGCTTCTTTTAAGCTTTGTAAAGCTTTCTTAGGGACATTTTCCTGGTCCAGCCACCAGTGAAAGATCCTACTCCACAGTGGGACCTAATGAT